>NC_057813.1:408831959-409143860 GCF_018294505.1 Triticum aestivum | reverse complement strand
CTTTATTCTACATTTTGTTAAGAGTAAGTATAGATGTGAAATATAGGAACAAATGGCAATTATTTAACCTAAGATGCAGAGTACAATGTAAATACACCATACAGACAAAAGGCACTGACAAGAGCAATGCAGAGCTAAACTTCTTCAGTAACATTAGTTTTATTCAATATTTTGGCAAGAGTAATGTAGATCTGATGTGTAGAAAATGAAGGGCAAGGGAAAATAATTTGCAAAGTGTACATGAAGAACTAGCTGACAATATATGAACAGTGATGAAGGACAATAGATACTTACAAGAACAATGGAGGACTAAATTTCTTCATAAGCATTGTGTTTATTCTACATTAATGTAAGCATTAATATAAATCTGATAATTTGGAATGAACAGTGGATGAGCAAGCTCTAATGCACAATTACGTCACATAATCCACAAGGTATGAATGTAAGGATTGCGATAGGAAAATAAGTACTCACAAGAGCAAAGTAGCGTCCAACATAGTTGCAATATCCTAGGTTTTGCGGCACTGGTTCTATAGCCAATAGACGTGGGGTGCTATGTGATTTCTTTGGTAGGACCAACTTTTTCAAGGACTTCGCTTGTACTCCTTCAGGTTCTGCAATCACCCTCTTCCTTTTGGATGTCTGAAACACAAGAAGAACATTTGGATGGAAAAACATTGTATGATGACAAATGGAATAGGTATTGATAATGGACGGGCATGGCATCTTCACATATATCATGAGCAAAACTAAGCAGATGGCGGTGCAACGAAGCAAAAGAAATGCAAGACACCTTATGCAAGATAGGTGCAACCAATAAAACCTTGCCAAATTAGAACGGGCACCTTATTGGGTGAACATGATAGGCCATCTGCCTTTGACTCCTTGAGCTCAGAATAGTCATTAGGATAATATTCTGAATACGAATCTATAGGTCGGGAGCATGTGGGTTTCATTGCATCCACAATGGACCTCAATCCCTCGATGCCAAGTTTTTACCCATTGAACTATTTAGAAATTTTCTTCTAATGTGCGCGTTCTTACATTCATTGTGATTACGTACAATATATGAAAAGCATGAAAACATAAATAGTAGTGAGATTATCTTTGTAATGTAGAGGATATTGTAATATAATAGGGGCTCCCTGTAAACCCTTGTGTGCTATCACTGGATTCTGATGAGAGATCCCATGTGTGCTATAAGATGGTGAGTACATTAATATAATCTGGCACAACTACACAAAAAATAGGCTCCCTGTTGGGAGCTCCAGATGTAATGATAGTTGGCAGATGATAGGTTCATAATATACCGTATAGAAAGTTTATTGCCAAACCATGATAACGAGAGCGCACAGCCACTAGGCAGATTGTAATGTAGATAATAGGGGTACACAATAACCACCATAAATAAATTGGTAAAGCAGAACTGGTTGGAAAATACAGGGTTTTGCCGCTACTAATATGCAGCCTATCGATCACCTATAGGCCACCTCTATTCATCTGAAGGCACACAGTTGTTATTATTAGTCTAGTCTATCAAAAACCGCACGACTCCCACCATTTCCGGGATATTATGGTAGACCAACTCGAAGTGCGAAATCATGTAGTAGAACCGGCTCAATACAGCTGTCGACTGCAGATGTCCCTTCTCCCCTTCCTGATAAGGAACATTCTGTACTTACTAAAGAAGAACAAAAGAGGAACATGTTAAAGAATAGAAGGGGAAGCATATTATTAAGATTCCCCTTCTTTCTATACAATGTTGGTTGCCGACCCGTGATGAATCAGAGCACCCAAAGAAATGTCATTCCATGATGTCTCTCTATATGTGGCCACATGCATTTGGAAACTCAAGTGGGAGCATTAGCTAACCAATTAAATGTGTGTCTGTTAGCTAATGTCAGTATCATATCACATTCGTATTTGAAGAACCTTAGGACGTATGATTGGCGTGTTATTTAGCTTTAAAGGGTGGACAGCTTCTAGTACGACACAAAGCATCTACGCAGATCATAGTGTAGATATAATGGGAGACCCTAAGCATCAGGAGTAAAATCAGGAAAGTGGAACTCCCTGGAATATATGTGCTAGTATTGCTGGTACGGCTAGAAAGGCTTCGGATACCAGCTCTCTACAACCGAAGGCGTAGTACTATTACTATCAGTCTAACTCTCAAAGGAGACACATACGACCGAATACAAAGAGTTCAAAGCGTCAATGACAATCGACATGAAGACCAACACGAAGAGTTGAAAGCGTCCATGACAAGAGACCGAATAGACCCGTAAATTGCAAAGGTCCCTGCTCGTCTTCACTACAAAGAACATACTGTACCACTATTATACCCCCTCTGTTCCTAAATACAAATCTTTGTAGGGATTCCACTATGGATCACATACAGATATAAATAGATACATTTTAGAGTGTAGATTCACTCATTTTGCTCCATATGTAGTCCATGGGGAAATATCTACCAAGATTTATATTTAGGTTCGGAGAGAGTACTTACAAAAGAAGAACAAAAGAGTAGCATGCTAAAGAAGAGCAATCAGATTTTGAATAATAAAATGTTGGTTGGCCACACATGATGAACCAGAGCGCATAAAGAACGCAACTCCCTGCCGTCCCTCGATATGTGGCGCATGTTCTTTTTGAAAGTAAAGTAGGAACATTAGCTAACCAATTAAACATTCTCTATTTTAGTACATGTCAGCATCATACCAGATTTGTATTTGAGCAACTAAGATTGGAATTATGAGTGGCATGTTGTTTAGCTTGATGGGTTGAGGAGCACTGCTTGCAAGTATACGTCTCGAAGCACCTACGATAATGGTACTGAATATATGGGAATGTCTACATGCAAGTTGCTTGACTTTCGTCATTTGGGTCAGTCTACCATTTCAGGCGGTTGGATGAAGATCCTACGTCTCCTAACCCTTCTTCTTCCTCGCCTCTTATTCTTCCCCTAAAGACCACCGCACGGGTCACCGGCCGAACCACCGGCCCCCGCCCTCCCCTGAACCGCCCACCACCTCCGTTCTTCCGCTGCTTCCGACCGTCCCTCTAGCTAACCCCACCCCCCACCCACGTCGAGTTTTTCCTCTGGCGAGGCCCCACCATAGCACGATGACAGCCCCCCACAACCACTATCCCCACCCGAAACCCTAAGATAGATAATGGCGCAGCCCTCCGGCGAGCCCCTTCCTTCCCTCCGGAAAACTCCCAAAAAGACTGACCCCAATTCAAAATCCAGTCGACTATCATTTCCCTCCGTCTTTTTCCCCAGCGAGCCATCCCATCATGAACAGAGCGCGCCCACAGACGGACAGTTGCCTTTTCGGCTTTGTTTGCCTCTGGCTTCTTCCTCCTCGTGCACCTTGGCCTCCTCTACCCTGTGAGCTTACCCTCTGCCTTCTCCCGTCGCTTTCATGCCCTCCCATGATTGCTGAGCGTCGCCAGAGCTTTGGCTGAGCCTGAGCAGCGGCACTCGGCCACGACCCCGTGTCCCCGGCTATTTAAAGCCCTCCCTGAGGCCTCTCGACCTCGCCAGCAGCTCCACCTCCGTCTTCCCCATCCTCTCCTTTTGTGTCGGGAGCTTCTCCTTGACTCCATTGATCGCCATGGCCGCCGCCTCGGCCATCTTCAATTCAGGTGACTCCGAGCACCTTTCCCCATTACACCACCACCATATATATCCCCGAGCAACGCCGAAGCACTCCATTCCTCTCCCTCGTCTTTTCTCCATCGGAGTATCCAGCCCATCCTTGTCCATCTTTGATCACTACCACAACCAGTGTTCCACTCGTACCAGGGCTCTCCGGTGAGCATGTGCCCACCAGGCGGGTGCGCCACGTCCTACTGAGCACCCCGGTCGGCCGGGAGCCATCGGGTGTGGCCCGTGCCGCCGGAGGTCGTCGCCGGAGTGCGTGCTCCTCCCCTGCCTCGGGCGAGCGGGAGGTTGATGAAGGAAGCCGGGCCAGGCGGGCCCCACTTCCCCTCGGCCCCACCCATCAGCCACACAAGCCCTTGCCCAGTCACATAACTGGACACAAATTCCTACAAATACGTTTTCTCATTCAGTAAGCGTTTTCTGGTTCTCCTTTAGCCAAAGTACGTTTTCTTTTATTGAAAACATATTTTCTCTCTCGTTCAGCCATGAATATGTTTCCCCGAAGTGAAGGCGTATTTCTTCGTAGTGCGCTTTCTATTTTAGCCACTAGGGGCATGTTTGTAGAGATTCTTTTTCCACCTTGGTCCCTGGACTTCATTTGGCTATATCTTTTTGCTCGTAACTCTAAATGAGGTGAATCCAACTCCCACGTCTTCGTCTCGTCGAGCCTGTTTTGTTCATATCATTTTCACTATGTGTTCACATTCTGAAAATGACCTTTATGCCCCTGCCCCTAGTCAGCCCGCTCCATGGGAGAAACTTTTTCGGCGATTGCTTCCGCGATCTTTACACACTTCTTCCCGGTGGTTTCTTTATCCCCAGGCAAGCCACGACAACCACTTGCATGATAGCCAGGCTGTATACATGGTTTTGTACTTGAACATTTAATAAGTGCTTGTTTTCTGCAATTGCTATCATTGTTTCCATAATGCTTATAGATCTGTGTTCACCTTCATGCTATGCTCTTGTACATCTTGTTATCTTGTACTTCTTGCTAGTATTATTGTTACATGTCATGCTTGGTAGTAGTACATGCTGATCGTAGTGATGTTCATTCTGAAGCATGCTTACTGTCCATTATCCAGTACTGTTGCTAAGCATGTTTACTTTGCATCTAGCTGGTTATATGCTTACTTGGTAGTATTATCGTTATGACTTTGCATGGTAGTTATTTACGATGCTAGTGGTCATGTTATACTATGAGTAGTATTATAATTGTGAGATTCATGCTCATCAGCATGCCATGCTCATTCGAATATATGACTTATTGTTGTTCATATGCTTGATGATTATGTTTCACCCCCATGCTTATGTTGATATCATACATTATAGTTTCATCATGTTATTTTAATATGGCTCATCTTATTGCATTCAAGTTTAAACCGGATAAGAATCAAACTTGAACAACTGTTGGCTGAGTCATGGTGCCACCAAATTGAGCTGACCAGTGGAACCACACTTGCCTTATGGGGGGGGTCCTAACTGGGTCTATTGTCATGCCTCTTGCCGGCGCCTCCAACTATGGAAGGTTATGTGCGGGCGCTACCTTGGCCAGGTAGGATGACATAAGCCTTGTGTACCCGTTGTTGAGTATGGATCCATTGTCCCCGTTTGGGACCGTTTATGTTTTGCCACACCGGTGGCCGTTGGGTGTCACGAGGTGACACGGGGCCACCCATGACTTAGCCCAAAGGGGAGTTTGTTGGAGTGGCTGGGAGAGTGTGATGGCAATAGATCGGTTTTTTTGGAACACCATTGGTCCACCCGAATTGGAGCACGAGGCCATAGGTTCTGTGGTGTGGGTACAGTGTACAAACCTCTGCAGAGTGTGTGTTCAACCTATGGATAGTTGCGCCCGTGGATATGTGCCCAGTTCGTAGTAGGTCACGCTATGGGTCAACAGTAATAATAATAACTTTATTAATAACAACCCTAGTTCGATGATGAGAGAAGTTGGTTGATCTTTATCTGATCGTGCGAGGATCACACTGGTATCATGGATACTGAGTTGATGGATATTTGTGATGTTGTGCGAGAATCACGGGTAAATGTCAAGCTCCTTGTGTTCATATAATGATTGCTATGGTATTGTGAATACCAAGCTTGATTGGATCCTAGATGGTCGTGTGATGTCCGTGATGGTAAGTTTATGCATGTGATGGTTACGGGGTAACCCCGAGCAGAGTAAGTTGGCTCATGTTAGTGTTAACATGTTGCATGCTAGTATCATCATCTTACATGATAGTATCATCATGTTATTATGTTCATGCCATGCTCATATTGTTCTAGCTATATCATGTTGTACATGCCATGTTGTTTTTTTAGTATCTTGTCCATCATTGCTTTAACCTGTAATTTCCATGTTGTTGTTTGTCTTGATTGCTCTTGGCTGTTGTGAGCTTGCAAGTACATTCATTGTATTGGCCTGGCGTGTCATGCCAGTTTGCAGGTCATGCCAGATTTGAGTGCTTGTTTGCCGTGGATCCCTTGTTTGCGAGCTAGGATAACCGTTCCAGCTAGAGTCCTTGCAGAGTGGAGTTCTTCACCATTGTCGTTGCTCCGTTGCTAGTAGTTATTCCACTGCTTCGTGTTGTTCTGTGATGTCTGCTAGAACTACGTCGGTATTTCCCCATGGAGGAAGGGATGATGCAGTATAGCAACGGTAGGTGTTTCCCTCAGTGATGAGACCAAGGTTATCGAACCGGTAGGAGAACCTCCTCACACCACGAAAACATCACCTTCACACAAATAACAAATACTCGCAACCCGACGTGTTAAAGGGGTTGTCAATCCCTTCCTGGTATGGCGCCTCAAGATAGGAAAAAAATGTGAGGGTAAAAGTGGTAGATACGATAAATAGATCACAGAACAAATACATTGCAGCAAGGTATTTTTGTATTTTTGGTTTAATAGATTGCAAGAGAAAATAGATCGCAAAGGAAAATATGATGAAAAGAGACCCGGGGGCCGTAGGTTTCACTAGTGGCTTCTCTCGAGAAAAATAGCAAACCGTGTAAAGCAATTACTATTGGGAAATTGATAGAACTTCAAATAATCATGACGATATCCCGACAATGATCATTATATAGGCATCACGTCCAAGATTAGTAAATCAACTCCTGCCTGCATCTACTACTATTACTCCACACATCGACCACTATCCAGCATGCATCTAGTGCATTAAGTTCATGAGAAAACGAAGTAATGCAATAAGAACGATGACATGATGTACACGAGATCCGTTTATCTTTTGCGAAGATACAGATCTCATCTTGTTACCCTTAGTAGCAACGATACATATGTGTCGGTTCCCCTTCTGTCATAGCGATCATGCACCGTAAGATCGAACCCACTACAAAGCACCTCTTCCCATTGCAAGATAAATAGATCAAGTTGGCCAAATAAAACCCAAATATCGGAGAAGAAATAGGAGTCTATAAGCAATCATGCATATGAGAGATCAAAGAAGACTCAAATAACTTTCATGGATAAAAATATAGATGTGATCATAAACTCAAAGTTCATAGGATCCCAACAAACACACCGCCAAAAGACTGACATCATATGGATCTCTAAGAGACCATTGTATTGATAATCAAGAGAGAGAGAGAGAGGAAGCCATCTAGCTACTAACTACGGACCCGTAGGTCTACAAAGAACTACTCACGCATCATAGGAGATGCACCAATGGAAGTGGTCAACCCCTACATGACGGTGTCCAGATTGGATCTGGTGGTTCTGGACTATGCAGCGGCTGGAATTGATTTTCGTCCACTCCCCTAGGGTTTTTGGAATATTTGGGTATTTATAGAGCAAAGAGGCGGTTCAGGGGGCACCCGAGGTGGGCACAACCCACCAGGGCGCGTTTGGGCCTCCTAGGGCACCCTGGTGGGTGCTGCTACCGTCGAGCAAGCCCCCACCTGCTCCCTTGGCCCACTGCCTTTCTTCTGGCCCACAAAATCCTCCAGGAGTTTCGTTGCGTTTGTAGTCCGTTTGATATTGATTTCTCGTGGTGTAAAAACATGCAGAAAACAACAATTGTCACTGGGCACTATGTCAATAGGTTGGTTCCAAAAAATGATATAAAATGACTATAAAATGATTGCAAAACATCCAAGAATGATAATATAACAGAATGGAACAGTCAAAAATTATAGATACCTGAAGACGTATCAGCATCCCCAAGCTTAATTCCTGCTCATCCTCAAGTAGGTAAAAGATAAAAACAGAATTTTTGATGTGGAATGCTTCCTAACATGTTCATCACATTTCTTTTCTTTACAGCATGGACATATGGAGTTTTATATGATTCAAAGAAATAGTCTAGTTTTGACATCAAGACTTTAATACTCAAGCATACCAATGAGCAACCATGTCTTTCAAACTATCAACACTAAAGCAAGTTATCCCTAGCCCATCACGCTCAATCATTGATCCATTCATGAAACACACTCGAATATTAGCTACACCCAATGCTCAAATATGATCATAGTGCCCCTTAGTTGGTGCTTTATAAGATAAGATGGAGACTCAATTCAAAATAAAAATTGCATAAGTAAAAGAAAGGCCCTTCGCGGAGGGAAGTAGGGATTTGTAGAGGTGCCAGAGCTCAAAACTTAAATTGAGAGATAAAAATTATTTTTGAGAGGCATACTTTTCCTAGCAACGAAAACGACTTGGATCATCCCAACACTTTCCATGCTAGATACATCATAGGCGGTTCCCAAACAGAAAATAAAGTTTATTCCTTTTTCCACCATAACTTTCACTTTCCATGGCTAACAGTATCCATGGGTGCCCTCCATGCCAACACTTTCCAAGGAATTGACTATTTGACAACATAAAGTAAATTCATTATTCATTTCGGGACAGGGCATCCCTAGTACCTTCACCGTACTCTCGTGCAATGACAAGTGAATAAACACTCATCGTGAGAATAACACATCTAGCATGGAAAATATTGGTTACCATTTAGTGCCCTGCGAGTAGTAGGGCACACAAAAGAGAAATTTATTTTGAACTTTAGAGATGGCACATGAAAATTTGCTTAGAACGGCATGGCAATACCGCATATAAGTAGGTATAGTGGACTCATATGGCAAAACTGGTTTAAAGGGTTTTGGATGCACAAGTATTGATCATACTTAGTGCAAAATGAAGGCTAGCAAAAAGATTGAGAAGCGACCAACCAAAAAGCAAAAAATTTCGTACCCAAGCATTAAGCATAAGTAACACCGAATAATGCACCATAAGTAGGATATAAATTTCATTGCATAACTATTGACTTTCGTGCTTGCATAGGGAATCACAAAACTTAACATCAATATTCTTACTAAAGCACAATTACTTATCAACATGACTCACATATCATATCGTCATATCTCAAAACCATTACTAAGAATCAAGTTTATTTTGTCCAATGATCTTCATGAAAGTTTTTATTGTATCCTCCTTGGATATCTATCACTTTGGGACTATTTTCATGTGTTGCTTTTGATAAGCTCAAACAAATATAAGTGAAGATCATGAGCATAATTTTTTTTCTTTCTCTGAAAATAATCTAAGTGAAGAAAGAGAGAATTTCTGAAAAATTTACTAACTCCCAAATAAATCTAAGTGAATCATGAGAGCATTTCTTCAAAATTAACAAAGCACACCGTGCTCAACAAGATATAAGTGAAGTACTAGAGCAAATACATGGCTCTAAAAATTTAAGTGAAGCATAGGAGCAAGCATAGCATAATTTTTGGCTCTCTCAAAAAGGTGTGTCCAGCAAGGATTCAACACTTAAAACACAAAGCAAAACAAACAAAGACTCATATCATACAAGACGCTCCAAGCAAAACTCATATCATGTGACGAATAAAAATATAGTTTCAAGTAAAATACCGATGGTTGTTAGAAGAAAGCAGGGATGCCACTCGGGGGCATCCTCAACCTTAGTTGCTTGATACTTCTTTGAATATTATCTTGGGGTACCTCGGGTATCCCCAAGCCTAGCCTTTTGCTTATCCTTATTCCTTCATCCATCGTAAGATAACCCAAAACTTGAAAACTTCAATCACATAAAACTCAATCAAAACCTTCGTGAGATGCGGTAGTATAAGAAATGAAACCACTACTATAAGTACTGTATGAAACCTATTCTTATTTTGCTTTTGCATTATATCTACTATATTCGAACTTTTCTATGACAAAAACTCATCAAAGAAAATCATAGAATCATCAAAACAAGCACACAACACAAAGAAAACAGAACAGTCTCTAGCAATCTGAAAATTTCGAATACTTGTGTAACTCCAAAAAGTATTAAATAAAATGGTGGACGTGAGGAATTTTTCTATTAATCCTCTGCAGAAATAATAAACTTAAAAGCACTCTTCTATTAAAAATTACAAATAATCTCGTGAGCGCAAAACTTTCACCCAAGTCTTCCCAAAGTTCTTGCTTGGCTCAAACACTAATTAACACACACAAAGCACAATCAGAACAGTAGCATAATTGTGCTAACATAAAAGCACAGAAAGCAAAATGCAAAAATAAAATTTTATTCATTGGGTTGCCTCCCATCAAGCGCTATCGTCTTACGACCCTAGCTAGGCATAACTTTTATTGATACTCACAAGAAAGATAATAATTGAAATACAAAGTGTCGGAGGAACGGGGGTACCCAGACTTGCCTGCCTACGGCCTGCGGTGTGGCTCAAGTGGTGGCCCAGTATGGCCAATCTTCATCAGCTTAAGCTCAAGACCCTCGCGAGGGGCCAAGCTTTGCGGGGCGGACGATGCAAGGCTTCTTGAGGAGCGGCCTCACCAGGCAGGCTCGCGAGGAGGTGGGGAGATCAAGGAAAGGGTACCTCGCGAGGTGCCCATGACGCAAGCCATGACGATCGAGACTAGGCAGGCGCCAGGCGGGCGCCGGCCTGCACAGTGTCCTTGTTTCCTCTTTAGTGCAAAGGGGGCAAGCACAGGCGTGGAGTACTGAGGCATCCGGAAAAGGTTATCATTTCGGTGCAAAGAGACCAAGACCAGCAGAGCGGCAGGATGGAGGTCACCGTGGAGCCCAAGACGTCGTCATCACCAGTGCCTTTGGCAGCCGAAGACCAACTTTAGTTAGGATAACTTGTACTAGATGTTCCCCTTCAAAATGACCGTTGTTGGCGCCCTTCCCGCTCGATATTTGGGAAGAGGACCAGGGCACCTATAAATAGAGATAGCCACCATCGTAGAGAGGCATCTCAAGTAGAGGCGATCGAACTCACCCAAGTAGTTCTCCGCACCAGCCCAAGAACACCACTCGCGAGGCTGTTCTTCCCCTTGTATTGTTCATCATCAGCCCCTGAGGCAATCCACCACACCACACACTGGAGTAGGTATTACACCAAAATGGTGGCCCGAACAAGTATAAATCTTGTGCCCCTCGTGTTGTTCATCATTTAGCTTAGATTCTTAGCGAGGCATTTGGACGCGGATCGGTAGGGGAAGATCTTCACGCGCACCCCAGAGTTTGAACCTTATGGGTTTTGCCGGAACCCCACATCCGACATTTGGCACGCCAGGTAGGGGATCGCCGGAATCTTTCTTCCGCTGTTCAGCGTTTGATCATTCGTCGTGTCCATGGCTGACGCTTGCCGGGCTCACGCCGAGCATCGGGTTGCTCTCGCCGCCCACGTCGCCCAGACGGCTCCCGTCAGTGGGCCTCCCCTTCTTTCCCCGTTGCCTGTCGCCCACGCCGCCACCGGCCCGGTGGGGAACGAGCAGTAGGCGTCCTTGCTGCATCCCTCGGTGCGGCGGGAAGGCCGCACCACCACTCCGTCGCTGACTCCAGCTGGTTCGTCATCGCACGCTCGTCGCGCTCCCACGGATGCGGAGGCCCGCGCTGCTCCTGGCGCGTGAGCTCCTGCACTACTGTCCCGTCGACGACCTCTACGAGGAGTGGTTCGCTCGCATCACCGAGCTCATCAGCGCCGCAGGGGGCTCCCCTGCACCGTCTCTCTCGCTGCCTCGCTCTCCGTCCTGCGCGGGTGATGCAGCTCAGGAGGTGCCCCTGCCACCTCCTCCCAAAGAAGGCGCCCTGGCTCCAAGGCGCGCGGCCCCTAGACGAGACCGACCGTATCCAGCTCCCGCGCGACAAGAGAGGAGCTGCCAAGAAATCGCCCGTCCCCAAGAAGGTGCTCGTGTGCTTCCTGCATCGGCACGTCATGACCGCATCCTTGTGCTGGCGCGTCAAGACCGCGCGCTGCCCCTGGCGGCGGCACGCGGGAATCCCAGGAGAAAGCCCCACGTCAGCAAATAGCTCTGGTGGCCACCGCAGGCTACCGCTCCTTCACCACCAAGCTACACAGTGTCGCCAGGTCGGGCAAGTTCAAGCCCGATCTGCCTCCTCGCTACGATGGCACTGCCGACCCCACGGAGTTCCTACAACTCTATGAGCTGGGCATCAAAGCGGCCAATAGAGACAAAAAGGTCATGGTGAACTGGTTTCCCATGGTGCTCAAGGACAATGCCCGCACCTAGCTCCTGAACCTGCCTCCCGGCACGATCTCCTCCTGGGACGAGATGCGCACCCGCTTCATCGCCAACTTCTAGGGCACTCGCTATCGTCCTCCGGTTGTGGGTGACCTGCGCAGCATCAAGCAGCAACCTGGAGAGACCCTGCAGAAGTACATCCAGCGCTTCAACAGCGCTCGCCTCAAGATTCCAAAGGTGACCGAGGAGGCCATCATCTCAGCGTTCTCTGACGACGTCCACGATGTCAAGATGAAGGAGGAGCTGGCCATCGACGAGGACCTATGCATATCTCTAGAGCTGTTCAACCTGGCGACCAAGTGCGCAAGGGCTGAGGAGGGACGCCTCTCCCTTCTCGAGCTCCCAGCTACTGACCCAGAAGAGAAGAAAGCCAAGGCCAAGGACGTGAAGCACAAAGGAGCGGTTGTGCTCGCAGCAGAGCCAGATACGAAGCATGGTAGGGACCAGCCGGAGTCGTCCAAGGGCAGCCGGTACTGCGTGTACCACGACCTCCACACCCACAACACCAACGAATTCCAAGAGCTCGGGGCCGTGCAAGAAGGACGCGTCGGTCGATGCCCCGAGCGCAACGATCGGGGCTACGGCCGAGGCAGAGGAAGAGGTGGAGGATGATGGGACGATCGTGGCCCTCGCCAAGGGTGGTGTGACCGGCCTCGCGAGGACCGCTGGCAGGACCAGCCCTCGCAAGGGGGCTTGGAGGGATCAGCCTAGCGAGGATCGCCCGCAAGGCAACGCAGGCCTTCCTCCTCTGCCACCACCGCCAAGAAGGAATGATGACCATCATCAGGACGAGGGGGCTGGGGGCTTCCAGGAGCCGCGTGCTATCACTTGCATCTTGGGCGGTGCCCAGGCCCCAGCCTCTCAACGCATCTTCAATGAGTTTGCTCGCGAGGTGAATGCAGTCCTCCCCAATCTCGAGGCCACACGCCCTCTCAGGTTGTCCACATGCGCCATCACATTCAGCTCGGCGGATCAACTCAAGTGTGTGGCAACAGCCTCTGTCCTCCCGATGCTCTATTCCACAGTCATCAGCAATGTGCAAGTTACCAGGACACTCATCAATGGCGGCGCAGGACTCAACATTCTGTCCGTCGAGACGTTCAACAATCTCCGAGTGCCATATGACCACCTTCAGCCGACCAAGCCGTTCTCAGGAGTCACTGATGGTTCCACCACCCCGATAGGGTAGGTCCGCCTCCCTGTCACCTTTGGACAGTGCAAGAACTACCGTACCGAGCTCATCAACTTCAACATTGCCCACATTCGCCTGCTGTACAATGCAATCCTCGGGTATCCAGCCCTGGCCAAGTTCATGGCTGTGACTCACCATGGCTACAATGTCCTCAAGATGCCGGGAAGCGGCGGAGTCGTCATAGTCCCCTGTGAAGAGAAGGATGTGGTGTGCTCTCTCGAGCATGCCTTCCAAGCCGCATCAATTGAGGACCCAGATAGCAAGAGTGAAAACCTTCCCAAGGCAGCTCCCAAGAAGAAGAAGACATCACCCAGCTCAAGGCCTCAGGAGGCAGGCCCCTCGAGAGGCACCGCGCCAGGATTTGTGCCCGTCCAAGGGGCGCCTCCCTCCGTTGCATAGGAAGGTGTGCCCGGCGCCCTCCTCGGGCAAGTCTTGGGGGCTCTCTCCTAGAGGGCCATCGACTTTGCCAAGATCACGAGGGAGGCGCTCGGGCACCACTTGGAGGCGTGCTTCGCGGCACGTTTCCCTCAAGAAGGCATGAGGCAAGGAGGGCCCAACCGTCAGGAGTTCATCACGAAGGTCACTCAGGAGCTGCAGGAGTCGAGAGTCATGCGCGGCAGCCGCCGCCTACCCGGTGTAGCTCCCTATCTAGGTGAGGATGGAGGGCTGCGCGTTTGCATCGACTACCCAGGGCTCAATCGAGTCACGTCTCAGGAGCGCTTCTAGCATTCGCGCGTGGGACGTTGCGAGGGTCCACCTCACAGCTACGTTCGCATGCCTTTCGGCCTGCCGAACGCGGCTGCTGCTCACCAGTGCCTGATGAGGAGCATTCTGGAGGCTCAGGTGGCCAGGCACCACGCGTTCCTGGAGGAGATGGAGATGGACCTTGCCGAACCGCCAGGACCTCTAGAGCCTCCCGAGGCTCAGGGTCCCGAAGGCTCGTGAGGATTGGCTTCTTCACCGTGCATCATCAGCTACTCCAACACTCGCTCTGCAATGATATCAGGTGACACCTTTTGAGTATGATTTCAGCTGGGAGCTCCCTCAGGGATGCATCATTCCCAGGTCGCGTGGGTCCGTCCCCGCGGCATGTATCCGTTTTGCCTACGTCTTTAGCTTACCTTGTTGGGGGCGCCCCTCAGGCTGGACCCAGTGGCATGTGTCTTTCCTGCATCTATCTAAGTTGGACTACCTTTTCATGCTTAATCTGCCTATGATAATCGCCTGCTCGATTGACACCTACCTTTGGAGCCGCTCGCTCTTGCACGGCGCTTGTGCATGGGTCTGTCCCTGCAACGTTGACAAATCTGAGTGGTCCAGCTCTGGCCGCGGCAGCCATGCAAGGCGCTACCTCACCAGGACCTCAGTGCCCTCATCACTCCCTCGGAGAAACCAATGGCTGGCCGGCAATCGTAATGGCAGTCCCTGTTTTCCCAGTGTTGGTTTACAGGGTCCACCTAAGGAATAACATGGGGGGCGTCGTGAGCTCTCTCTCTCTCTTACCCGTGCGATCCACTTGCGCGTTAAAAGGGGGGCTCCTGAGCATCGCGACTCTGGAGCTCTTACTGGCTCTCCAGCCCTCACCCCCTGGCCTTGACCACGGCATCACGACCTGGCATACCAGCGGCGGCTGAGCTCGCTCGAGGGCCAGGACCTGAGGACATAGAGCACGAAGGAAAGCGCGGGGGAAGAGAGGAGAAGCTCACGAGGGCTTGACCCAGCGACATCCCACCCGCCGACACGCAGGTCCGGCACCTCGCTAAGGAACGGCTCCGAGCTCTCGAGACAATTCACGCTCCTAGAACAGCTAATCAACACAACACCAAACCCTCACCTAATGCGGCTCTATGACGGTGATGTTGCCTTCCTTTCTCGCCCAGAGGCAGTAGCGTGAGCGCTAAAGGGGACCTCCTGAGCATCACGCCTCAGGGGCTCTTACTGGACCTCGGGCCGCTCACATCCTGGCCTTGACCATGGAATCGCGACCTGGCATACCAGCGACGGCTGAAGCCTGCCTGGGGACCGGGACCTGTTGGCGTAGAGCACCAAGCCCTCGCGAGGTTAGAAAGGGGGAACTGAGCCGAGACAGGACAAGCATCACGCACCACTACATAATAAGGATGATATTAACAAAAGACATAGCAGACGCTTTACATGCCCCCACGGGGTATTTCCTTGATTGCTCGCAGTGAACAAAAGGTGCTAGTCCTAAGGGACGCTAACTACATGTGCCTCCATGGTCGACGCCATCATCAACAGTGGGCCACCAAGCGCAGGCGCCAACCCCATCGAGATCAGCGACGCCGTCGGCCTGATGCAGCACCTCTGCTCCGGGCACGAGCGAGCTCGGGGGCTCGTAGCTGTTGTCGCTCGTCTTCGGAGTCACGAGAAGCTCGGGAGAGTCGCTGGACCCTCCGGCTTCTCCGCTACTACCAGAGGAGCTGCTAGGGAAGCAGGTGGCGGGCCTCGCCCTCGCCACTTCGATGCCCCGGCCGCCTTCCCTGGGGCAGCACTCCAGCCTGCGTCCTTCCCCGTCGAAGACCTTGAAGAACATCAAGGAGGCGCCATCGTATTCGAAATGAATCACGAAGGCGCCCCCTGTTCGGCAGACCCAGGCGATCTCGCCCCAGCCTCGGATCATGTTGACCTTGCCCGGAGCGACAACCTCAACCTCTGCTCCGGTCGCAGGGGTGTCATAGTCAGCATGCTGCAGCCAGAGCTCCAGAGGCCCCCTCGGCGGCTTCTCGAAGTCAAAAGAAGGAGGAAAGCGAATCCGGGAGCTTCAAGGCATGGTGGCGTGAATTCGTCGTGTCAACGGCAGCGCGGGTGGTGCCGCTCGACGTCTTCTTCCCTAGGACCCTCAGCCCAGGCGTACAAAGCCAGCGGAAACCCAAGCGGTGGCTGCTCGTACCAAGGCCTCGACGTCTCCTGCCGAGCGACCTCGTCACGGCGGTCGGGGACCGGCCGCTTCTTCGGCGGAAGCGGGTCGGGCCCCTCTCTGGGGGCCTTCCCTCTCTCCTCGGCTAAGAACCGGTGAATCGGTGCCATTGGCGTCAAGATGGAGGAGGAGGAAGAAGGAGCGGAGCAGGAAGAGATGGACTGTGATGGCTCACGCCACTCCGTACTTATAGTCCAGAGGAGGCCAACCGTCGGCCTCCACGATCGTAGGTATTCATGACCCATTTTTGCATGCAGGGACTTGTCAAGTCAGGCAGTTGCCGAGGCAGCATGGGGAAGCAGGGACGCCCACATCCAATCAACCACCACGCGGTGCCAAAGGCCGCAGGCTGTTGGGGCCCGCGGCGCTCCGCACTTGCCCCTTCGCTTCTCTGCTAAGCCAAGCCCAACCGCGCCTTGGTCCAAGGGGCTAATATCGGCGTTCTGGGAACGGGGATCCCCAGACTTGCCTGTCTGCTGCCTACAGCGTGGCTCAAGTGGTGGCCTAGTACGGCCAATCTTCATCAGCTTAAGCTCAAGACCCTCGCGAGGAGCCAAGCCTCGCGGGGCGGATGACGCAAGGCTTCCTCAGGACTGGCCTCACCAGGCAGGCTCGTGAGGAGGCGGAGAGATCAAGGCAAGGGTACCTCGCAAGGTGCCCATGACGCAAGCCATGACGATCGAGACCAGGCGGGCACCGGCCTGCGCAGTGTGCTTGTTTCCTCTTTGGTGCAAAGGGGGCAAGCACAGGCGTGGAGTACCGAGGCATCAGGCAAAGGTTACCATTTTGGTGCAACGAGACCAAGACCAGCAGAGCGGCAGGATGGAGGTCACCATGGAGCTGAGGACAGCGTCATCGGTAGTGCCTTTGGCAGCCGAAGACCAACTTTAGTCAGGATAACTTGTACTAGATGTTCCCCTTCAAAATGGTCGTTGTTGGCACCCTTCCCGCTCAATATTTGGGAAGAGGACCAGGGCCCCTATAAATAGAGATAGCCACCATCGTAGAGAGGCATATCAAGTAGAGGCGATCAAACTCACCCAAGTAGTTCTCCGCACCAGCTCAAGAACACCACTCGCAAGACTGTTCTTCCCCTTGTACTGTTCATCATCAGCCCCTAACGAAATCCACCACACCACACACTGGAGTAGGGTATTACACCACAACGGTGGCCCGAACCAGTATAAATCTTGTGTCCCTCGTGTTGTTCATCGTTTAGCTTAGATTCTTAGCGAGGCATTTGAACGCGGATCGGAAGGGGGAAGATCTTCGCGCGCACCCCAGAGTTCGAACCTTAAGGGTTTTGCCGGAACCCCACATCCGACACAAAGAGAGCATCATAGAATATGTGACAAACATATTTAAGTCTAACATACTTCCTATGCATAGGCATTTTGTAGGCAAACAAATTATCAAGACAAGAAATATTTAGCATATGCAAGGAAGAAGAAAGAAACAATAGCAATCTCAACATGAAGAGAGGTAATTCAGTAACATGAAAATTTCCACACCCACATTTTCCTCGCTCATAATAATTAAATGTAGGATCATAATCAAATTCAACAATATAACTTTCACATAAATTATTCTTTTCATGATCCACATGCATGCAAAGTTGAGACTCTTCCAAAATAGTGGGATCATCAAATAAAGTCATGACCTCTCCAAACCCACTTTTATCAAAAAATTCATAAGATTAAACACTCTCCAAATATGCGGGATTATTTTTACCTAAAGTTGACGCTGTTCCAAACCCACTTTTAATATTATCGCAAGCATATTCATCATGAAGTTTAAATAAATTTTCAAGATCATAAGAATCATTATCACCCCAATCATGATCATTGCAATAAGTAGTGGACATAGCAAAATTAGCATCACCAAGCTTGGGGTTTGCATATTATTCGCACAATTGACATTAATAGAATTTATAGTAAAATCATTGCAATAATGCTTTTCATTCAAAGAGCTATCATGAGTCGCTTCATAAATTTCTTCATCAGAATTTCCAGATTCGCGAATCTCAAGCAAAACTTCATAAAGATAATCTAGTGTACTCAAATAACTAGCAATTTGTTCATGGTAATTGGATCTCTTAAAAAGATTAGCAAGTGGATGAGGATCCATATCAAGAGATATTTAGCAAGCAAAGATGCAAGCAAATAGAAGACACATGACACACAAGCAAAAAAGAGATCTGACAAGAAAACAACAAATGAAAAACAGGGGCGAATAAAACGGCAAATTTTTGTGAAGTGGGGGAGAGGAAAATGAGAGGCAAATGGCAAATAATGTAAATTGCGAGGATATGAGATTTGTGACTAGGAACCTCGTTGATGTTGAAGATCCTCCCCGGCAACGGCGCCAGAAGTTCCTCTTGATGTCTGCTAGAACTACGTTGGTATTTCCCCAAAGAGGAAGGGATGATGCAGTATAGAGACGGTAGGTATTTCCCTAAGTGATTAGACAGGTTATCGAACTAGTAGGAGAACCTCCTCACACCACGTAAACAGCACCTCCACACAAATAACAAATACTAGCAACCCGACGTGTTAAAGGGGTTGTCAATCCCTTCCGGGTACGGCGCCTCAAGATAGGCAAAAAACGTAGATAGTATAAATAGATCACGGAACAAATAAATTTCAGCAAGGTATTTTTGTATTTTTGGTCTAATAGATCTGAAAATAAATGCAAGAGAAAATAGATCGCAAAGGCAAATATGATGAAAAGAGACCCGGGGGCCCTAGGTTTCACTAGTGGCTTCTCTCGAGAAAAATAGCAAATGGTGGGAAAACAATTACTGTTTGGCAATTGATAGAACTTCAAATAATCATGACGATATCCAGGCAATGATCATTTTATAGGCATCACATCCAAGATTAGTAGACTGACTCCTGCCTGCATCTACTACTATTACTCCGCACATCGACCGCTATCCAGAATGCATCTAGTGTATTAAGTTCATGAGAAAATGGAATAATGCAATAAGAACGATGACATAATGTAGACGAGATCCGTTTATCTATTGCGGAGATATAGATCTCATCTTGTTATGCTTAGTAGCAACGATACATACGTGTTGGTTCCCCTTCTGTCACTAGGATCAAGCATCGTAAGATCGAACCCACTACAAAGCACCTCTTCCCATTGCAAGATAAATAGATCAAGTTGGCCAAACAAAACCCAAATATCGGAGAAGAAATATTAGGCTATAAGCAATCATGCATATGAGAGATCAAAGAAGACTCAAATAACTTTCATGGATAAAAACATAGATCTGAACATAAACTCAAATTTCATCGGATCCCAACAAACACACCGCCAAAAGACTTACATCATATGGATCTCCAAGAGACCATTGTATTGATAATCAAGAGATAGAGACGAAGCCATCTAGCTACTAACTTCAGACCCGTAGGTCTACAAAGAACTACTCACGCATCATAGGAGAGGCACCAATGGAAGTAGTGAACCCCTCCATGATGGTGTCTAGATTGGATCTAGTAGTTTTGGACTTTGCGGCAGCTGGAATTGATTTGCGTCCGCTCCCCTAGGGTTTTTGAAATATTTGCATATTTATAGAGCAAAGAGGCGGCTCAGGGGGCACCCGAGGTGGGCACAACCCACCAGGGCGCGCCTGGGCCTCCTGGCGCCCCCTGGTGGGTGCTGCTCCCCTCGAGCAGCCCCCTAGGTGCTTCCCTGGCCCATTGGCTTTCATCTGGCCTCAAAAAATCCTCCAGGAGTTTCGTTGCGTTAGGACTCCGTTTGATATTGATTTCCTGTGATGTAAAAAACATGCAGAAAACAACAACTGACACTGGGCACTATTTTAATAGGTTAGTACGAAAAATGATATAAAATAACTATAAAATGATTGTAAAACATCCAAGAATGATAATATAACAACATGTAACAATCAAAAATTATAGATACGTTGGAGACGTATCATTCTGGTGCTTGCATAGAGCAACCGTGGCAGGCGTAGTGTCATCGTGTCGATGTAATCCCTTCACTACTAGGGAAAAGCCTAGCAGCAGCGCGGGTTTTGGGCCTATTAGTAGCGCGGGGGCCGGCGCTACTAATAAGGCGCTACCGCTAACGTATAGCAGTAGCGCGGGTGCGACCCGCGCTACTCCTACGTTCTTTAGCAGTAGCGCGGGTGCCAACCCATGCTACTACTAACCTCTAATCTCTGATTTTTTTGATTTTTTCGAATTTTTTTTCGATTTTTTCAAATTTCTGAATTATTTTAACCTCAAATCTCTAATCACCCTCATCGCTGCTCAATTTAATATCTAATCACCCCTAATCATTCCAAATCATCTAACTTCCCGGATGGTCACCCATCCTCTCACTACTCCAGCCTGAGCACGCTTAACTTCCGGGTTCTATTCTCCCTCGTTTCCAAGTTTGCACTTGTTGTTTTCCTGACAATAGTTAGATGTCAATCCTATTAACCTCAGGAATTTAGCTTGAGCATGAAGTCACACATTTCACTGTTTGAGTTTGAAACTATTGTTCTAAAAAATTAGTAACACTAATATTTCTTGAATAATTAGTTTGACCACAGTTTGACCATAGTTTGACAAGATTTGACCACAGTTTGACCATAGTTTGACCAGATTTGACCAAAATTCCAAAAAACTAAAATAATTATTTAGTAACACTAATATTCTTGAATAATTAGTTTGACCATAGTTTAACCAGATTTAACAAAAATAAAAAAACTGAATTTTTTTTGAATTTTTTTGCCTCCAAATCTTAAAAGCCCCGTAACTTTTTTTCTGTTAGGTTTTTGAGGATTTTAAAAACGTTTAACAGGGTTCCCCTGGCTAAATTCGGATGTAACTTTTCGAGTAGATGATTTTTCATATAAAAAACTTTTTCATCCGAGTTAGTATGCAAAAGTTATGCCCATTTTTCCAAATTCTCGAGAGATTTTGCAAATAAAGTCAAAATTCATATTTGCAAATTTTCCCAACAACTAGACCACATATCACATGGGAAACTTATTTTCTTTTATTTTTTTGACATTTTCATCATTTTCTTTTATTTTTTTAAAACTGAAAAGGCGATCCACATGGGGGGGTAGAGTTTGAAAATGGGACCTTTAGTAGTAGCGCGGGTTTTTAACCCTCGCTACTGCTATGGCACCACTTAGTAGTAGCGAGGGCTAAAAACCAGCGCTACTGCTATCTCGCTTAGTAGTAGCGTGTCGGTGTACTAGAGTAGGGGTACCCTAGTATCCCGAACTCGTGCACGGGCAGTTGCAGCACCCCGCGGCAAGGCTTGCCGGGTGACCGCCAAGACCCTCCGTGGATCCCTTGAAGACCATTCAAGAACAAAGTACTCAAACCAAGGCCCCGGCAAGAGGAGCTTGCCGGGAAGGCCAAACAAGGCCCCGGCAAGAGGATCTTGCCGGGAAGAGACAATACCCCGGCAAGAGGAGCTTGCCGGGAACGCTACTCAAGGCATACCAAGAAAGCTTGCCGCGACGCGCCCTGCTTCCCGGCAAGATCCGGCGAGCGACAAGCTTCCGGATGCGACAAGATGACGGCCGCGGCAAGGAGCTTGCCGCGGGAAATCCCCACTTCGTGCCCGCGCTCCAGCAAACCTGCTAACGTGTCGCTCTGGGACTCTCCCAAGCACACGTGCCAGGAGGCCGTGCAGCTAGGGGTACGTGGTGGCAAGCGGAGATGAAGAGAAGCCCATCGTGGCAAACAGTGGCGCTCCTACGGTCACCTTTTGCACTGTTTAGGAGACTCAGACAGGCATTTAATGCCCTTGTCCCCTGCCGTCAGAGTTAGGTAGGGCGCACTGTATCCACAGTAGTGGTAGCTGCACCTACTGCATCCGTTTCCATTTTTACCCTTCTAGTCTACGTTGCCACCTGTGGGTAACCCCTTGAAAGTATAAAAGGAGGCCCAAGCGCAACGTAGAGGGGGGGCGGCCAGTTCGGCTCATTGGAGATACCAGAAACACTCCCACGCTCAGTCTGGTAGCGTCGATCGCTCCTGAGCAAAGATTCAATACACACAAACAAGCAGCAGTAGGGTTTTACGCATCCGTGCGGCCCGAAGCTGGGTAAAATCCCCCCCCCCCCCCGCGTGCACCGCCTCGATCCGCTCTTTGTGCGCTCTCCGCCTCCCACTAAACAGAAAGGGGCCCGGTCCCCATAGGTGTTGGTGGAATCAGCACCCCCCGACATCTCTGGCGCGCCAGGTAGCGGGCTTCGGCGGCGGCTGTTCTTCATCGTCATGGCTCCTAAGGAGTGGGCAAGCGAAAGAACGACGCCGGTGCGGCAACAGAAAAAGCTAAGTCGTGCGAGACTTCAGATATTTCCTTTCTGTATAAGGTTATCCGCCTCGGAGATCTTGCTCTTTGTACGGAAAACCTGTGCGCGGAGGAATCAACTCGTAGCTAGTTGCGCCCTTACTCTGTTTCGAGTCCGCTCAACAACTTAAGTGAGCTGCTAGCGCCCTTACTTTGCTTCGAGTCTGCTCAGCAAATTAAGTGAGCCGCTAGCGCCCTTACTTTGTTTCGAGTCCGCTCAACAACTTAAGCGAGCTGCAACTAGTTGCGACAAGATTGCTTGTCGGTAGCGACCCCGCCAGCAGGCTGCTGAAGTTCCGCACTCAGCGCTCGCGGCAAGGGTGCCTGCATCGGCAAGTTTCCCTAGAAAGCGTAGGGTGGACGTACAAAGAGGGGTTGAACAGGAAGATAGCATGTGCTGTTTATTTGAGATTTCTGCATAGACCTGTATGCCGAGGAGCCTTCTCGGGGCTAGTTGCGCTCCATGTTGCCTCGAGTCCGCTCGGCAACTTGTGTGGTTGCGCTAGAACCAAGAAGTTAAACCTTTCCGGGAAGCGATGTTCCCGAATAGCCGCTAAGGGCCCGTTCCCTCAAGCGCTGCTGGCTGGATCACACGCACCGGAAAGCATTCCAGCAGGCATAGGGAATATGTAGCAGAAGTCAAAATTCGCAAACGAGTTAAGTGTACTTCGGATACTAATCACTTGCTATGTTTGAATGCAGTTATGGCCCGGGGGCTGGCAACGCCCTTAGGGCCAATCTTTTCGGCGTCAAGAACAACGAAGTTCTTCGCCGTAAGCCTTTCCAGCAACGATCTCGCCGGGAGCCGGCATCAAGAACGACGAAGTTCTTCGCCATAAGCCTTTCCGGCGATGATCTTGCCGGGAGCCGGCGTCAAGAACGACGAAGTTCTTCGCCGTAAGCCTTTCCGGCAATGATCTCGCCGGGAGCCGGCGTCAAGAACGACGAAGTTCTTCGCCATAAGCCTTTCCGGCAACGATCCTGCCGGGAGCCGGTGTCAAGAACAACGAAGTTCTTCGCCAAAAGCCTTCCTGGCAACAAGCTTGCCGGAAGCCGGCATCGAGAACGTCAAAGTTCTCTGCCGAGGATAAAAGCCTTCCTGGCAACAAGCTTGCCGGAAGCCGGCATCGAGAACGTCAAAGTTCTCTGCCGAAGGTAAAAGCCTTCCTGGCAACAAGCTTGCCGGAAGCCGGCATCGAGAACGTCAAAATTCTCTGCCGAAGATAAAAGTCTTCCTGGCAACAAGCTTGCCGGAAGCCGACATCGAGAACGTCAAAGTTCTCTGTCGAAGATAAAAGCCTTCCTGGCAACAAGCTTGCCAGAAGCCGGCATCGAGAACGTCAAAGTTCTCTGCCGAAGAAAAAAGCCTTCCTGGCGACTAGCTTGCCGGAAGCCTGCATCGAGAACGACAAAGTTCTCTGCTGAGGATAAAAGCCTCCCCGGCAAGCTAGTATCGCTGGGGGCTGCGAGTGCCAAGAATCGTCCACGGCAAACCAGAGTTGCGGGGGGCTGCAATATCAGATAAGTCTTTCATCCCTTATCATGCATCCTCTTATGGACTGGGGAATGCGAAACCACATTTCTTCCCGGAAACCGCGCACCGGCCCCGTCCAGTAAATGCACCACGCCCCCACACCTACCTCCGTTTAAGGAGGAGGGCGTGAACCGTCCCCATCATCATGGCATGACGCATGCTCGGGGGGCTTAGCCCCACGCACGCCACCCACGATCTCTCCCACGACGCCGCGATTGACGCGAGCCGTTGCGGGGGCGCGGTGGATACGGAGTTAGATTCGGCGTGACCTAGGCCACGCATGCCCGTGCACTGTTTTGGGCCTGGCCCAACAGCGCTCGGCACCGTGTATGGCCCAGGCCCGGGGGCTCCTGTCGGTGTACTAGAGTAGGGTACCCTAGTATCCCGAACTCGTGCACGGGCAGTTGCAGCACCCCGCGGCAAGGCTTGCCGGGTGACCGCGAAGACCCTCCGTGGATCCCTTGAAGACCATTCAAGAACAAAGTACTCAAACCAAGGCCCCGGCAAGAGGAGCTTGCCGGGAAGGCCAAACAAGGCCCCGGCAAGAGGATCTTGCCGGGAAGAGACAAGACCCCGGCAAGAGGAGCTTGCCGGGAAGGCTACTCAAGGCATACCAAGAAAGCTTGCCGCGACGCGCCCTGCGTCCCGGCAAGATCCAGCGAGCGACAAGCTTCCGGACGCGACAAGACGACGGCCGCGGCAAGGAGCTTGCCGCGGGAAATCCCCACTTCGTGCCCGCGCTCCAGCACACCTGCTAACGTGTCGCTCGGGGACTCTCCCAAGCACACGTGGCAGGAGGCCGTGCAGCTAGGGGTACGTGGTGGCCAGCGGAGATGAAGAGAAGCCCATCGTGGCAAACGGCGGCGCTCCTAACGGTCACCTTTTGCACTGTTTAGGAGACTCAGACAGGCATTTAATGCCCTTGTCCCCTGCCGTCAAAGTTAGGTAGGGCGCACTGTATCCACAGTAGCGGTAGCTGCACCTACCGCATCCTTTTCCATTTTACCCTTCTAGTCTACGTTGCCACCTGTGGGTAACCCCTTAAAAGTATAAAAGGAGGCCCAAGCGCAACGTAGAGGGGGGGGCCAGTTCGGCTCATTGGAGATACTAGAAACACTCCCACACTCAGTCTGGTAGCGTCGATCGCTCCTGAGCAAAGATTCAATACACACAAACAAGCAGCAGTAGGGTTTTACGCATCCGTGCGGCCCGAAGCTGGGTAAAATCCCCCCCCCCCGCGTGCAACGCCTCGATCCGCTCTTTGGGCGCTCTCCGCCTCCCACCGAACCGAAAGGGGCCCGGTCCCTATATGTGTTGGTGGAATCAGCACCCCCCGACATAGCGAGGGTTAAAAACCCGCGCTACTACTATGGCATGTCCCGGGGGGCACGTTAGAGACCGCTTAGTAGTAGCGAGTGTTAAAAACCCGTGCTACTGCTATCTACTTAGTAGTAGCGAGGTTTAAAAACCTGCGCTACTAGTAAGTAGCAGTAGTGAGGGTTTTTAACCCTCGCTACTAGTACGATTCTATGTATAGGCTTTCCACTAGTAGTGCTTGTATCCATATAGATTGTAATAAAGAGCTGATTTGTTCTATGCTAAGCACTGTCGTATTCCAGAAGACTTCTCCTCGATATTTTTGGCTGGAATATGGGGCTTTCTGGTTTCTCTGAGCCGGGGTGCCACACCTATCCTCAAATAGAATCATTAAACAAGCAAACATATGCAAACATAACAACAATCTTTCTAAACAGAACAGTCTGTAAAGAATGCAAGAGGAATTATACTTCCCTAACTCCAAAAAATTTGAAAATTTACCACACGGTAGAGATTTCATCATTGCATGTTGTGCCAATTTCAAGCTTTTACCACATTTTGACTTTTCTCGGAAATTTTTGCAATAGGGATAAACTTTATGTTGTGAAACAACAACTCATATACTTGCAAATTGAGTATGCTGAAGAGAATCCTTGACACTTTTATTGAAATAAAATATACAAAACCCTATTCTAAGTAACAAAAAGAAAATCTAAACAAAAGAAAATGACGCTCCAAGCAAAACACATATCATGTGGTGAATAAAAATATAGCTTCAATTAAGGTTACCGATGAACGATGACAAATGAGGGGATGCTATCCGGGGTATCCCCTAGCTTAGATGCTTGGTTGTCCTTGAATATTACCTTTGGGTGCCTTGGGCATCCCCAAGATTAGGCTCTTGCTTCTCCTTATTCCATAGTCCATCAAAACATTAGCCAAAACTTGAAAACTTCACAACACAAAACTCAACAAAAAACTCATAAGCTTCATTAGTATAGTAAAGCAAATCACGACTTAGGTACTATTGTAAACTCATTCTAAATTCATATTGGTGTTATATCTATTGTATTCCAACTTCTCCATGGTTCATACCCTTCGATACTACTCATAGATTCATCAAAATAAGCAAACAACACAAGGAAAACAGAATCTGTCAAAAATAGAACAGTCTGTAGTAATCTGGAAACTTTGTATACTTCTGTAAATCCAACTATTCTGAAACATTAGGGCAACCTGGGAAATTTGTATATTAATCTTTCGTAAAAAATTCAGATCAAAAGCACGCTTGTGTGATTTTTGAAAATTGACTTACTGGGCGCAAAAATTTATGTTTTTCAGCAAGATCAAATTAACTACCATCGTAAGCCATCCCAAAGGTCTTAATTGGCTCAAACACTAATTAAAACATGAAAACACATCTAACCAGAGGCCATATGATAACTTTATTGGAAAACGGCAAGGAAAATATAGGGTTGTCTCCCAACAAGCGCTTTTCTTTAATGCCTTTTTAGCTAGGCATGATGATTTCAATGATGCTCACATAAAAGATAAGAATTGAAACATAATGGGAGCATCATGAAGCATATGACTAGCACATTTAAGCCTAACCCACTTCCTATGCATAGGGGTTTTGTGAGCAAACAAATTATGGGAACAAGAATCAACTAGCATAGGAAGGTAAACCAAGGGAAAACTTCAAAACTTCAAGCACATAGAGAGGAAACATGATTTTATTGCAATTCCTACAAGCATATATTACTCCATCATAATAATTTTCAGTAGCATCATGAATGAATTCAACAATATATCCATAACATAAAATATTCTATTCATGATTCATAAGCATAGAAATGTTACTACTTCCCACATAAGAAAAATTCTTCTCATTCATAATAGTGGGAGAAAACTAAACAAAATAACTATCATGAGATACTTGATTCACATAATCAATTTGAGCATTAAAATCATGATGACAAGATTCATGGTTATCATAATTCTTTATAGCATTCATGTCATCACAATAATCATCATAGATAGCAACTTTGTTGTCATAATCAATTGAATCCTCTTCCAAAATAGTGCATTCATCACTTCCTATAGTTGAAACTCTTCCAAACCCTGTTTCATCAATATAATCATCATAAATAGGAGGCATTCTATCATAAAAATAAATTTTCTCATCAAAACTTGGGGGACTAAAAACATCATCCTCATCAAACATAGCATCCCCAAGCTTGTAGCTTTGCATATCATTAGCATCATGGATATTCAAAGAATTCACACTAACAACATTGCAATCATGCTCATCATTCAAAGATTGTATGCCAAACATTGGCACAATTTTCCTTTCCATCATTTTCACGAAAAACATGATAAAGATGAATTATATGTGGCAACCTCAATTCCATTTTTTGGAGTTTTCTTTTATAGACTAAACTAGTGATAAAACATGAAACTAAAAGATTCAATTACAAGATCTAAATATATACCTTCAAGCACTAACCTCCCCGGAAATGGCGCTAGAAAAGAGCTTGATGTCTACTACGCAACCTTCTTCTTGTAGACTCGTGTTGGGCCACAAAGCGCAGAGTTTTGTAGGACAGTAGCAAATTTCCCTCAAGTGGATGACCTAAGGTTTATCAATCCGTGGGAGGCGTAGGACGAAGATGGTATCTCTCAAACAACCCTGCAACCAAATAACAAAGAGTCTCTTGTGTCCCCAACACACCCAATACAATGGTAGATTGTATAGGTGCACTAGTTCGGCGAAGATATGGTGATACAAGCGCAATAAGGATAGTAGAAATAGGTTTTTGTAATCTGAAAATATAAAAACAGCAAGGTAACTAGTAACAAAAGTGAGCGAAAACGGCATTGAAATGCTTGGAAATGAGGCCTAGGGTTCATACTTTCACTAGTGCCAGTTCTCTCAACAATAATAATATAATTAGATCATATGACAATTCCTCAACGTGCGACGGAAGTCACTCCAAAGTTCCTATTGCGGAGAACATAAGATGAAATTGCTTGTAGGGTACAAAACCACCTCAAAGTTATTCTTTCTGATCAATCCCTTGAGCTATTCCTATAAGTGTCACAAACATCCCTAGAGTTCGTAGTAAAATAACACCATATGACACACATCAATCAACCCTAATGTCACCTAGATACTCCAATGTTACCACAAGTATCCATGGGTCAATTATATGATATGCATCAAACATATTCAGATTCATAATATTCAACCCAACACAAAGAACCTCAAAGAGTGCCCCAAGATTCCTACCGGAGAAAAAAGGAGGAAAACATGCATCAACCCCTATGCATAGATTACCCCAATGTGACCTTGGGAATCCGTGAGTTGAGTGCCAAAACATACATCAAGTGAATCAATAGAACACCCCATTGTCACCACGGGTTTCTCACGCAAGACATACATCAAGTATTCTCAAATCCATATAAGTATTCAATCCGATAATAGTGAGACCTCAAAGGTAAAACTCAATTCATCACAAGAAGATAGAGGGGGAGAAACACCATATGATCCAACTATAATAACAAAGCTCACGATACATCAAGATCGTGCCAAATCAAGAACAAGAGACAAAGAGAGAGAGAGAGAGAGAGAGAGAGAGAGAGATCAAACACATAGCTATTGGTACATAGCCTCAGCCCTGAGGGTGAACTACTCCCTCCTCGTCATGGAGACAGCCAGGATGATGAAGATGGCCACTGGTGATGGTTTCCCCCTTCAGCAGGGTGCCAGACCAGGCTCCCAATTGGTTTTTCATTCTTACAAAGGCTTGCGATGGCGGAATTCCCGATGTAGGTTTCTTTCTGGGGGTTTCTGGATTTATAGGAAGTTTTGGCGTCGGCTTCACACCAGGGGGGTCCTCAGTAATCTTCTGGCTTGACTCTGATGCTCCGTGGGCTTCTTTTGGTCGACAAAAAATCACCGCAAAGTTTCAGCTCGTTTGGACTCCATTTGATATTCTTTTTCTCTAAAACTCAAAAACAATAAAAAAAACTGACACTGGACTCTAGGTTAATAGGTTAGTCCCAAAAATAATATAAAATAGCATATTAATGCATATAAAACATCCAAAATAGATAATATAATAGCATGGAACAATCAAAATATATAGATACGTTTGAGAAGTATCAGGGCTTTGTACTACTTTCGCCAGCCTCTCCTCTGCTGGGAGCGCTCAGTAAGAGGCAGAGGAGGAGGAGCCTACCGACGAGCTAGACAACTGCAATACGGTGTGTGCCGCTGCTGCACCTTCAACTACTGTCATCTCAAAGGCCCTCTGTCGCTCTAGACGATCCCTCTCGAAGCGGCGGGACTCCTCGTAGAGCTCTTGATTACTCGCCTCTACGGCGGCGTATGTTGCGGCCATGGCGGCGGTAAGACTCTTTGCATGCTCGACGAGGCGCTCCTTCTCCTCCTGCAAGAACTCGATGTAGCGCGCAAGGTCGCTGACGCACGTGCGAGCCTCCACCTCCGCCTCCCTCCTTCGGGCGGTGGTGGCGGAGCAGGTAATGACCCAGGTGGTCGACGGTGGGCTGGCGGCCACGGTGGCTGACAATGGGGTGGCGGCAATGACCACCACCTCCTGCCTTTGGGCCGCGGTGGCAGAGTGGGTGATGGCCACAGTGGCCGACAGTGGGGTGGCAGCCACGACGACAACCTCTATCCTTCGGACCATGGCGGTGGAGTGGGTGATGGCCCTAGCTTTCAACTATGGTGTGGCGCCCACTGTGGCAGTCGATGGGGTGGTGGCAACAGCGGCCGACAACAGCTGTCAACGGGTAGTGACGGCAGAGTGTGTGGTGGGTGTTCCGTGCAGACCCAACAGGGACGCCATGCGCACTACACTATGTCGGGGACTAAGTCACCGTGCGGCGTAGCCTCCCAGCTGGGAATGTCCTCCGATGATGGTGCAGTGGCTGAGCGACGATGATGGACTGGTGCCATTGGCGTTTGTGGGAGAAGCAGAAGAGATAAGCTACAGAGAGGGAGGGGAAAAGGCCACATAGGACTCGCCTGCCATGAGGGTTTATATAGCATGCCAGTAAGCATTGGGATTTTGGGGGATTTCACCGAGTCGAGTGGGAAGCTTGCGCAGGAACCTGCACAGTTGCCCGGGAACGGGCTCACCACCGTTTGGCCAAAAGAACGCCCCCCGTGCGCTACTCAAGCTTGCTATCTAAGCCGTCTGTGGCAGCGGCGTGACAAGACATGCGAGGGAAGGATGAAAGGCCATGAACACATACGTTTAACAAAAAATTGTTTGCGATTAAATAACCTACTACCGCCGGCCTGGTTTATAAGTTGTCTATGTATTTTTGTGCCAAATTTTGACTAGAGATTTAACTAATAAAGTATGAATGCATGTCCCCAAGGATTATATCGTTGGATTCGTATTTGAACATAGTTTCCAATTATATAATTTTTATAACGTGCATTAACATTTCGTTGGTTAAAATTCAGGTCAAAATATGGCACAGAATATAAAGGGGACTAATAGACCAACACGAAGGTAGTAGCACACGGCCGCTCTCTACGCAGCGATGCAACTGCTGGCCGGCTTATAGACGACCAATCCCTGCGTGCTTAACTGCTCTATGCGTGTGGTTACTCACGGTTGAGGCGGCCACGACGCACTCTGCTCGCATCCCACCACGCGCGCTCTGCTCTCGCGTCCCTTCAGACACTCTTCCCTCGTTCCTCCATGCGTGTTGCCAGTGTTTGGGGCCGGTGCACGATCACGTACGTTTGTCCAACCATTATGCATGCGGTTGCAACGAGCGCGGTGCCACCATGCAGTTAGCCACTGCAAAATTTGCCATGCAGATGCGCTGAGAATCCAGGCCACACGGCCCCCATTTATTCATGTGGCCATTTACCTCCATCTCTCGCGCCACATGACACAATAAGCAAACCCATGACAACACATACGGAGTGGACATCCAGCGGTTCCAATGCTGCTCCCCATGGCTCCAATGGCGCTCCCAGCGGCCGACGACAACAACAAGGGGGATGGCAATTCACCACGCATCACATAGTGGACACCCACGTGAGGGGGAAGGCCCTCTTGGTGGTGTACACGAACAAGCCAATCTCAATGGAGAGCTCCATCCAAACTATGGAGTAGTTGCTTGCTGAGGACAAGTACCAAGTGGCCGGCTTTGACCCCGATTACACCAGTGGTCGTGTCGGGCACAATCAGAAGGTTGCCATCGCCCAGTTGTGTGTGCGACATGATGTCCTCGTCTACCACTACCACCTGGCCACAAGGCCGTGCGAACGTTTCTCTAGGTTTATCAGCAACTCTGACTATAGCTTCACTACGATGGACACCACCAATAATCTAAAAGCGCTAAAGGTTTCGGGCTTGAAATGACAGAGTCTTGTCAACACCCAGGACCACTACAATGTCTGGCGGCCATCATCGACCCGTACTACATGAGGATTAAGGATGAGAGCAAGAAGGACAAAAACACCTGTCATAGTGTCTGGCATGAGAGACTAGATGAACAACACGTCAAGTACGCGGCTAAGGATGCATACACAAGCTATGAGATGTACAGGCAGATCACTAACATGAGGAAGTCTCTTCTTCCCGCCCCAGATGAGGGATCGAGCCCCAGAGAAGTGGCGGGAGCCTCACAAGAAGTAGATGATTAGACGATCGTTTCTCCTAGTTTAGAATGCATGCACTTGTTTATTAAGGTGTGTGCGAATGATCTGTAAAGTCACTTATGTAATTGGATGTTTATTTTAGGTATATTATATATATATATATATATATATATATATATATATATGTGTGTGTGTGTGTGTGTGTGTGTGTGTGTGTTATTCTTCTGTGGATAGAGCAAATCTCACGGCTTATTAGCAGCAATCGTCTGTGTTATTATTAGTCTTCGCACACACTTCTGGTTAAGGACCTGTTTGCCGCGTATCACACACATCTTGTTCAGTTGAATTGTTTCCGTTGTCTTGGCTCATCGCAAACAGTTAAGTCGAGTGAACTGTATGCCCTCCATTGCACACACCTTGATCTAGCTGACCGTTTCTATTGTGTTGCCCAATCACACACATTTCATCCTAGTGGACTGTATGCCATATATCGCACACACCCTCATCTAGTTGCTCGTTTCAATTGGTCCGCCTCATTACAAACAGTTCTAATGGATTAACTGTTTTCCACGCATCGCACACGCAACTCTAATTTGAACCGTGTTTGATGTCACCGCCATCGCAAAGATTTTGCATATTTTTTGACGGTTTTATTTCATCACCGTTTGTGATTAATGCATTGCACACAGTTTTGTCGAAGGGTCTCTCATTGGACTGTCGCGTTTGGACCAACCTGCAGTAGTGAGAAGACAGAGCATGAAAAGACTATATGATTTTGTAGGGATAGTTTTCTTTAGCATTGATATTTTGAAAGAAACGATTGTTTGTTGGGATGCCTAAGTATTGATGTATTTATGTCAAATTATAGACTATTTCTTTGAATTATTCATGTCTTAATATTCATGCCATGATTAGATATATGATCAAGATTCCGCTAGGTAGCATTCCACATCAAAAATTATCTTTTTTTATCATTTACCTACACGAGGACGAGTAGGAATTAAGCTTGGGGATGCTGATACGTCTCCGTCGTATCTATAATTTTTGATTATTTCATGCCAATATTATACAACTTTCACATATTTTTTGCAACATTTTATATGATTTATTGGACTAACCTATTTATCCAGTGCCTAGTGTCAGTTCTATTTGTTGCATGTTTTTTGTTTCACAGAATATCCATATCAAACGAAGTCCAAACGCGATAAAAATTTATGAATAATTATTTTGGAATATTTGTGATTTTTGGGAGGTGGAATCAATGTAAAATGGGGCCCAAGGCTCCTAAGATACACCAGGGCGCACCAAGGGGTGCCTGGTGCACTCAGGTGTCTTGTACCCTCCCCGTAAGTTGGTTGGGGCCTTTCTTCGGGTGCACGAAATATGATTTATGGAAAAAATTTGTGTAAAAATTTCATCGCAATCAGAGTTATGGATCTCCGGGAATTTAAGAAACGACGAAGGGCCAGAAAACAAGAAAGCGAAACAGAAGAGAATAGAGAGGGAGATCCAATCTCAGAGGGGCTCCTGCCCCTCCGCCGCCATGGAGGCCATGGACTAGAGGGGGAACTCTCCTCCCATCTAGGGGGAGTCCAAGGAAGAAGAAGGAGGGGGCTCTCTCCCGCTCTCTCTCGGTGGCGCTGGAGCACCGCTGGGCAATCATTATGACAGCGATCTACGTCAACAACCTCGCCGCCATCAATACCAACTCTCTTCACCTCTATGGAGTGGTGTAACACCCCTTCTCCCTATTGTAATCTCTACTTAAACATGGTGCTCAATACTATATATTATTTCCCAATGATACATGGTTATCCTATGATGTTTGAGTAGATCCGCTTTGTCCTGTGGGCTAATCGATGATTGTGGTTGGTTTGGGTGTATATTTCATTATGGTATTTTCCTACAATGTCCTCCGTATCGCACAGACAAGAGGGGTCCCCACTGTAGGGTGTTGCAATATGTTCATAATTTGCTTATTGTCGGTTGCCGGAGTGACAGAAGCCTGAACACGGATAAGTGGGCTATTGCGTATGGGAGTAAAGAGGACTTGATAATTAATGCTATGCTTAGATTTTATGACCTTAATGATCTTTATTATTTGCGAATGCTTGCTAGAGTTCCAATCATAAGTGCATATGATCCAAGTAGAGAAAGTATGTTAGCTCATTTGATGTAGGGTAGAACCATAGAGGCCGATTTTCACATTTGGAGCGGATCCCTACGAAGAACACGAAGAACACGAGGAGGGAAACGAGGGAAGAAGGACGAGAGAACACTCAACCAACGAGAAGAAAGGAACACATGTGCTAGATCATCGAAAAACAAAGGAGTACAAGATCCAAATACAACAAAGGACGATACATAGGGTAACCGGTTCTTCTCCGTGAGGAGGTCTTGAAGAGGGTCTTCTTCGAACGGAGGTCTTGAATCCAACAAGGATCTTCTCGAAGAGGTGTCGGTCCCTCATGATGGAGTAGATCTGGGTGGATGAGCAAGGCTCTATCTCAAAGTATGAGCTATCACAATGCTAACCCTATCTAGGAGGAGGGGGTCTATACATAGCCTAAGCCACTAAGGGGTAAGTGAGGGGCGAAGGGGTACACGGGCCTCGGCCCAAGTCATGCACGCAGGCGGGGTCTGGATGATCCGGATGGTGGCCCGGATGATCCAGGCTTCAGGGGTTCGGATGATTCAGACGACCGTTCGGATGATCCGGCTTCATCGAGTGGGCTTCGGGTGTCTTTGGGCACTTTACCCGGATCATCCGAGTGGGGGTCCGGATCATCCGGGCTTGGTCCGGATTGTCCGGCTGGGGGTCTGGATGATCCGGGCAAGTCCTGTCTTGTCCGTTCTTCTTCTTCCTTCGCCTCTTCCATGCTTGGCCTTGGTCGTTTGATTCCCCATGGTCATCTCGGTTGTACCTGAGTATAGGCAAGGTCCATGCATGAGGTAGTAGCCATGTCTCACATGTGGAAAATGACGGTTCGAAGAGGAGTGAATTCACCTTGTGTCCAATGGCGTATATTTGAGGTCTCGTCATATGTCCTCTTGGGGCTTGGAGAGTAGTCAGAATGTACATGGGATGAACGTGGGATGCTCCGCATCATCTCCCCCCCTCCCTTGGGAAAGATCCGACCTCGGATCGTGATCCTCATCACCATGGAAACGGTTGTCGTGGATGATCCGACCTCAGACTTGTTCTTGGACGTAGATGAAGGCATTGCGCAATCAAAGTACTCCAAGGTGTCTCGGGTATGTGTTACATGCAAAATGAGCAAACACAAAGTACACTTGGAAATACAATGGTTAGAGCACACAGAGTGTCCATGAAGTAAGTATGAGCCCGTGCGATAAGATTGTGCGTGGCAAGACACATGATGCTTATCCAAAAAATTTAAAATGATACATAAAGCATTCATGGGAGCAAATGCAAGCATTGTGCACACAAATGTGTTGTGAATATGATCAAAGCAACCACGGAGCAAAATGATGTCATAGTGAGATGGTGTACCAAAAGCATGAATATGGCAATGGATGCTCAATATGTGTATGTTATCATGCAATTGATGGTGGCCAATATGATCATGAGGTATGAATATGCCATCAAGGTAGATCACGACAAATTTGCTAAGGAAAAGCACAAGCTCATATATCATGGATGACATGGGAAAATAAGATGCAACATGGCAATCATAATGTGAGTCAATCCATGCATAGGGTGCAAACTTGCGGTGAGTATGATATGTCCATCGAGCATGACATGTGGGAGCACAATCAACCAGTATGGAGGTGTGAGTGCAATGTGCCAAAGGAGTGTTGATGTACCAATGCTCGATGTCATGGCATGAGTGGAAGTTCGAAAGTGCATCCAATAAGTCCGAGCGCTCCTCAACGTGAAGGTCCAAAGAGCCAATCTCCAATGTCGGTCCTCCATCCGATATATGTATCATGTAGACAAGAAGGAGACAACAATGAAAGAATGACCCATCCAATATGCGTATTCGAGGATGGCTCAAAGGGAAAGATTTCACCTTTATGAGGATCTCGAATATGTTGGTGTTGTGCATCGTGTATGCCTTTGCATGACCAAGTTGTCGCATGATGGTACCGCCTTGTGGATCCTTCGAAACGAAAGAACATGACAAACACTCGGAAAAACAAATGAGGCTAGCGGAAGTGCAAAGCCTATCATTCGTGTGGTAAGACAACCAACAAGTGTATGCATCATGCTCATCATAAGAAAGGACAAGGGAGCATTTCATAGTATGGAGGCATATGATGCGAGAACAACCAAATACAATAGGCTCAATCAAACAAGCATGCATCACAAGTAAGGTGTCAAAGTATCCAAGATCAATAAGCATAGTACAGTTGCAGTCAATACAAGTGGATATGAGAGAGGCAATTAATGGAGACAAGAGACAATGATCATGACAATGCAAGTGAGAAACATGAACATATATGTCATCAACCCAAGAAAGCGAGTAAGAGTGGAACATGGGTGATGCAACATAGCAAACAATCATAGCGATCAAGTCAAGCAAGCTAGTAGTGCGAGGATGCAACATAATAGAGGGAATCATGGCAAGCATGTCATGTGTGCAAATACTGGGCATGAATGATGGACATGACATATCACAAGCATGAAAACAAGATATGAGGAAAGTATCATCATTGTATTGGCGAGAGGCCATATGTAAATAGAAATGGGGCATCATGACTCTCCCAACACAACAATCAACAATAGCATGAAGCACATGGTAAACATGGCAATAGCAACAAGGATCTCCACCAAGCATACAAATACACATAGAAGTAGCATAATGGTGAATCATGGGTAGATGCAAGCAAGGGTCACAATTGCATGGCAAATGCATAGGAGCAAAAATAACATGCAAAGTGAACACGGTAAAATGAGCATAAGGTGACAAGTGATATATAGCCCATAGCCATGTGAGAGTCAAGTAGAATAGAAGTGCGTAGTCGTTACGCGAGGAGAATGGTGGGAATGATAGTCCATGGGATCCCAAATCGTTGTTGCTCTCAAGAGCTCATTTCGTCAACTCTTGGGATTGAGAGGTTGACGATTATACATGAGTACCTACACAAATCAAAGACAAAGGGAAAATTGTGTGTGTGTGGTAGATGTACACATCATTCATCATGATGCGCACGTGCTTGTGTTGGTTAGCACAAAATATCCAATGCTCAAACAAATGAGATGCGTGATATATAAACATGTCATCCATCATGAGAGGTTTGTTGTTATGCATGGCATAATGGAGACTCAAAGGATGTAATGCATCATCAGAAATACCTAGAGCATTGTTATTCATGGAATGCATATGGTGCACGCAATTATGGGAATCATGCAAAGTATGGAATGCATCAAAATCTCCTAATATGTATGATGAAACTATGGGGGTCTCCTCATGACCAATACTGGAAATATCAAATGGAGAATATTGACAACATCCAAAACAATGCATATTTGGTTCTATGTGATCATGGCATGACATAGTAGATGAATTGCGGAAATCGTGTAAAGGAAGCATGGCAATATCATCACATGAAAAAAAAGCCAATGACCATCATCTCGTCATCTATGCCATAAGTGCAAATGGGATTTATTTTAATGGGGCATGCATAGTTACTATGTTGAGATTGAAATGATGCAACATGGGAGATCTCACTCATAGCATATGACAAGTTCAAAGGATTGTCAAACATGAAGTGACCAATAGAATTTTCACATGATATCCTATGGAGAATAGCATCATGACTAGGAAACTAAACATGCTCATCATCATATTCATCATAAATAGGTAAGTCAAGACATGAATAAGTCGCACTAGCATGAAGCATGGGAATAGGTGGGTCAATATCATGCAAGCAATCATTGGTAAGATAGTCTGCTAATGGGACAAGACAAGCACCATCACCTATGTTACCTTTGGAGCATCGCTCATGTGTTGTAGGTGAGGTGTTGAAGATCCACTCGCTGTCATCTTCATCTTGATAGAACCATGTGGGGGTGCATCATCGTCCACCATGGCCATCATCGTCTCCTTTGGAGGGATGGACTCGTCGAGGGTAGGCATGTCGTCATGTAGGAGACCTAGCACCGAAGAAGAAAACATGCTAGGAGTAGAGGTTAAGTCCTTAGAAATCAAAGTGGCCTCACGTGCCGTGTTAACTACCTCACTCACTAAGTGTTGTGGCTCACTTACTCCCTCAAGGATGCTCTCACTCATATGTTTGGTGGAGTCACTCAAATGGCTCTCAACCTCACATAGGATGTGTGGCATGCTCTGATGTGTGGGGCTAGTGGTGGTCACACTCATCCTCTCATAGGAAATGCTCTCAATGTCACATATGGTGGAGTCACTCATCTCACTCATGGGGTGGTGACTCTCCTCACATGACAAATGGGGCATCTCGACATATGTGGGTGTCGGAGAGATGTAGGTGCAAATGTCTCCATGCTCAACTCCTATTGCCGTGGTCGAAGGGGATGTCCCTTGCTCGACCTTTTTGTCACCGTCTTGGTGTTGGAGGCCCATATGATGTGGCACCTCGTAGCTCATATCCATGACGGAAGGGAAATTCCCATGCTTGGCCATCTTCCTTGAAGGGCTTCGGAAGATGGAAGTGTCGCTGAGGGAGTCCTGGACTAGGGGGCGTCCGGATAGCCGAACTATAATCATTGGCCGGACTCCAAGACTTTGAAGATACAAGATTGAAGACTTTGTCCCGTGTCCGGATGGGACTTTCCTTGGCGTGGAAGGCAAGCTTGGCGATACGAATATGTAGATCTCCTACCATTGTAACCGACTCTGTGTAACCCTAGCCCTCTCCGGTGTCTATATAAACCGGAGGGTTTTAGTCCATAGGACATATAACAATCATACCATAGGCTAGCTTCTAGGGTTTAGCCTCCTTGATCTCGTGGTAGATCTACTCTTGTACTACCCATATCATCAATATCAATCAAGCAGGAGTAGGGTTTTACCTCCATCAAGAGGGCCCGAACCTGGGTAAAAACATCGTGTCCCTTGTCTCCTGTTACCATCCGCCTAGACGCACAGTTCGGGACCCCCTACCCGAGATCTGCCGGTTTTGACACCGACATTGGTGCTTTCATTGAGAGTTCCTCTGTGTCATCACCTATAGGCCCGATGGCTCCTTCGATCATCAACAACAACGCGGACCAGGGTGAGATTTTTCTCCCCGGACAGATCTTCCTATTCGGCGGCTTCGCACTGCGGGCCAATTCACTTGGCCATCTGGAGCAGATCGAAAGCTACGCCCCTGGCCATCAGGTCAGATTTGGAAGTTTGAACTATATGGCCGACATCCGCGGAGACTTGATCTTTGACGGATTAGAGCGACAGCCAGGCGTGCCGCACTGTCTCGACGGGCATGATTTAGCTCTGCTGCCGGACAGTGCCCTGGAGGCCACACAAGAGTCCGCTCTGACCCTTGGTTCAGAGAAGACGGCGCCAATTTTGGATGGGTGGTTGGACACCACCTCGGGGGCTGCTACCTCTACGGCGATGGAGCCGAATATCGACCCTGTCCCTCATGAAGCTCGTGACTCCAAGGTGCCGGACTCCTATCCGGACCCCGAACCTCCCGCGCCCCTGCCAATCGAATCCGATTGGGCGCCGATCATGGAGTTCACCGCTACGGACATCTTTCAGCGCTCGCCTTTTGGCGACATCCTGAATTCGCTAAAGTGTCTCTCTTTGTCAGGAGAGCCTTGGCCGGATTATGGCCAGGACGGTTGGGATGCGGACGACGAAGAAATTCAAAGCCCACCCACCACCCACTTCGTAGCCATTGTCGATGACTTAACCGACATGCTAGACTTCGACTCCGAAGACATCGACGGTATGGACGACGATGCCGGAGACGATCAAGAACCAGCGCCTACTGGGCACTGGAAAGCCACCTCGTCATACGACATATACATGGTGGACATCCCGAAGGATGGGAATGGCGATGGAACAACGGAGGATGACCCCTCCGAAAAGCAGCCTAAGCGCCGCCGTCAGCGGCGCCGCTCCGAATCCCGCCATAGCAAGAATGGAGATTCCGGCACCGGAGATAATAACACCCCGGATAGTGCCGAAGACAACCCCCTCCAGCAAGATTCAGCACAGGAGGACGGAGAAACCAACCCTTACAAAAGAGCGGCAGTCGAAGAGGTAGAGGACGATAACTACATGCCTCCCTCCGGAGACGAGGCAAGCCTCGACGACGACGAATTTGTCGTGCCTGAGGATCCCGTCGAGCAAGAGCGTTTCAAACGCAGGCTTATGGACATGGCAAGCAGCCTCAAGAAAAAGCAGCAACAGCTTAGAGCTGATCAAGATTTGCTAGCCGACAGATGGACTGAAGTCCTCGCAGCCGAAGAATACGAACTCGAACGCCCCTCCAAAAGCTTCCCCAAGCGCAAGCTACTGCCACGATTAGAGGAGGAAGCATATAAACCTACATCACCAGCGCACAATACGGCCGACCGGCCACCTCGTGGCCGCGACAGAGAGGCCTCTAGGCCCTCCACTAAAGCCGCACCCCGGCATCGCTCAAAAATTACAAAGCCACGGGAGAATGCACCGAACTTGCGAGAAATATTGGAGGATAAGGCAAGACAATCAAGATCGATCTATGGATCGCGTGGGCGCCTCACAATACGCGACGACAACCGTCGCGCCGGATACAGCAATTCCGGCCGGGCCGCACGCAGTAGACAAAGCTCGCTTGAGCTACGTCGTGATATAGCCCAATACAGAGGCGCCGCACACCCACTATGCTTCACAGATGAAGTAATGGATCATCAAATCCCCGAAGGGTTCAAACCCATGAACATTGAATCCTACGATGGCACAACAGACCCTGCGGTCTGGATCGAAGACTATCTCCTTCATATCCACATGGCCCGCGGTGATGATCTTCACGCCATCAAATACCTCCCACTCAAGCTTAAAGGACCAGCTCGACATTGGTTCAACAGCTTGCCAGCAGAATCAATTGGGTGTTGGGAGGACCTGGAAGCCACATTCCTTGATAACTTCCAGGGCACATATGTGCGACCACTAGACACCGATGACCTAAGACACATAATTCAGCAGCCAGATGAACCGGCCAGACAATTCCGGACTCGCTTCTTAACCAAGAAAAATCAAATCGTCGACTGTCTGGATGCAGAGGCCCTTGCAGCCTTCAAACACAACATCCACGATGAATGGCTGGCCTGGCACCTAGGACAGGAAAAGCCGAAATCAATGGCAGCCCTCACATCACTCATGACCCGCTTCTGTGCGGGAGAAGACAGCTGGCTAGCCCGTAGTAACAACCTAACCAAACACTCTGGTAGTTCGGATACCAAAGACAGCAGTGGTAGGTCGCGTCGCAATAAGCACAAATGCCGCATTAACGGCGATAATACTGAAGATACGACAGTCAACGCCGGATTCAGAGGCTGTAAACCCGGTCAGCGGAAAAAGCCAATCAAAAGAACTACTCCAGGCCCGTCCAATTTGGACCGGATACTCGATCGCTCGTGCCAGATACATGGCACCCCCGAAAAGCCAGCTAATCACACCAACAGAGATTGTTGGGTGTTCAAACAGGCAGGCAAGTTAATCGCCGAAGGCAATGACAAGGGGCTGCATAGCGACGACGAGGAGGAGACACGGCCGCCGAACAATGGAGGACAGAAGGGATTCCCCCCACAGGTGCAGACGGTGAACATGATATACGCAACCCACATACCCAAAAGGGAGCGGAGGCGTGCGCTCAGGGACGTACACGCGATGGAGCCAGTCGCCCCAGAGTTCAATCGGTGGTCCTCTTGCCCAATCACTTTTGATCGAAGGGACCACCCCACCAGTATCCTCCATGGTGGATTCGCCGCATTGGTATTAGACCCAGTCATTGATGGATTTCACCTCACTAGAGTCCCGATGGACGGCGGCAGCAGCCTGAACCTGCTTTATGAGGATACAGTGCGCAAGATGGGCATAGACCCCTCAAGGATTAAGCCCACAAAAACGACCTTCAAAGGTGTCATACCAGGTGTAGAGGCTAATTGTACCGGCTCAGTCACACTTGAAGTGGTATTCGGATCCCCGGATAACTTTCGAAGCGAGGAGTTAATCTTCGACATAGTCCCGTTCTGCAGCGGCTATCACGCACTGCTCGGATGAACCGCATTTGCAAAGTTCAATGCGGTGCCGCACTATGCATAGCTCAAGCTCAAGATGCCAGGCCCTCGAGGAGTTATCATGGTCAACGGAAACACTGAACAATCTCTCCGAATGGAGGAGCATACAGCAGCTCTCGCGGCGGAAGTACAGAGCAGCCTCTTAAGGCAATTCTCGAGTCCGGCCGTTAAGCAACCGAACACCGTCAAGCGCGCCCGGAGTAACCTACAACAAGACCACCTGGCACGTTCCGAGCACGCGTAGCAATGCGGCCCCAACCCCAGCCCTCGCGACATCGCGAGATCATTGCCACGCGTACATCATTACGCTCTGGAGATACCATGGCATAAGGGGAGGGGCACGACCACGGCAGGCCCAGAGTGCGGATCAACCACACCAGGGGCTACCGAATTGGTCATTCTTTTTTTCTTTCTTCTTATTCTCAGGATTCCGTCTTTCAGAAGCCTTGTCCGGCAGTGGATCTGCCCAACTAACGATGCAATAGCCAGGGAAGTAGAAAAGCTACGACGAGTATCCAAGTGGTCTCCATTATGAGCATTATACCTGTTTTACATACCATTCCGCAGCCTACCCGTGGAGGGGGACATGTTAAATAGTCCCACCCCTTGCTTATCGCACTATTTGTATCGTCCTGCACTCATTGCAGTATTTTTTGAATAAACAATGCACCTTTTTTTTATCATGGCATTCCTTTTTTATACATATGTTCACTTATGACATGTTGCATCCCTACACTTTGGTACGGCTAAATACACCAGGGGCTTAAGTTCACCAAATTATGGTGCGATAAGTCCGAACACTTTCACAAGGGCGGCACCCCGAATTTATAGCATTATATGCATCGGCTCCGAATCATGTCTTGGGTCAATAGTTGGGTTTGCCCGGCTCCCATGTTTTGGTACCTTACGTTCCGTTATATCAGCTAAGGTAGCGCTGGGAGAACCACTGCGATTGTGCCCTAGTTGAGCTGGGTGAGCACCTCAGTGGAGAAAGCTAAAACTGACCGTCATGATGGGGCGAGAGCCGGTCACTGTTTGAGAGGTTTTTTCGAGTCCCTAAAGACTTTCGCGTGGATAGCGCCCCAAATTCGGCCTTCCGAACACTAGGGGCTTCGCCGAAATTTAAAATTATAGAATTCTATGGCTAAGTGAGAGTATTCAAGCATTATAAGTCCGGTTGCCTCGTTCATTGTGTTGAGCGCCTCCCTGGAAGGACCTAAAAATGGGAACAAGAGCGCTCAAGTTTATCCCGAACACCCCAGCACTCGTGGCATGGGGGCCGAAGCCAACGACTTGCCATCTCTCAGATTTGATAAATGGCCGCACAGAAGGTAATATTTTAAATTAGCAAAAGTTTCTTAGCGCATATGAACAAAATTTTCAGCGCACAGGATAACAAAACGCGAGTCTAATCAAAGACTACATCTTTGGAGCACTCACCCACAATAATGCGGGCACCTTTCAGGACACCCTTGTAATACATCTTGGGCGTGCGATACTCCTTGCCCGGCGGTGGCGCGTCCGTCACAAGCTTCTCCGAGTCCATCCTGCCACAGTGCGCCTTAGCGCGGGCAAGGGACCGACGGGCACCTTCAATACAGGCGGAGTGCTTGATGACGTCAACCCATGGACAGGCGTCCACCAGCCGCCGCACAAGACCGAAGTAGCTCCCAGGCATGGCTTCCCTGGGCCATAGCCGAACTATGAGGCCCTTCATGGCCTGTTCGGCCACATTGTGGAGCTCGACCAGCTGCTTCAGCTGGCCGCTCAGGGGCACCGGATGTCCGGCCTCCGTATACTGAGACCAGAACACCTTCTCTGTCGAGTTCCCTCCTCGGCTCTGTAGAATGCAGCAGCATCGGACACACTGCGGGGCAGATCTGCGAACGCTCCTGGAGAGCTCCGAATTCGGGTAAGTAACAGACAATTCACTTTTACATGCTTGCTTTGCATGAAGAATGCCTTACATGCCACTATCTTCTTCACCGCCCTGATTTCCTTGAGGGCCCTTTGGGTTCGGCCTTAGCGGCCTTGGCACTCTCAAGAGCAGACGCAAGCTCGGACTCTCGAGTTTTCGAGTGACGCTCCAAATTCTCGTGTTTTTTCACGAGAGCCTGGAGCTCTTGCCGCACTTCCGCCACCCGCGCCTCCTGCTTCTCTCGCTCGGTGCGCTCCACAGCCGCATTGTGTTCGGCCGTGGACACCGCCTCCTTCAGGGTTGCCACCTTGTTTGTGGCCCCTGCAATACCCATGTTATTCCTGTCATTTTTTGCAACCAAATCCTTTTTTTATAAAGGTACAACTTTAATAAGGTATTACTTACCTTCCTTGTCCTCGAGCTGCTTCTTGGCACGGTCGAGCTCGCTCTCGGACCGCTCGAGGCTCTTCTTTAAGGCATTAACCTCCGCAGTAAGTGCGGCAGAGGTCAGCAGCGCAGCCTGCATTCCCATATTGACATATTTGTGTTAGACTCCTGCGTATATCTTTTTAGATCCTCAGCTCGGCTTTTCTTTCCGAACACCGAACTAAGCATCAGGGGCTACTGTCTATGCGATACTACTCTACATATCTTTAAAAAAATCCTTACGTCAAAGCCTGTTAGAAGGCTGCTGCAGGCTTCGGTCAGCCCGCTCTTGGCGGACTGAACTTTCTGAATCACCGCACTCGTGATGGTGCGGTGTTCCTCATCGATGGAAGCGCCATTGTGCGCTTCTAGCAAGTTATCCGGCGCCTCCGGTTGGACGGAGGTCACCGGCGTCACCGTCTCACCCTTCTTACGAAGGGGCCGCCCGCCGGACTCCGGAACCACCAAAGGTTCCCGCACGGAGTCCGGCCCAAGGTCCGGAAGGTTGCCCTGCGGCACCTCCCGGGTCTCCTCCTCCTGGCCGGTCCCCTTCTGGGACCCCATCTCGGCGTCTTCAGCGTCACGAGGGGAGGAGGCAGTCGGAAGTGAAGCGCTATTCACATCCGACGAACCCAGGGACCCGCTCGATGAAGCAGGGAGATCGTCCTTGGGCGGGCTGTATGGTCGTGTTCGGCATTAGTGGACACTATGCGGAGAAAGGAAAAACATAAGTTATTCTGGGATCCGGACACTTAAGATCTCGCCAGGGGCTTGGCCCTCGAAGGCCACTCCTCCTCGCCGTCGCCGGCGTTGGTGGAACAGTCCATAGGAAGGGTCCTTCCCTTCTTGGACCCTTTGGCCTCCCCCACTGGGGAAGCCTTCCTTTTCTTCTCTCCCCCTACTGGGGGAGAGGCCTCTTTCTTCTCCTCCTCGTCCTCGTGGGAGGAGTCCACCTCGGAGTCATCGGATGATGAGTCCTATAACGCCTGGCGCCGGGAACTCCTCCGAGTTCCCGTGGCCTTCTTCTTGGCCTTCTTCTCTGGCACCACATAAGGCGCCGGGACCAGCAGCCCTGTCAAACGGGCGTCTGTTGGGTCTTCTGGAAGGGGCGCCAGACAGTTGACCTATCCGGACGTCTTCTGCCAGGCCTGTCAAAGGTATTGGGAGTTTGGATCCCACATAGTGTCAAACTATGGAAAGCAAGTGTCCCGTAAAGGATAATATAGCTTACCTCGCCAGCCGGACGCTGCGAGCTGAACCCGCGATCTTCGGTAGTGGATGCGGGTGCCTCGGCGCCCTTGAACATCACCCTCCAGGCCTCTTCGTACGTAGTGTCGAAGAGCCTACTCAAGGTCTGGTGCTGTGCCGGATCGAACTCCCACAGGTTGAAATCCCGCTGTTGGCACGGGTGAATCCGGCGGATGGGCATGACCTGGACTACGTTGACAAGCTTTAGCTTCTTGTTCACCAGGGGTTGGAGACAAGATTGGAGTCTAGTCAGCTCCTCCGAATCGCCCCACAACAGGCCCTTCTCTTTCTAGGAGCTGAGCCGCGTGGGGATGCCAGATCTGAATCCGGGGGTCGCTGCCCATTCAGGGTCACGCGGCTCGGTGATGTAGAACCACCCCGATTGCCACCCTTTGATGGTTTCCACGAAGGCGCCCTCGAGCCATGTGACGTTGGGCATCTTGGCCACCATGGCGCCTCCGCACTCCGCTTGGCTGCCGCCCACTACCTTCAGCTTGACATTGAAGGTCTTTAGCCATAAGCCGAAGTGGGGCTGGATGCAGAGGAAGGCCTCACACACAATGATGAACGCCGAGATGTTGAGGATTAAATTCGGGGCCAGATCATGGAAATCCAGGCCGTAGTAGAACATGAGCCCCCGGACAAAGGGGTGAAGTGGGAAGCCCAGTTCGCGGAGGAAATGGGGAAGGAATACCACCCTCTCATGGGGCCCGGGGGTGGGGACGAGCTGCCCCTCGTCAGGGAGCCGGTGCGCGATATCGCTGGACAAGTATCCGACCTTGCGCAGCTTCTTGATGTGCCCCTCATTGAACGAAGGAGGCCATCCACTTGCCTCCCGCTTCGGACATGGTTGGAGAAGGTTGAGGTGAGATGTGCGGACTTGGGCGCTGGGGCTCGAGTGCGCGAAGATGGATAAGCAAAGGAGTAAGAAGGCATAGGTGAAAATGTGGATCCTTATCCCCTATATATGAGCGAACGAAACTATGCGTCCCCACCAGCCCAGTAAAACTCGCTTATCTTCCAAGCGCCGCAATTAATGGCGCGGTTGGGTTACCCACGTCCGTATTGATGAGAATCCTGGAACTAGGGGACACGATCTCTCCTTTGACAAGACGTACCAAGGAAACCGCTTTGCTAAACGCGCTGAGGTGGGACAATAAAAATGATTCGAATAAAGGCTTGGCCATGGCGTGACGTCATGTCGTGAAATACGTCAGCAGATTGAACTTGTGTAAATATTATTCTCTCTACGGTGGTACGTGGAATTTATTTTGCAGAGCCGGACACTATTCTGGTGTTCAGAATCTTCTATGAATTATTCAGAGGAGGAACCCGCCTTGCAATGCCGAAGACAATATGCGCGCCGGACTCGTCGTCATTGAAGCCTGGTTCAAGGGCTACTGAGGGAGTCCTGGACTAGGGGGTGTCCGGATAGCCGAACTATCATCATTGGCCAGACTCCAAGACTATGAAGATACAAGATTGAAGACTCCGTCCCGTGTCCAGATGGGACTTTCCTTGGCGTGGAACGCAAGCTTGGCGATACGAATATGTAGATCTCCTACCATTGTAACCGACTCTGTGTAACCCTAGCCCTCTCCGGTGTCTATATAAATCGGAGGGTTTTAGTCCATAGGACATATAACAATCATACCATAGGCTAGCTTCTAGGGTTTAGCCTCCTTCATCTCGTGGTATATCTACTCTTGTACTACCCATATCATCAATATCAAGCAAGCAAGAGTAGGGTTTTACCTCCATCAAGAGGGCCCGAACCTGGGTAAAAACATCGTGTCCCTTGTCTCATGTTACCATCCGCCTAGACGCACAGTTCGGGACCCCCTACCCGAGATCCGCCGGTTTTGACAACGACAGTCACCCTCACTTGTAGGTGGTCGCCTTGTTGTTGAAGTCGTTGTAGGCGTACTCGTTGGAAGTAGGCGAAGATGCCATACATCCAAATTCGAAGATGTCGTCATAGCACTTGGCAAAGATGTCGAAGTGGTGATGGTAGCCGTAGCTCCGTCTTGGTGGTGCTCGTCTCTCGTTCTTCTCTTTTGCTCATGAAGCTTGGTCATGGCGTGAAGTAGGGCTTGTTGGAACTTGTACATTTGCGCTTGTGGAGCATCTTTGTGATGATGATGTTGTTGTTGTGCTTGAGCTCGTAGTAGGTGTCGTTCATCGTCATCGTGCACATGTTTCTTGGAGGTAACTTTCCCTTCATGACGATGTTGATCACGAACATGATGGTGGTCGCCATGTAGATGTGGACGTGGACAAATCGCACTTGCATCGTTTTCACGCTCTGAAGACTTGTGGCTTGAACATCGCCGCCTTGAAGATGACAAAGGGGAAGAATACTTGATCAAGGCCCGAATCTCCTCCATCCTTGCATCTTGCTCCTCTTTTCGTGTGGAAAGCTTCTTGTCGATGTAGTCCCTTTTCCTTGCTTCGGAGTGAACAATGTCGATGAAGATGTTCTTGATGTGCTCTCGCAATCTTGATTGTGCACCTTGCATTTGTCGTTGTAGATCGAAGATGGACGCTTTGGTGATGTAGTCGTTCATGCCGTCGTTGTTGTCAATGGCCGGAGATGAAATGCCTTGCCTATCCATCACAAGACTCGAGCAAGTATGAGTAGGAGAAAGAGACACTACAAAAAAAATACACTTCTCTGATGATACATGTTTGTCATAGTAGGTTGCGTTTTTTGTCATGCATGTACATCCATGACAAATTTATGACAGAATCAAGATAGTCATACATGTGCTGTCGTAGAAGTGTTCCATGACATTACCAAAATTATCATCACGGAAGTGTCCACTTCCATGACGATAAATCGCGCGTCACAGAAGTTCTTTCGTCAAGGGTGACCGACACGTGGCATCCACCGTAATGGAACGCCATTAAGCAATCGGGTCGGGTTTTGGATCCGATAACCCGTTAACGGCCCTAACCAATGGGGATTTTCCACGTGTAAAATCATCATTGGCTGGAGGAAACACGTGTCGGCTCACCGTTGGGACAGATGTCATACGCTCATTGGACCGAAGGTGCCTATGATACGGCGACACGTGGAACGGCCCAACAGAGGCCCATTCCTATGAAAAGGCCGGCCCATTTGACTTGGTCAAAAGGTGGTGGGCCGGCCCATGGAAAGCCTGTTAACGGCCTGTTCGCATATAGCCCATTTACAACCCGCTAACCCAGGGCCCGTTACGCCCTATCCGAATTAGGCCCAGTAGCGTCATCTGGGCCATCCTATATGATTCAGCCCGTTTTAACTTCCGCCCCATGTGTGGTCCATGACTTCTTTCGGCCCATATGAGGACCTTTGTAACTCTTGGCCCATTAACGGCCCGTGGTGAAACTGGCCCGTAATGAACAGTGTATCACTTTATACCCATTAACGGCCCGTTATTCCATTGGGCCATTTCCATCCCAAGTTATCTTTCGGCCTTCTCAGGGCCCATTGATTCTTGGGCTCACTTGCAGCATTCGGTTACATACGGCCCGTTACTGTCATTTTCTGCTTGTGGGCCAAATTCAGCCCATCGTTACAGTTGGCCCGTTTGCGGACCATTAATAAGTTGGGCCGTTTTCATGTAAAAAAACCCGTTGGGCTGTTTTCATAGAGTTATCAAATACGGCCTATTAACGGCCCGTTATGGTCCACGAATAGTACGGCCCATGATTGGCGAAATGATGATACGCCCGTAGAAGGCCCATGGATCCTACGGCCCGTATGAGGCCCATGGATAGTACGGCCCGTAGAAGGCTCATGGATCGTACAGCCCGTAGAAGGCCCATGGACCCTAGGGCCCGTAGAAGGCCCATTGATCCCTATGGCCCGTATAGAAGGCCGATGGATCCTACGGCCCGTATAGAAGGCCAATGGTCCTACGGCCGAACGAAGGCCCATGGATCATATGGCCTGCAGGAGGCCCATGGTTACAACAGTCCGTGTGTTGCCATGATTATTTTGTCCTAGTTACCAAAAATAGGCTATTGTGGCCACTAGAAAAACACAGAAAAAGAACTGCAGTGACTACTAGCAAACAACTAAACAAGACAATAAGGAAATAAATAAGCAAGCAATTAAGGCTAGCCTATTACCGCTATTACACATATTACATCCACTGGGCATCAAAGTTCGCCACTAGTGCAAATATAGGGAACAAAGCAGCATATAACATACACTGGCCGTCAAAATTGGCCACCAGTGCAAATAAACAATGCAGCAAAACAAGAGCATAACTAAAACAACTTCAGAAGAGCTCAAGAAACGTTATCCTGGGTATCCACCATGCTGGCAATAAGCTTAGCAAGCTAATTAGCTTTGTCCTGTTTGGCGCTAAAATCCTCCAACGCTTGTTGTTGCACCAGAAAGTATGCATCTGAATGCTCCAGGGAATTCCGCAGTCCTTCTGCTTCTTGTCGCAGCACAACTAATTGATATCTTTCAGCTTGTAGTTGAGACTCAAGAAACGGAACTGATTCAGACAGTGAGTTTGAATAGCTTGTGCATGCGGTAGTGGCCAGTAACTCGAACACTAAACCAAGACAGGACTTTGGGGTTGTCTCGCTGTCTTCAAGATAGTCTTCCTTAGCTGTTTTATCAGCTTTGTTGGAGACCAACAAGGATGTGTCACTATCCTGAACCTTATCTGCATTACTTCCTTTACCATTGCTTAATAAGGCACTCTTCCCCAATATTCTGTCAGCATTCTAAAAGCAGAAACAAGCATACACATAACAAGTTTAGCATGTACTAGTATATGAAACTCATTTCGGTGAACCAGTTCATTAGTAAGGTGGACAGGATTAAACTACCAAGTCTTCTATTGCCAAGTACTAGTACATAATAAAAGCATCAAACAAACATATATCTATGTCCTATGGTCACTGCATTGTCTTGTCAAATCAAAATAGAGACACGGTTCAAATCATAGTTGAAGACAAAGCAGTAGTGAAAGAATACAAAGCGTGGGAAACTACACGGCACAACTAGATTTCAGATGGGTACCACGGGTCTACATGTACAACAACACTATTGGCTCTGTTGTGATGCTAGTAATGTGCATGATATGAAAGTCAACTGTATACACAATTGAAATTGAAATCAAAAGAGCTATTGATAAGAGCAAACCTGTTAAAGAAACATGTGTGAACGTACCTTCTGTGCCATTGGAGTTTCGATTGGATCCTTCAATTTAAAAATAAGTTTGTATCAGTAAATACAGTGATACAAGAGCAAAGCAATCATAGTTAAAAAAGGCGCGCCTAAGCGAGCGCTTAAGCGCGCCTAGGCTCTAGGCATTGGCGAAACGCATTACGCATAACTACGCTTAATCTGTGCATAACTGCGCATAAGCATGCGCTTTGGTCAATAAAGTGCAAGGCGGTGGCAAAACGCACAATTAACGCCTAGCGCTTTTTTGAACTATGATAGCAATGGAATCTTAAATTAGAACAGTTGTTCTTCAGGTTTAGGCACTTGTTCTACATGAACAGAGTACAGTGACACGCAAGAATATAATACTTAAAAATAGAAAATGAGCTCATAGACCTTACCACATTCTTGGTTCGGGACCAGTACAGAACAAGGCGTTCCCAGTCATCGTCCAGTAAATGTGTCTCAGGAGAACGTAAGGGAATTTGATGAGTTTCTTTGCTGGTGAAGTACGTTTTCTTCAGGTAATTCCGATACTGCCACCAAGCATTCTTGAAGATAGCAGAGGTATTAGCATAGGTTACCTCATCCTGAGTTTCCAAATCGGTCCTTCTCCATAGAGAAAAATGGGAAAATTTGCTGTATTATAACCATATGGAGGTAGGATGTATGGGACGAAGCAAAGTAATTGCCATGAATAACATTACTTACACATAACTCCTGGACAAACACCTCCAACTGGCATTTTCCTTCATCTTCAGTATAATATTTCCAAGATGGGAAGATACGCACATACGATTTAACAACATCAAATGCGATAGATGCTAAACTACGACTGGCTGGTTGTGCTTCCTCCACAGGAATAGGCATACTAACTGGTGGAGTTGGGGTTCGTCGTGATAGTACTGGCCCGTTGGGCACTGGAGCTACCTTAATAACTGCTCTTGTTTGGGAGCTTTGTGGTGGAGATGATGTTGTGTCAACAGGAACTGGGTTACTATCTGCTGGGGTTGGGGTTAGATTGGGTGAAGCTGGTTCTCTGTCCATCACAGTAGGGGTACAATCTACGAGAGTTTGGGTTATGTGTGGTAGGGCTGGTTCTTGTGCATGTACAACCGGGGTGCTATCTCCACCAAGAGGGAGCACTATTTTATTTGAAGACTGTGTTTTTATTCCGCTAGATACTGGCAACACCCGCTCCAATTCAAATGGCTGATAAACAGGAAACATAGTTGAATGTGCAGACATTGTATGAGAGACAGATCCAATAGATAGTGTGGAAAAAAGAGGACATGAAATAGTTGACATTTATATTGTATAACTAAAACGGATAGCATGACATAATTTCACATATATGTTTTGTATCTAAACTGGATAGCATAGCATAACATAATTCAAAGATATGATGAATAACTAAACAGGATCGCATGACATAATTCACCTACATGTTATCTAAGTAATCAGGATTGCATCATTTAATTCACATATGTGATTTATATGCTAAACAGAGGGCATTCAATATGATGTCTGAACTAAGAACATGGTGTTGAATATTGTGTATATGATGTCTAAACTATGCAATGCAAGCCACCGTATGCATGATATGAGCAATATAACCGTGCCATGTTAGAGCATACACCTCAGTAGGGGAATAGGACTGGTCATCTATCTCTGAATCCATCTCTGAGGAGCTATCGGGACCCAACAAGAGATCTGCTTCGACAAGTATCACTGTCTGCTCTGAAGGCCTTGTTTTCACTCCAGATTTTTCCATCAACGACCCAAATAGCTGATTCACAGGAAGAGTAGTTTAATGTACAAATATTGTCAACAAATGGAAATGTAATGAAGAGAAGGATGGGCAAGATATCATTCAAATATAAGATGCATGGTTAACAAGATGGCATTGCACATTTCACATATATTATGGCTGGCTAAAAGACATGAGACTTCATAATTCCCATATATGATATAGAAACTAAACAGGTGGCATTACAGAACATGTCTAAATTAAGCAGATGACATATATGATGTCAAAAGTAGGCACTTCAAGGCAACATATGCATGATATGACTAACATCATCATGCCAAGGTAGAGCAAACACCTTGGGGGGGGGGGGAAATAGGAGTGGTTAGCGGCGTCTGAATCTGCCTCAGAACAGATATCTTCCTCTGGATTACAATCTAGAGAGGGGTGGGGAGGGTTTACCATTGAACCCACCATGGAGCGATGTCTACATGACATTGTATTGCCGCACAAAACTCTTCTCTTTTTCTCTACATGTTCAGCATGACTGTGTACAATATCTGACATGCATACGAAAAAATATGGTGAGATTATGTAAGGAGAGCATGCAGAAATTTTGAGTGATGGTAACAACCAGTGGATGGATCCAAAAATATTGATAGCAGGCTGATGATTGCTTTAAATTAATAAAAAGACAGATGGTGATTGCTTTACTATTTGTTTCCCACCCAAGATGAACAACATAGTCATACCCTAGGTGAACCAGATATTAGACAAACATACTATTCATTGCTGCCATGATATGTGCCCCACATCTTATTTAGAACTCAAGTTTGAACATTAATTTGGACCTGAGTTGGGAGTCCAAGAGCTGAACAGGACGATAAAGTAGCAAGTAAGTTTAAGCAATGCATAACATAAGCAGAAACAAAACAGTGTGACCTCTCTTGTGGACCCGTGTACTCCTCAGGTTCATCTGCTGAGTCGATGATGGTGACGCTGTTGGGGTGGGTGCCGGCGGCAGGGAAGGAGATCTGAGGCTATGAAAGACGGTTAGGAGTCATGATGTCTGGTTTGGTGGATGCTTCTATCGATGGAGCAGCTCAGGTGAGGTGGACGACGTCGCGGCAGGAGCAGGACAACCCACACAAAGTTCCCTTCGACACGTACCTGTAACTGAAGCAATTTTGTAAGGGCTCATTTGGCTTGCATGCGCTTTGGTCAGTAAAGTGCAAGGCGGTGGCAAAATGCACAATTAATGCCTAGCGCTTTTTTGAACTATGATAGAAATGGAATCTTAAATTAGAACAGTTGTTCTTCAGGTTTAGGCACTTGTTCTACGTGAACAGAGTACAGTAAGACGCAAGAATATAATACTTAAAAATAGAAAATGAGCTCATAGACCTTACCACATTCTTGGTTCAGGACCAGTACAGAACAAGGCGTTCCCAGTCATCGTCCAGTAAATGTGTCTCAGGGGAACGTAAGGGAATTTGATGAGTTTCTTTGCCGGTGAAGTACGTTTTCTTCAGGTAATTCCGATACTGTCACCAAGCATTCTTTAAGATAGCAGAGGTATTAGCACAGGTTACCTCATCCTGAGTTTCCAAATCGGTCCTTCTCTATAGAGAAAAATGGGAAAATTTGATGTATTATAACCATCATGGAGGTAGGATGTATGGGACGAAGCAAAGTAATTGCCATGAATAACATTACATACACATAACTCCTGGACAAACACCTCCAACTGGCATTTTCCTTCATCTTTAGTATAATATTTCCAAGATGGGAAGATACACACATACGATTTAACAACATCAAATGCGATAGATGCTAAACTACGACTGGCTGGTTGTGCTTCCTCCACAGGAATAGGCGTACTAACTAGTGGAGTTGGCGTTCGTCATGATAGTACTGGCCCTTTGGGCACAGGAGCTGCCTTACTAATTGCTCTTGTTTGGGAGCTCTATGGTGGAGATGGTGCTGTGTCAACAGAAACTGGGTTACTATCGGCTGGGGTTGGGTTTAGATTTGGTGAAGCTGGTTCTCTGTCCATCACAGTAGGGGTACAATCTGCGAGAGTTTGGGTTATGTGTGGTAGGGCTGGTTCTTGTGCATGTACAACCGGGGTGCTATCTCCACCCAGAGGTAGCACTGTTTTATTTGAAGACCGTGTTTTTATTCCGCTAGATACTAGCATCACCCGGTCCAATTCAAATGGCTGATAAACAGGAAACATAGTTGAATGTGCAGACATTGTATGAGAGACAGATGCAATACATAGTGTGGAAAAAAGAGGACATGAAATAGTTGACATGTATATTGTTTAAGTGAAACGGATAGCATGACATAATTTCACATATATGATGTCTATCTAAACTGGATAGCATAGCATAACATAATTCAAAGATATGATGAATAACTAAACAGGATCGCATGACATAATTCACCTACATGTTATCTAAGTAATCAGGATTGCATCATTTAATTCACATATGTGATTTATATGCTAAACAGAGGGAATTCGATATGATGTCTGAACTAAGAACATGGTGTTGAATATTGTGTATATGATGTCTAAACTATGCAATGCAAGACACCGTATGCATGATATGAGCAGTATAACCGTGCCAAGTTAGAGCATACACCTCAGTAGGGGAATAGGACTGGTCATCTGTTTGTGAATCCATCTCTGAGGAGCTATCGAGACCCAACAAGAGATCTGCTTCGACAAGTAGCACTGTCTGCTCAGAAGGCCTTGTTTTCACTCCAGATTTTTCCATCTCCCACCCAAATGGTTGATTCACAAGAAGAGTAGTTTAATGTACAAACATTATCAACAAATGGAAATGTAATGAAGAAAGGGATGGGCAAGATATCATTCAAATATATGATGCCTGGTTAACAAGATGGCATTGCACATTTCACATATATTATGGCTGGCTAAAAGACATGAGACTTCATAATTCCCATATATGATATAGAAACTAAACAGGTGGCATTACAGAACATGTCTAAACTAAGCAGATGACATATATGATGTCAAAAGTAGGCACTGCAAGGCAACATATGCATGATATGACTAACATCATCATGCCAAGGTAGAGCAAACACCTTGGGGGGTAAATAGGAGTGGCCTGCGGCGTCTGAATCCGCCTCAGAACAGATATCTTCCTCTGGATTACAATCTAGAGAGGGGTGGGGAGGGTTTACCATTGAACCCACCATGGAGCGATGTCTGCATGACATTGTATTGCTGCGCATAACTCTTCTCTTTTTCTCTACATGTTCAGCATGACTATGTACAATATGTGACATGCATACGAAAAAATATTGTGAGATTATGTAAGGAGAGCATGCAGAAATGTAGAGTGATGGTAACAACCAGTGGATGGATCCAAAAATATTGATAGCAGGCTGATGATTGCTTTAAATAAATAAAAACAGATGATGATTGCTTTACTATTTGTTTCCCACCCAAGATGAACAACATAGGCATACCCTAGGTGAACCAGATATTAGACAAACATACTATTCATTGCTGCCACGATATGTGCCCCACATCTAACTTATAACTCAAGTTTGAACATTAATTTGGACCTGCGTTGGGAGTCCAAGAGCTGAACAGGACGATAAAGTAGCAGGTAAGTTTAAGCAATGCATAACATAAGCAGAAACAAAAGAGTGCGGCCTCTCTTGTGGACCCGTGTACTCCTCAGGTTCATCTGCTGAGTCGATGATGGTGACGCCGTTGGGGTGGGTGCCGGCGGCAGGGAAGGAGATCTGAGGCTGTGAAAGACGTTCAGGAGTCATGATGTCTGGTTTGGTGGATGCTTCTATCGATGGAGCAACTCAGGTGAGGTGGACGACGTCGCGGCAGGAGCAGGACAAACCACACAAAGTTCCCTTCGACACGTACGTGTAACTGAAGCAATTCTGTAAGGGCTCATTTGGCTTGCATGATTGTTAAAACGCAGGGATAGGAAAAACACCGGAATAGGATAGGAAAATGCACATGGTAAACAGAGCATTTGTAAACACAGGATTTCTGTCAACTTCGGTGTTGGGTTTACAGGAATTGGAAGAGCAGAGGAATGCAAAGAAACCTGGCCAAAATAAAGAGAAACCATATGAAAGCGTGTACAGTTAGAATGTTATTTTGGCACTAATGCATTTGGTCTTGTTTTCATGCATAGGATTTTGAAAAGTAGTTCCAGGTGGATGTTTTGCTTCATTCCTTTCAACAAAATGCAGGAATAATTGAATAGTAGAGTGCCATTGGAAAATTCCCTATTGCTATGTTTTTCCGTTGAACCAAAATAGCCCTAATGGATCGACGTGAATGTATAGTAATAAGTGATGCAACAAGTGTACACCCTCTTTGCCGTAGCCGTGTCGACCTCAACATCATTGGGTTGGTCGCTAAAGCAGTTGAGGCAGAGGTGGCTGTCGGAGGAGTGGAGGAAGATCTGAGGAATCTGTAGATGGTGTCCAGGGCACTGCTATGTTGTGATGGATCGTTCTGTCGTTGGAGCAGCTCCTGTGAGCCGTAAGACGTCAAGGCTGAAGCAGCACAAGACACACATCGTCAATCTCAAGTGGGATTCTAATAGCAACTCCAATAGATGATGAAAAATGGATGTAAAACTAACATCACCAAAAACCATCTAACTACAACAGATGAGGTAAAACTGTTGACTCTGAACTTAACTGTCGAAACTGAAATTTACTTTGGAATCTGAATGCTACTGCCGAAACTGAACGCAATGGTAGCAGAGAGGCACTTGACATGTAGTTTAGGTAGGGCCTGCAGTTCATCTTCAACCTGCACCCCCCTGAGCCGCCAGCCACCACCGGCCGAACCGCCGGCCCTAGCGCCGCCTCGCTGCCCCGAAACAACTCGTCACCGCCGCCCCGGCCAGCCCTCTAGGGCACCCGCCCCCCACCCTGAACCCTAAGATAGATAGTGGGGTACCTCTCCGGTGAGCCCCCGTCCCCACTGCGGGTGGTTCTTCCTTAACTCCGGCGAACCCCCCCCCCCCCAATCCCTGAAAATCGACTGACCCAAAAGTTGATTCAGTCGACTGAAGTGTGGCTTAATAGGAGCAGAGCAGCAGCACGAGCGAGGGGGAGAGCAGCAGCAGCAACTGGGCGAGAGAGCGATCGAGCGAGAGCCGGAGCAGTAGCAGCGCGCGAGCGAGCGAGAGCCGGAGTAGTAGCAGCAGATCCAGGGTGCGGGATGGAGCACCGTCGGTGCCGGGATGTCGAGTTAAGGAGAAGGTGTGATGCGATGAGTGTACAACCTCTTTGGTGGCGCCGAGTAGGCCTCGGCTTCGTCCGAGGAGTCGGTGAGGATGCTGCGGTTCTGGTGGAGCAGGTTAAGGCGGCGCTGTGGGGATGGAGCAGCCGTGATAGACGAGGCGATCGTCCGAGCAGCTCCTTGGAGGTGGAGGACGAGGCGGCTGAACTGGCTGGACGGCGAGATGGACGACGGATCCTCATCCGGGGAGGTGGACGAGGGATGTCGAGCTGTTGTGGTGGACAACGTTGTCGGGGAAGAGGCTCCGGCTGGACAGTGGTGACGTGGTGGACGGAGGAGGGTGGGATTTCGCGGCTGGAGCGGAGAGGTTATGGCGGCCTGGGATTTCGAATGGCGAAAAGGGGGCGATGGGAGGGGGTGAAGCATGACTTATGGACGCGCTTGTCCAAAATGTAGGGTGTGTTACAAAAGTACCCCCCACCGATTTGAACTAGTGGCCCTTTTGGCTCAGGGTTAGAAGGGGGATTTCGCGTGTCGGGATTTGGCAGCAGGAGGGAGTTTTCGCACGCGTTGTAATTTAGGGATAGCAAGGCGCGGGTTGTGAAGGCGCCAGTTTTGGGAGCACGATATCTGAATTTTTGGGATATAACAAGACGCGGGTTGAATTTAGGGGACAAGCCTAACATGTAGTAATATTGTACTTGTACGTACCAAAACTATTCACACCACACAAAGAGAGAGTCTTGCCCCATTTTACTATACAAATGCTATTCAAAGCTACTCCCTCCTTCCATCTATATAGGGCCTAATGCGTTTTTCGATGCTAACTTTGACCAAATATTAGAGCAATGGTATATGACATGCAACTTACACAAAGCACACCGTTAACTTCGTTTGTGAAAGGTTCTTTCAATGATATAATTTTCACATTGTGCATGTCATCTACTATTAATCTTGTCAATAGTCAAAGGCGGTCTTAAAAATCTCATTACGCCCTATATAGATGGAAGGAGGGAGTATGAATCCATGTTATGTCCGATTAAATTTTTTTGCTTGGTATATAATGCATGTAACCTACTCATACCAACATTTTTGTGCATTCCAAATGTCTATACTACCACTGCAATTCGAACTAAATTTGAATTTGTTTCTCTATTTCAATAAGAATCTACAATCATGATTGTTGCCAACGTCAACCATCATAGTTTCCTTGCTATCCGCCAGATATAAATCGGACGGCCTATAATGCAGGATGGCAGGCACACCATCATCAACAACTCTATTTTTATAAGAGTAGAGATAAAATATATTAAATGTAGTATAAGATGTTCATAAACACACCATGTGTATCACCGTTATATATATTCACACATGCGTCGGTTTAAAACACTATGATAAATTCTTCAAATATCCGAATTCGCTTTTTATAATGAAGTATATATGATCTCTATTCGTCTTTTACACCCACACAACCCTCTTATATTTGTAGCTAGCGCTAACTTTCTCTTGTGCATGCGCACGCCCGCATCCCTCTCACCCTCCCTCAGCATTCTCTAGCTCCAACGCGCAAATTCGTCTTTTCACTTTAGGTTGTTCACCCACGGTGTGTGTAGGCGCCCCAACTCCTTTACAGCACACATCGATCGATATGCCTCTCTAGCCAGGTGTACCTAGCACTAACACAAGCTTCCCCTCTTCTCTTGTCATCGTCCATGCCTCACTCCCACCACTCTTTTCATTGTTCTCGTACTCGCACACTCCTCCCCGCTCGATATAGTATGCCTCTCGTACCACCTCCTACATGCATCCCTCTATCTCTATCCTTCTCCTCGTGCCTCGTTTGCTTCTAACACACATATGCATGTATACCGATCGATCTCCCAACATATACCTGGATCGACTCTAACTACCCCCCCATCGATCGACGTACCTCACAAGTTATGTCTCTCCTTTCTCTAACAAAGGGCGATTGATCTTCCTATGTAGTTATGTCTACTTACCACAGCCACATTGCCCCCCCCCCTCATCATTCGTGCATGCCTCCTGACCCATCTCTCACATGCACGTGCAAAGACAACAAGCAGCCATCTCCTCTCTTATTGATATTGCGGGCGTGCCCTCCATTTGTCTAGCAAGCCTATCCCACCATTTGTTAGAAGGAACTCCACTATCACCCCCTCCAACACTCTAGCTCTGTCTCTCTCCCAACCTTATTCCTCTCCTGCACATATGCATGGATGCCGATCGATCTCCCTTAATACATGAGGCAGATCGATCTCCTTAATACATGAGGTAGGCCTCTCTCCTCCTCCACACATATACCAGCCATTGTACCTCAGTAGTTAATTGGGCCTCCCTCTTCCCCCACCACACAGTGATAGTCGAGCATTGTAGGTAGGTATCCATGCCACAGAGACAAACTTCATATGTCCCCTCTCACGTTCCAGTAGGCCAGCCACTCTATATCTTTGATATGGGCACACACAAATTCGATGGCACTCTTTGTCGATCGCGCGCACACACACACACACATCATCCCTCTTTTCGATTCTATGGACACCTCAAGCCGGTGATACCTCCACTCTCTTCTCGTGGATCGCCCCCTCTATATATATGTTATATCCAGGACTCTATTTCACACACATTGCATATGTTACATTTTTTGATTGAACCCCCCCCCAAAAACTCTCAAGAACCCACACACTATATCTCTCTAGGTTTGTATCTCTCTCACACAACCCCACGTAGGTGGTGTACGTATACAAGAAGAGAATAGGTGCACCATGCACGTACTCACGCTTCATGCCCAGCCACACCCGCGCGGGTACACGGTGGAGCTCATTTCTTTACGAAATGGCAGCCCACGTGCTAATTTGAACACCTATAGCGGTTTTTTACCTAGGGAGGTCGTGTACCACGCCTACACAAAACAAAGTTCGACTTGACGCGTTGCCGCGTTATTTTTAAATAAAGTTATAGCGCTCAAAGGCACGTACACAGAATATAAAACAATTTTTATGGAGAAAAAGGTAGTCCGCTCACTATATACAATGGAGCCTTGCGTGCCTGGTTTGTCGCTCTTCAGAGTATCTCACACAAGGCTGCGGTGGCCTCTCTCTCTCTCACCGTTGGTCAATGATTCGGCCGCATCCCGTCCGCCGGGGAAAAGGGAGTGCAGTGGCCTCTCTCTCTCACCGTTGCTCACTGATCCGGCCGCATCCCGTCTGCCGGGGGAAAGGAAGGAAGTGCATCGTTTCTCCGTTCGACGGCGCCGAGGCAGCACGTCCCAATCTGCGGTACACGTCGTTCTCTCTGTCCAAGCTCCGGCGCGGCAGGGCCTACGCCACCTGCTCGTAGATTCCACCCGCCGTCGCTCACCTAGTTACATCCCGACGACCTCCAGGTATCCCCTCCGGCCTTGCTCCACCGCCTGCCTTCCCACGTCGCTGCATGTGGATCTTCCATAGTTCTTTGCCCAAAACGTAGCTCGTCCAGCGTACTTTCCATATTGCATTCTCGTCCTCACACCATTTTAGACAAACACAACCGTGTTGTTATCTTCCCTTAGGGCAAGGAATATGCTTCTTTTTTGCCGTCGCATGTGTCATCAACTGTTATTGGCCAGTAATTGTTTCCTTTCTACCTCTTTTTTGCAAACAGGGCTATCCATTTCACCTCGTTGCTATTGCGACCTTTTGGTGAACTGCACAAATCACTTTTTTCTTAAGAGTGTTTTGTGCAGTTGTACAAAAATGTCACATGGGCAACGTCTCTACATTTCAGTGCGACTGCACAAAGGGAGATTGGTTTCGCTCTATCCTCCTCATCCAACTCCGAGCCTAATCTTCTCCAACTAGTTTGTCTTAAGAGAGACTGCAAAGGTGACCGGCTTCTATTTATGTGTTTATTGTTTCATCAGCAGTCCTCTATTATCGTAATCACACTTAATATCTTTGGAATATGGACGCTCAACTCTATTTTATTGGAACTGCACAAAATGATCGAAATGTTGCATGCTCCAGGCAGCCATTTTTTTTCCAACATGCCTTGTTGATTTAGACAGAGCAGGGGGGACATTGCTGCCAATCAAAGCATGGATCAATTTTAATTTAACACCTTCTCACAACTCTGTCTTCAGTTGTGATGTAATTATTAGCTCTGATCTGCTAATAATTGACATGCATTAGCAAGGAAGTTAGTTTTTTATTGTTTCCGAAAGAGCATCGATGGCAAGACACGCGAAACAGAAGCTGAAAGCTCACACCATTGTACAATTTCATGTCTCACTGGAAAATTATTTGTATAGTACGTCAATTATGTAAACAAATGATGGAAGCTTGATAGCATTGCCAGAAGCCTCTTCATCATCCGGGTCCATGTGCCATGCACAAAATTATACTCCTTCGTTCCTAAATATTTGTCTTTTTACAAATTTCAAACGGGCATATTTTAGAGTGTAGATTCACTCATTTTGCTTCGTATGTGTACTCCCTCCGTTCCTAAATATTCTATTCGTCTTTCTAGAGATTTCAACAAGTGACTACATACGGAGCAAAATGAGAGAATCTACACTCTAAAATATGTATATACATCCGTATGTGCCAGTCCATTTGAAATCTCTAAAAAGACAAATATTTGAGTAGTCACTCGTTGCAATCTCTAGAAAGACAAATATACTCCGGAGTATATTTAAGAACTGAGGGGGTAGTGCACAACCGCATGGGAGACTCAGCCCGGTCATTGTGCCGCATTAATAGTGAGTAATGAGCAGTCAAATCGTAAGCCCCACCTTTCCCACTGTAAGTTGCTCTAAAGAAGCAACCTGCAATACGCTCTTCTTTGAATCCGCTCATACTACTCCATCCATCACTGTTTATACAACCCGCTTCAGAAAAAAGAAAAAAGATCTGAAAAATAGCATTGGTAGTTATAGCACGGCGTCTATTACTAGAGGGAACAATGCGTACACACATGCATGCAGTGCTTCCACCCCGGGTACACACGTGCATGCACTTACTCCACTCTGTAGGAGTAGTACAGAGTACATGGAGAGAAAATTGTGGACTTGATTGCAGTTACCACGCCCTAATTAATTGAGCATTAAACCAAACGCATCTAAAGTCTCTCTAGTGGTGGAAATGCATTGGGAGAAATGCATCATAATGAAGCGCGCCCTGTAAATTGTGATAGAGGGAGGAGTAGTATGAAGGTTCAAAACCAAGTACGCGTATGGCCAGTCAGTCAATGCACCTCCACTTGGCATATAACTGACATGTGGGACAGGAGTGTGAGCAAACCGATCTCAATTGATGGCAAAGAGCCAACCCGCCGTTCCTTGAGAGAGAAGAGGAGCGAGAACACACAGACGAGTTCGCATGGAGGCCAAGATATATTCGAGCATGGTTGGTTGATCGATATAATTCATCACATGTTGGGCTGTCATTTTCCGCCCTTCTCTGGAATAAACGTATAGTTTATCAGAGAAAAAAAATAAGAGTACGGACGCTCCACCATGCAGTTCTAGTAGTAGTACTACTCGTACTACTGCGCTTGGCTCTTTGCCTCTTCGTGAAGTCGAACAATGATGGTACTCCGCATGTTGGGTACTACAGTGTATGCCTCTGACAATCTGACACCGAATGGACTGATGCATGTCCACCGAGGGTAGGTTGCATTATTCAAGAGGCGTAAGCGAGCTTCACCTTGTCCTGCAAGCTTCTCCTCGTTCTGCAAGTTGACGGGACACACCAAAAAGTAGTGCTAGTCCAAACTCCCTCCTTTTCGGTTAATATGGCTTAATCTTTTTTGCGGGTAAATGAGAGAGCTTTATTCATATATAAGCATTCTTAGGACGATCAGCCAAGACACTGGTCACTAGGAAGCGAGGTACCCCGCAAAAAAAGAAGTAGGAAGCGAGGTGTTTCATCAAGCCAGCTCTCGGCCACATTCAAAGTGCAGCAAGCACGGTTCGCACGAAGATGCGCCGCAAGGTTTGCTGACCTGTTTACATGCTGAATAACAAAAAAAGAGGAAATATTACCGAGCGCTACTATTTGTAACAGGATATGAGCCAGAATTAAGCGAGAATTGTGGCGAGTGTTCCATGCAATCAACTTCCATTATCACATGCGAGAACCCTCGAAGAGAACCAAATGTGTTGAAGATTGCTTTATCACATCTTAAAATTATAATAAGAGTGCAGACGCTCCTCCATCCGATTCCTAGTACTAGTATAGTACGTACCTTTATAGACTATATTAGTAGTACTAGTACTAGTAAACTTTGCGCTTCGCTGTTCGCCTATTCGGGAAGTCGAACAATAGTAGCACTAGTAGTATAGTGTATGCTTCTGGCAATCTGACACCGAATTAACTGTTGCACGTCCACCGCCTGAGCGAGGGAGAGCTTGCATTAGTCAAAAGTTTCTCCTTGTCCTGCGAGCCACCGCGCGCAAGTAATGCTAGTCCATACTGCCTCGTCTTTGGTTAATACGGATTAATTTCAAACGAGATAAATACACTGTCTGTCACTATATATTTGTAAAAATACGGTCAGTGGACTTCATAATATGCTCATTGCGCTCAATATATATATTTTCCGGTGTTCATACGGTCACTAGCTCACCCTGACTGAGTATGTGTGTGCATGCACGTGTAGGTTGAGCACTTAGCGTGACCGTGTGTGTTCCGTCGTGTGCTCGGACATGCATGCATTAGGGCATCACGTGCGTTTTTGCATCCATGTGTACGTGTGACTGTTGCATACACGTGAGGGGAGTACATGTAGAGGCCACTAAGGAGCAGTCAAATCACACAGTAAGTTAGTCGGAAGAAGCAACCATCATTTCACTCTTGAATGACACGTACGCAATATAAAATGGTTGATATGGAGAAAAAAGAAAACCACTATATATACACTAGCAGGAGCCTAAGCTACAAGCCTGCTTGCTAAGGTTGCTCTCTTCACAAGCATAGAACGAAGGTCCTGATCCCGGATCTGGGGGAAGGGAACAATGTTCTGCGAAAACGCGGTCGACATCGGCGAGGGAGAAAACCCACAGTTGGTGCGTCCCAATCGGGGGTCACCGCGGTATTGGGCCGATGCTGCGTCCCAACCGCCCTTCTAGGTACAGCCCGACGTCCCACGTAGTCCATCTTCCTTTTGGAGCCGGCTTGCTCCACTGCCGTAGCTCCATCTCCATGTCGATCTTTCTCTACTTCTACCGGCTTCTACTTGTGATGAGTTTATGTCTCATGAACTAGTGCCAGTACTATTATTCTAATCACACTTCTTCAATATCTTTGCCATCAGGGATGCTCAGGTCGATTTTAGTGGAACTGCACAAAAGCACCGTATGTTCCGAGGCTGCCAGCCATCTTTCCTTCGACAGGTTCTACCTGGCCAGGGAATTAAATCATATTTAGGGTTTAGGGTTTAAGTCGTAGTGACCCCATCAGTAGTTTTTCTTTCGTACACGCTCTCACAACTTTTTCTTTAGTTGTGAAGTAAATATTGGCTATGATCTGTGAATCATTGAGATGCATCAGCATGCGTGTTAGTTTTCCTTTGTATTTGATGGAATGTTGTAACGGGGCAACCTTGGAATAGGAATGAAAATGGAGTGGAAAGTTTCCGTTTTTCCGGAGAAAAAATGGAAACGGAGAGAAACCAACGTTTCGTTTCGTTGGATCGCGCCATCGAGCAAAACCAACGTTTAAATCACGTCTGTCATGTTCGTGTCTCACCCTCCTCCATGGCTCGACCCCACACGGCCGCTCGGCATGCCACTCACCGCAAACCGAGTATACGATAACTTTCCCGCCTGCTTGTTGATGGATCGCGCCATGGAGTACTACTAGCACTACTGGAAGAGATTGACGAGTTGGGGGAGGACAGCTAGCTGTAGCACGGACTCCCAAGAACTTTTTACATGCATGTTGTAGCCGGCTATTGCGACCTTTGAACGCGGAGCAGCCGCGTGCACCCGGAAGCGGCGCGGGCGACGCTCTCTCGGCCGGCGCACCTCTTCAATGTCGGCGCAGTGAGAGGTCGCGTCCACTCTGGCCGGGCATGAATGCCTGACCGGCGGGAAGCACGCGCGGGTGATGAAGAGGGTTCGGGTTGGTCAGGACCGGCCGTGGCAGTGGTCCGGACGTGCGCAAACAAGAGATGATGTACGTTAATATTGCTGCGTATATAATTAACAACGTAAATAATGTGCCAGTTGGACAAATATGATTGGAGATGAAGATGGAAATGGAGTTTTACGTAAACACGGATATGCATGTCTATGTCTATGTGTGTGTGCGCGATGACTCTCGCGACCTGGAAGCGGGGGCGTGTTTTTGATCGAGTTTTCTTTCTTGGTACGTTAGAAAATCAGTTTGTCTAATTCACATCTAGATGTTATTTAAGGATATCACATCTAAGCTCCCATAAGTATATAATATAAGCGGGAGCCTCAGCGCTTGTTCGCTAGGGTTTGCACTCTCCACACGCTCGCCATAATACATATATGTTACACGCTGGAGGCTCAGCGTTCATTTGCTAGGGTTTGCTATATCCACAGTCTCTCACCATCTCTTCACCAGATCTAAACAAGACTGTGTTGGCCTCTTGTCTCTCTCTCCCCCCTCACAGTTGGTGAAGGAGGCGTCAGTATCCCGTCGCACCGGGAAGGGGAGGAGGTGCAGCGTTAACTCTATCGCCTTCGGCGAGCAAGGCAATCCACTGCAGACTGCGCTGTTCTCTTTCACCCAGCGCCTGTGCGGGAGGGCCATTGACCGCTTCTTCCTCGCTACCGTACATAGTGTGGGCAGATCCGGCCTCCCGTTGCACGCCTTGCCACATCCCGACGACCCTAAGGTATAAGTTTCTCTGAAACCGTCGTTGCTCTAGCTGCATGTGGATCTTTTTTGATCTGTAGTCGAATCTAGGTCTTGGTTCAAAGAGGAAAGAAAGGTGCGGTGGGGTGGAGCATGAATCTAGGACGTGGTTCAATGACGAAAGGAGGGAGAAAAAGTAGTATAGACTGGCTATCCATCCGCTTTGTTGGTCGAAAAGGGAAAAAGGGGGTAACCCAGTACACACATCTGTAAGGAACCAATCTCTTTGTTTAAAAGGGAAATAAACTGGGGGGCGTGTAGTTTGTGCAGGACTAGATTTGCTGCCCTCACATAGGAAAAAAGTTCAAAGAGAACAAATATGGGACCAACACAGATATGCTGCTTGGCTACATACTCTCCATCACCCATTTATATGTATGGACGCACATGGTGCTAGCATGTCCCATACAACTATTTTGCTGTTGTTAATCTAAGAATACCGCCGGAAAATTGAAGTAATGCCACTGTTAAAAGTAAATTACATTTTTAACGAATGTTGTTTCAAGAGAGTGTCTCTGTTAATATGAATCAATGCAACCGTTTTAGAAATGCTACTATCCTACTTTGTTTTCCATCCAAGATAAGTTAGATGCTTCTTTCTGTCACCGTTTGTTTCATCCTCCTTTATCGGCAAGTAATTGTTTCCTTTTTTGCCTCTGTTAAAACAGGGGTATCGATTCAACTTGTTGCTATTGCGACATTTTGCTTCGCTACTCGAAACACTTATGTTTTAAGAGTGTTTTGTGCAGTTCAACTTGAATGTCACACCGGTGACTTTGCTTAATTTTGGTGGAACTGCACAAAAGGAGATCCGAGATTTGTTTCCAGTGTTCCTGTCGAGTTGTTTCAAATCTTGGTCTCAACCACATGATATCTATTCAACTTGTTGCTATTGCGACATTTTGCTTCGCTACGCGAAACACTTTGCTTGATTTCAGTGCAACTGCACAAAAGGAGATTGGATTTCCTATTCGTGTTAGCTGATTCGTATTTTATCCTGGTGTTCTCATGAAAGGTCAGTACAGGCCTTCATCCACATGATTGTGCAGTGTGCTTTGAGATGTTGTGCTACCTGTATTGGTACTGTTTTAAATAAATGTTGAATTGAAGCTATTGTATTGCTGTCTTTTCCCATTAAGTAGTGAACAAAAATGGGACCAACCCAGACATGATGCTTGTTGCTTTGTTACAACAAACTCTGCATCACCCCCTTTATAAGTAGATGGAAGCACATATTGTTGTTGCGCCCACTCTCCCCTGGAACTGTTTATGCTTTTCGTTAATCTAATGCCGCTGGTAAAATTAAGCAATGCCACTCTCAGAATTAATTAACTACTGAATCTTAGTTCAAAACTGCAACACTTGTTAGGAATGGTACTATCCTGCTTTGTAGTTCTTTCTACATGTTTAACCAAGGTATTGTTAAGATAATGTCTCTTTAAAAATGAATCAGTTGCATTGTTTTAGGAATGGTACTTTTCTGCTTTGTCGTTCTTTATACATGTTGAAACAAGGCATTGTTAAGATAATGTCTCAGTCAATATGAATGAATCACACTGATGGAGAATTGCTACTCTCCTGCTTTGTTTCCCATTAAGACAAGTCATCAACCGTTATTTCTCAGTAATTGTTTCCCTTATACCTATTGTTGCTTACAGGGATATCAAAATTAAAGCTCGGTTTTATTCCGACTTCGATTTTAGTTGAACTGCACAAAAGGAGCCAATGTGTCCAAGGCAAACTGCTGCGTTACTGGGTCCAGTTGGACGTTCCACTTTGCAGAAAGAAGCAGTCACTGGTTGCGGTACATTACAGAAGGAATGACCGAGAAGCTTTACAGAGTATTATTAGACACCGGTGACATGACTAGTCTGCAGAGACCATTGGCAATTTAACAACACGTGGAGTGCCCTGGGCAAAAAGTGCCCAAACAAGTACAAGAAGCTACGACAGGACACGATCATAGGCATTACATATTTTGAATGGGAAAAGCTTGTCAAAGTTTAATCATTGATGTTAGCAAGAAGACGTTAGTTTAATATATTGGAATTGGAAAACCTTGTCAAAATTTGCTCATTGATGTTAGCCAGAAGACATGCATTTGATATTTTTGAGTGGGACGCCCTTGCTGGGAGCAGCGTCGAGTGTTTTTTCCTATTCCTGTGTTCAGTTTAGAAGTAAATAGTTACTCTGCTGAGATATTCCTGTGTTAAGAGTTTGTTCTGAATATTGTCTATGTAATGCCAGGCCTTGTGTTTGATTGCAAAGTTGAGCTTGGAATGTTGTGGCATGCGGCATCACGAGCTGTTCACCGTGCCTCCTGAGAATAATGCTTCGTATTGTTTTGCATGTCGATCTAATGCCAGTGATTTGCTTGTTAAGAAGATCATCCTCTTCTGTTGTTTCCGTGCGTAAGAAGTTCATCGTCTGATGTTTCATTCATAGCCTATACGACATGTCGGGTAGGTTAGACGTGAAACCATATGATCTTCCGACCAACTCATGATATTAGGCCGTGATTGGATCGTCGTTTTCCAACCAAAACCGCTTGTAAAACTGACGCTTGTAAATTAAAGCAGATGGTCTCGGGCGAAGGCGCTTGGTTGGTCGATTTCGACTAGTAAAATATCGGAAGTACTTCACACACGATAAAAACGCTGAACGACACTCGGACGATTGCTAATCCAGCCGTTAGCTGCTGTTTCAGCCTTGCCCATGGATGGCATGATACGCACGTCGTGCATGTATCGTCTGGTAATGTCGTCCATATAGCAGTGCTCGTAAAATATACACTGGTCTCTCAAATTACAATCGTAACCCGCCGGTTTTACTTACAGACCTCGGGCCTTCTGATGACGAGTAAATTACACTTGTATGTTAATACAGGTTTGAAATAAACCAGAGCTCCCAAGCGCGGCCTTACCGTTTCATGTCGTCTTAGTTTCTCGAAGGTGCTCATAGGTGTCCGATGATCCTGGCTTCCTGAATGAGCAGCGGGCGCTGTATCAGACCTCCGTAGGGCCCGCGAGGCCCTCTTCATTGTCCTTCGAGTTGTTGCGCTCGCCGTGGCACCGAGCATTGTTAACATGGTCAACGAACATGAGGATTCAGGAGATGACTTTATTTTGACTGGATGACACTAGGGACCCACTAGGGCCATAGCTGTACGTACGCAAGTGCCTCCTTATTATGTACAACTATTTTTTTTGCTTTCTCCTAGTTTCCTGACATCACGGTCCCACACCATTGTCAACCTATGTAGTCAATATAAACGAGAGAATTGCACAAGGTGCGGCCGACAGCTGGGACCAAGCAGCTCGAGCAGTATTTGTGTTTTTGAGGCGTGAGCACTGCAGAGTTTTTCTTGGCAATGATTTCGTTGTTGTTCAGAGGAGAGCATGGTATTAACTGGGCGGGCTGTGGCCCGTCCAGCCCAGGCCAGATATCCAGCCCAGATACTTCTTCTTTCAAGATGAAAATGGCTAGCCCAGCTATACATCTTTTTGAGGAATACCCAGGCAAGGTCAACTTGTTATTCTCTGCCCCGCTGGGCTGCAAATCTTTCCTAGGAGGGATGCATTAGGCCTAACAGGAAAATGGGCTTTAAAAATAATAAATGGGATGTAATTATAAAAACTGGGCAGTAACTATAAAAAAATGCACCAAACACGAAATTAGTTTATAAAATATTATTTACGGATTTTGAAAATCTTAAATTTTCATTGTTGCGCGCGCAATGTTTCGTTGGATTTTAACGTAATACAAATTTATATTTAATATGACTAGAAATTTCGGGATAAAAATATTTTGGATCCCATCAAAATGTGGGAAATTTTATTGAATTCTTTCTTCAACGGTTGGTTGAAATTATTAATTGTTGTCCTAGCTAGAAAATGGGCTGTAATTTTCACAAATTGTAAATGGGCTATTGTAAATTCCATTAGAATTCAAAAATGGGTTGTACATTCTTACAAAACGCAAATGGGCTATAAGTTTCTGCCACACACTTGTGGGCCTACTAAGTGACGCGTCCCCTAAAAAAATAAGTTGACGCGTATGCAAGGCTTTGTCAACTTATTATAGTCAACACACAGTTCTAGCAGCATTGTCCGTTGGATATCTATCCAACGGATGTCGTGCTTCTTCTTCAATCTCGGATATTCTTAGCTTCAGCCGCCCAAAAAATGATTCCTTCCCCTGACATCTGGGGCGCATCATTTCAGAGGCTGACCTGTGGGCCTACTAAGTGGGAGCGTACCAAGGGCTTTGTCAACTTAGTCAATATAAACGATTCTAGCTTCAGTGACCGTACGATGTCCATCCAACGGCCGTAGTGCTTCTTCAACCTCTGGTATTCTTGGTCCAGCCGCACAAAGCAGCGCCATTCGTGCCGCCTGCTCCTGCCTCCCGTGGCTGGCTGTGCTGCCGCGGAGGCCTCACCGCCCCCATACTACTCCCACCGCTGGCCAGGCCATCCCTCAACTCACCCACACCCCCTATTATTCTGCGGCGACGACAGCCTCACACCGCAGCCGAACCAGTGAACCCTCGTAGTCCTCTCCGCGCGGGCTTCCACTGATGCGTCTTCCCAGGCTCCGCGTCGTCCCCTTCCTAGGCGTCGCTGTCGTCCACCGCCTTGGTGCTCTCGGCGCGGCGTGGTCAACGTGGTCAACGACCGACTCCCATCGGAAGAGTACTGTACGTGGAGAGGCTGACAGCTGTGTCCATGGTGGCCGCAAGGAAGTGCCTCCTTATTGCACGCAAAATAATTATTCCTCCACCAGACAGCAGGAACCCACCAGACGGGCCACCTTATTTCGCGAAAAAAACGTTCCCCCCTGACTGCTGGGACCCACCGGACGGACCATCGTATTTTGTAAAAAAAACGTCCCCCCCCCCGCTATCAGCTCGAACCCACCAGAAGTGCCTCTTTATCACGCACAAAAAAATGAATACTCCCCCCTGCTAGCTAGGACTCACCTTGGTGGGAAGCTAACTTGTGGGCCTACTAAGTTGACGGGGACGGAGAGCTTTGTCAACTTAGTCAATATGAACGATTCTAGCTCTAGTGACCGTACAATGTCCATCCAACGGCCGTAGTCCTTCTTCAACCTCTGGTCTTCTTGCTCCAGCCGCCCAAAGCAGCGCCGGTTGTGCCGCCTGCTCTTGCCTCCCGTGGCCGGCTGTGCTGCCGCGGAGGCCTCACCGCCCCCTACTATTCCCACCTGAGGCCAGGCCCTGCAGCGACGGCAGCCTCACACCGCAGCCGAACGAGTGAATACTCATACTCCTCTCCGCGTGGGCATCCACTGCCGCATCTTCACCGGCTCCGCGTCGTCCCCTTCCTAGGCCTCGCCGTTGTCTACCGCCCCTGTTCTCTCGGTGCGGCGTGGTCAACATGGTCAAGGAATGACTTCCATCGGACGTGGACTGTACGTCGAGAGGCTGACAGCTGGGTCCATGGCCGCAGCAAGGAAGTGCCTCCTTATTACGTGAAAAATAATGATTCCTCCACCAGACAGCAGGGACCCACCGAATGGGCCATCGTATTTTGCAAAAAAAACGTTTCCTTCCTGACTGCTGGGACTAACCAGCTACACCTTCGCACGCAAGGAAGTGCGTCCGGGCAAAAAAAGACCCAAAACGATTCGCCCCCCTGACTGCTGGGACCCACCGGACGGACCATCGTATTTTGTAAAAAAAACGCCCCCCCCGCTATCAGCTCGAACCCACCAGAAGTGCCTCTTTATCACGCACAAAAAAATTGAATACTCCCCCCTGCTAGCTAGGACTCACCTTGGTGGGAAGCTAACTTGTGGGCCTACTAAGTTGACGGGGACGGAGAGCTTTGTCAACTTAGTCAATATGAACGATTCTAGCTCTAGTGACCGTACAATGTCCATCCAACGGCCGTAGTCCTTCTTCAACCTCTGGTCTTCTTGCTCCAGCTGCCCAAAGCAGCGCCGGTTGTGCCGCCTGCTCCTGCCTCCCGTGGCCGGCTGTGCTGCCGCGGAGGCCTCACCGCCCCCTACTATTCCCACCTTAGGCCAGGCCCTGCAGCGACGGCAGCCTCACAGCGCAGCCGAACGAGTGAATACTCATACTCCTCTCCGCGTGGGCATCCACTGCCGCATCTTCACCGGCTCCGCGTCGTCCCCTTCCTAGGCCTCGCCGTTGTCTACCGCCCCTGTTCTCTCGGTGCGGCATGGTCAACATGGTCAAGGAATGACTTCCATCGGACGTGGACTGTACGTCAAGAGGCTGACAGCTGGGTCCATGGCCGCAGCAAGGAAGTGCCTCCTTATTACGTGAAAAATAATGATTCCTCCACCAGACAGCAGGGACCCACCGAATGGGCCACCGTATTTTGCAAAAAAAACGTTTCCTTCCTGACTGCTGGGACTAACCAGCTACACCTTCGCACGCAAGGAAGTGCGTCCGGGCAAAAAAAGACCCAAAACGATTCGCCCCCCTGACTGCTGGGACCCACCACCTACATCTTCGCAGGCAAGGAAGTGCCTGACAGTCGGGACCCACCTGGTCGAAGCATACGTAGCGTTGTCATTCTGGTCGTGAACGTGTACGTACATACTGGTCGATGTAGAGGCACACACGTGTCGTAGTAGAGGCGCGCACATATCGTAGTAGAGGCGCGCATGTAGCATGTAGACGTGCATACAGCGGCGAGGGTGCAAGAAAGAAAATATAGCCACGTACGTACATACGGGAAGGGTCTCGAAAGCCTACTCGCGCATACGTACATGGCTGGGTCGGAACAGAGAAACAGCATCATCGTCGTCTTCATGGGGAGCCAACCGGCTGGGTCGGAACGGAATGTGTGGTCGTGTTCATCGGGAGGGCTTGGACGGAATAGGCGATGGAAACGAGGCCTGGCGTTCCGCACAACGGAGGAAACGGCCCTGTGTTCGACCGGCCACGTTCAAAACGGGATCCTGTTGATCGGGAGGGGCCTGGCGTACCACAAAACGGAGGAAACGGACCTCCTACGGTTAAAACAGGGGTCCTGTTGATCGGGAGGGGTGTGGCATACCAAAAAACGGAGGAAACGGACCTCCTACGGTTGAAACGGGGGTCCTGTTGATCGGGAGGGGTGTGGCATACCGCAAAACGGACAAAACGGACCTCCAACGGTCGAAACGGGGGTCCTGTTGATCGGGAGGGGTGTGGCATACCGCAAAACGGACGAAACGGACTTGTGTTGGAGCGCTACGGTCGAAATGGCGGTCCTGTTCATCGGGAGGGGTGTGGCGTACCGCAAAACGGGACTCCACGGGATACTGTTCATCTCCACCGTCGACCTCCTCCAACCTCCACAGGCTACCGTCGACCTCCTCCAGCCTCCACGGGCTCCTGTTCATCCAGCCTCCACCGCGCACTACTCCACCGGCTACTATTCAACCACCCCTCCACCGTCTACTATTCATCCAGCCCTCCACACCATGGGGTCCTGTTCATCCAGAGGCAACGCCATCGCTCACTGTTCATCCAAACCCCCCCACAACGCTCACTGTTCATCCAATCAATCGGCTTCAGTTAGCAGCAGTAGTGAAGGAATCGCTCCATCGGGTTCAGTTAACAGCCATCGATCGATCGCTCGGGTTCAGTAATGTGTAGCCTGCAGTGCAATCACTCGGGTCAGTTAGAGCCCAACGCCTCGCTCGGGTTCAGTTAGAGCCAACGCCTTGCACACACGCGCGTACGTGTACGAGAGAAACGCGCATCGCTCGGCCCCCGACCTCCCACCATAACCGGCAACTCCCCGAAATTTTCCTCCCCCTTGCTTCTACCATGGTTTTTTCCGTCATGGACGGCCCAAAGAATGTCATGCAGCCGCGTCTCCGGCCTGCCCAGGACGAAAAGCCATTTTCTGTCATGATTTTTTGTCATAGAAGTAGGATCCCACCACATCTATGATGATACTGGGTTTTGTCACAATTATCGTCATAGAAGTGTCATATGTATGACAGGATTTTTTTTTGTTCGGCCCAAAATGTCACGGATGTGTCTTTTTTTGTAGTGAGAAGAACTAGACCAAATGTACCTTGACCGATGTTGAACATAGATCAATGATAACTCAAATGTGTAACAAGGAAATAGTACAATTGGTACCAATTCTTTTTGATTCGCACACCTACACAAGTAAAGCTTATGGTGGAGCTTGGTGAGGATAGTGGCACAAAAAATTTGATGCAAAATGTTAGCAAGAGTGTATAATGTTGAAAGCGATTCACAAATTTGCAAGGAAAACAAGTAGACCAATAGAAATATGTGGCACACGGAAACACACACACGGATAGATAAATGGGGTCGTGCAACCAAGGAATGAGCAAAAAATGTGGAATCCACGAAGAACGCTCGTGTTGCACAACTCAAGAGAGATGCTAGCAAGATTGCTCTAAAGGCGGATACGACACTTGTGCACAACCTATAAGATGCAAAATATATGGACTTTTATCCCAAGTATGCTATGTATGTATGGTTCCCGGTGTTTTTCTCAAGATAATCCAAGATGATCGGATATGACAATCTCATATGCAATGTGTTATGATGCTATGGAATTTGCTTACAAGCTTCTTTGCTCTCTTTCTTTTGCTTAAAAGCTTTATTTATTTATATTTTATGGCCACTTTTGCACAATGCACAAACCAAGATACCAATTGTGTATATGAGGGAACAACTTGTGACACAAGGTATGATACCAAGATATGCACCACGATGATATGGTATGTATACTATGGGAAGTAACTAATGTGCACAAGTCACGTTGCCGGCAATACTCAAATGGCTAGTCTCGATAGGCAAGTAACGCAAAATGGGCTAGGGGTTATCAATGCAATTTGCAAGGGAATATACAATGGAGGGATACCACGATACCAAGATGATATGGAGGTTACCGTCCGTGGCGATGATGAGTGGCGGTGTTCTTGATGTAGAAACCAAGATGTCGAGAATCGTCCCTAAGTAGCCGAAACACCTTAAGAAACGGAAAAACCGCGAACTCAAAATCTCAAACATCAAATGTCAAAATGGTGGTAGCGGAGAGCGGTGGTGGTTTGCACTTGGCAATGCGGAAGTGGAATGATGGGCTATACAGGTGTCAGAGTTGAAGTTGCCGTCCCTAAGTAGCCGAAACATCTAAGGAGACACAAGCCACAACTCAAACAAGCTCCAACAAAATTGGGTTAAGTTGGGTTATCGGAAGTGTATGGTGGGCAAGGTTATGCGGAAATGGTGGTGGCGGTTGAAGAATAAGCAACCGTCCCTAAATAGCCGAAACACCTTAGGAGACTCAAGTCACAACTCAAACAACCACATATGCAATGGGGATCAAAATGGGTTATGTTGCGGAAGTCGGTAGTTGTAATGCAGATGATATGGTGGAGGGCCTAGGCAAACTTGCCAAATTTCAGAAACTATGATGGAGTCAAATGATGGTGATGGTATTTTTATGTGATAGGGGATGTTAATAGCTTCAAAACAAGCTAAAGAACGTCAAAAATGGACTCCGAATGAATTAGTTATGGACAAAACAAAATTCAGCTGTGTCAGTTTCAGGGTTAGTCGGACATCCGGGCTTGGTCCGGATGATCCGGGAGTACTTCCGGATGATCCGGGTTCATCAGCTCCGGTACGGTTATTCGGGTGCGTGGGTTATCCAGACGTCCTGGAGAGGGCCCAGCTGATCCGGGAGGTGTCCGGATGATCCGGGAGAAGGTCTGGATGATCCGGGAGAAGATCCGGATGATCTGGGTAGGTCAAACTGCTCGGGATTTCCTCTTGGGGACAAATTTTTGGGCGGAACATGGTGATTTCGGAGGCAAAATTGCGGAGATTTCGTGGATGGAAGGTGGGGAAACTTGAGGAGAAAGATAGATCCACTTGAAACCAAGCAAATCCATGGATCAAAATCAACAAAACATCATCAAACCAACAAATCACAAAAAAATTGGGGCTATTTTTGGTGGATTTGGATTTTGGGGACGAAATCAACAAAATCAAGCTAGAAAACAAAGGGTAGGGGCTCCAAAAACGTGATCAACATGGCTCATGATACCAAGATGATGTAGGGTAGAACCCTAGAGGCCGATCTTTCACGTTTGGAGCGGATCCCTACGAAGAACACGAGGAGAGAAACGAGGAAAGAAACACGAGAGAACACTCAACCAACGAGAATAAAGTCACACATGTGCTAGATCATCAAAACACAAAGGAGTACAAGATACAAATCCAAAAAAGGACGATACATAGGGTAACCGGTTCCTTCCGTGAGGAGGTCTTGAAGAGGGTCTTCTCCGAACGGAGGTCTTGAATCCAACAAGGATCTTCTCCGAAGAGGTATCTGTCCCTCGCGATGGAGTAGATCCGGGTGGATGAGCAAGGATCTATCTCAAAATATGAGCTATCACAATGCTAACCCTATCTAGGAGGAGGGGTCTATATATAGTCTCAGCCACGAAGGGGTAAGTGAGGGGCGAAGGGGTACACGGGCCTCGACCCAAGTCATGCATGCAGGCGGGGTCCGGATGATCCGGATGGTGGCCCGGATGATTCGGGTGTTAGGGGTCCGGATGATCCGGGCGACCGTTCGGATGATCCGGCTTTGTTGAGCAGGCTTCGGGTGTCTTCGGGCACATTACCCGGATCATCCGGGTGGGGGTCCGGATTATCCGGGCTTGGTCCGGGTTGTCCGGCTGGGGGTCCGGATGATCCGGGCAAGTCCTGTCTTGTCCGTTCTTCTTCTTCCCTTCTCCTCTTCCATGCTTGGCCTTGGTCCTTCGATTCCCCATGGTCATCTCGGTTGTACCTGAGTATAGGCAACGTCCTTGCATGAGGTAGTAGCCATGTCTCACATGTGGAAAGTGACGGTTCGATGAGGAGTGAATTCACCTTGTGTCCAATGGCGTATGTTTGAGGTCTCGTCATATGTCCTCTTGGGGCTTGGAGAGTAGTCGGAGTGTACATGGGAATGAACATGGGATGCTCCGCATCATCATTCCTCTCCCTCATATAAAATTGCAAGGATGATTACCTATCTAGTTATCAATTGCCTAGGGACAAATGCCTTTCTTGTTGGCAACAGCTATCTACTTTTATTACCTTGCAATTATTCGTAGTTTTATTGTCACAAAGTACTCATAGTTTAATTCTTGCAAAATAGTTTCATACTTGTTGGTAAAACAAACTTTAACTGTGCATAGAGTTGTATGGGTGGTCGATAGAACTTGAGGGAATATTTGTTCTGCCTTTAGCTCCCCGTTGGGTTCGACACCCTTATTTATCAAAAAAGCCTACAAACGAACCACATACTTGTGGGTTATCAGGCACTTATGTCCGGCCCTCGGACGCCGATAACCTGAGCCACGTAATCCAGCAGCCCGGTGAGTTAGCCCGACAATTTTGGAACCGTTTTTGACCAAGAAGAACCAGATCGTTGACTGTGTGGACGCTGAAGCTATAGCCGCCTTTAAGCATAGTATTTAGGGTGAATGGCTAGCACATCGGCTCAGCCAGGACAAGCCAAGAACAATGTCAGCGCTCACCTTCCTGATGACTCGCTTCTCCGCCGGAGAGGACAGTTGGCTGGATCCTAGAAGCACCAACCCCTAAACCCCCGACACCTCGGAAGTTTGGGACAGGAACGGGAAGCCATGACGGAACAAGAAAAAATACTGCCACAACAATGGCAAAGTTGACGAGATAGCAGTAAATGTCGGAATCCGTAACTAGAAGTCTGGGCCATAGAAAAAGCCCTCTAAAGACAACCAGGACGTCCAACCAAGCTAGATGCAATCCTAGACAGGCCTTTCCAGATCCATGGCACCCCTGAGAAGCCCGCCAACCACACCAACCATAACTGTTGGGTGATAAAACAAGTCGGCAAGCTCACAGCCGAAGACTCTGGCAAAAGCCCTCGAAGCAAGGACGACGAGGAGCCACGTAGGCCGAACAATGGAGGCCAAAAACCCTTCCCTCGAGAGGTCGAGATGGTGAACATGATCTATGTCACCCATATACCAAGAAAGGAGAGGAAGTGCACGCTACAAGATGTTTATGCTGACGAGCCCATAGCGCCAAAGTTCAACCCATAGTCGGCTTGCCCGATCACCTTCGACTGCAGGGACCATCCGACCAGTATCTATCATGGAGGATCGGCGGCCCTGGTACTCGATTCAATTATCGATGGGTTCCACTTCACAAGGGTTCTCATGGACGGAGGCAACAACCTCAATTTGATCTATGCAGACACTCTAAGAAAGATGGGGATTGATCCATCAAGGATCAAGCCCAGTAACACCACTTTTGAGGGGGTTATTCCTGGTGTAGAAGCCCGCTACTCAGGCACGGTGACTCTGGAAGTAGTAATCAGCTCACTAGACTACTTCCAAAGTGAAGACTTGATCTTCGATATTGCCCCTTTTCGCAGCGGCTACCATGCCCTCCTCGGATGAACGATGTTTGCTAAATTCAACTCCGTCCCGCATTATGCGTACCTCAAGCTGAAGATGCCTGGCCCCGTAGGCGCCATAATGATCAACAGCAAAAGGAGCACTCACTCCGGACCAAGGAACATACCATGGCTCTAGCAGCCGAAGACCAAGTCGTCGCCAATGGACCTAGGTATCAACCCGTCGTAGAGGCCAGAGATACAACTAAATAGGCTCGAGCCCGATCCCCGTCATGGGAGCCCGCCTGCGTTCGTCGGAAATAGGGCCATGCTGTAATAGCCTGGCTTATTAGGGATGATAGACTACTCATATCAATAAGGAATTCCTTCTTTTCCGGGATCCCATTCGGACAGAACTCCAAAGTTAAGCGTGCTCAGCTTGGAGTAGTTTCAGGATGGGTGACCAACCGGGAAGTTGCTCCCGGGTGCGCACGAGTGAGGACAAAGTGCGCAGAAAAGACTAGTATTGATCTGTGGGGCCAGTCTAGATCCCGCCAGGAGTAACGACCACCGGTGGGTGTGTCCGGGGCGTGACTAGTTGGTATCAGAGCCGACCCTCGCAGTTACACGGATGGTTGCGGACAGGTGTGCGGTCATGTTGTTCATGACGTTTGTGACCTGTCGTGGCACATGGCATGGCACATGTACCGGACTGGATGCACAGACGGTTGTGCCAAGAGGGAACGTTCCTGTGGCCCGATGAGGACGTCGGTTCCTCTGAGTGGGGGTGTATGTAATAGCCTGGCTTATTAGGGATGATAGACTACTCATATCAATAAGGAATTCCTTCTTTTCCGGGATCCCATTCGGACAGAACTCCAAAGTTAAGCGTGCTCAGCTTGGAGTAGTTTCAGGATGGGTGACCGACCGGGAAGTTGCTCCCGGGTGCGCACGAGTGAGGACAAAGTGCGCAGAAAAGACTAGTATTGATCTGTGGGGCCAGTCTAGATCCCGCCAGGAGTAACGACCACCAGCGGGTGTGTCCGGGGCGTTACATGCGCCCTACGGCACGCCCAGCATAGTCGCGCTCCACGTGCCTCGTCAGCACAACTTCGTGCTCAAGATACCATGGGTGGCCGTGGGGGCTTATATCAAACAAATAACACCATGTGTGTTCGGCTCAACCAAACTATGGCATCCCCAAGTCCTCGAACAATAACGAGTATGACTCCGGACTCGCCCAACATCAAGCGGCGACGACAAGGCTACCTCTCAAGGTTCCTATTGAAGGCCCCCCTCACCAGCCTGTGCTATTCTATACGGACGTCCAATTCACCCCCTTCAGCTCGTAGAAGCAAAGGTGCAGCCGTGTAGCAGGGCACAATTGAGGCTTTGAACCACGCATTAAGGCCCTGTGTATGTAATAGCCTGGCTTATTAGGGATGATAGACTACTCATATCAATAAGGAATTCCTTCTTTTCCGGGATCCCATTCGGACAGAACTCCAAAGTTAAGCGTGCTCAGCTTGGAGTAGTTTCAGGATGGGTGACTAACCGGGAAGTTGCTCCCGGGTGCGCACGAGTGAGGACAAAGTGCGCAGAAAAGTCTAGTATTGATCTGTCGGGCCAGTCTAGATCCCGCCAGGAGTAACGACCACCGGCGGGTGTGTCCGGGGCGTTACACTTGCGCCCTACGGCACGCCCAGCATAGTCGCGCTCCACGTGCCTCGTCAGCACAACTTCGTGCTCAAGATACCATGGGTGGCCGTGGGGGCTTATATCAAACAAATAACACCATGTGTGTTCGGCTCAACCAAACTATGGCATCCCCAAGTCCTCGAACAATAACGGGTATGACTTCGGACTCGCCCAACATCAAGCGGCGACGACAAGGCTACCTCTCAAGGTTCCTATTGAAGGCCCCCCTCACCAGCCTGCGCTATTCTATACGGACGTCCAATTCACCCCCTTCAGCTCATAGAAGCAAAGGTCCAGCCGTGTAGCAGGGCACAATTGAGGCTTTGAACCACGCATTAAGGCCCTGTGTAAACCTTTCTCTGTAAAATTTTCTTTTCTTACTTATCGTTAATGCCCCAACAGTGGAAATTGTACGGATAGACGTCTAGAGCTTATGGAAAATAAAAAACATCGTTTACGGTGTTCGGGCATCCGCATTACCTAGCCCTCCTTTTCTCCTTCTCTTTCTCCGGTTCTTCGAACAGCTGGGCATGCACACATTGTGTAACAAGTACAAATCGGTTAATTGACCAGGAGCTTGATCTCTTCATCAGCTCCATGTACCAAGTCCAGCACCGCTTTCCGCTATATGTTTGACATCTCAGATATTTGTGGCACCCCGGCTCAGAGAAACCGGAATGCCCCGTATTCCAGGCTAGAGATCGGGGAGAAGTCTTCCGAATACGGCACTTCTTAGCGTAGAACAAATCATCTCTTTATTACAATCTATATGGGTAAAAGGGCATTACATCGGCACAGTGACACTACGCTTGCCATGGTTGCTCCATGCAAGCAGTAGAACAACACGAAGCAACGGATAACGATGATGGAGATGAAGTCCACTCCGCGGGGACTGTAGCTGGGATGCTTATCCTAGCTCGCAAACATGGGATCCACGACAAACAAGCAATCAAATCCGGCATGACCTGCAAACTGGCATGACACACCAGGTTAGTCCATTGAATATACTCGCAAGCTCACAACAACCAAGAGCAATAAAGATATACAATAGCATGTCAATTACAGGTTACTTGGCAATGATGAACATGATACTATCAGAACAACATGGCATGTACAACATGGTACAACTAGAATAATACGAGCATTGCATGAACATATGAACATAATGATACTAGCATGCAACATGATGACACTATCGTGCACCAACTTACTCTGTATGGGGTTACCTCGTAACCATGACATGCATAACCTTACCATCACGAATATCAAACGATCATCTCAGGATCCAATCAAGCTTGGTATTACAATACCATAGTAATCATTACATGACCATAAGGAGGTTGACCTTTACTTGTGATTCCCGCACAACATCACAAATATCTATCAACTCGGTATCCATGATACCATGGTGATCCTCTCACGATCACATAAAGATCAAGAACTTCTCTCATCATCGACCGCGGTTGTTATTAAGAACATTATTATTATTACTGTTGACCCATACTGTGACCGACTACGAACTGGGCCCATATCCGTGGGCGCGGTGATCGATAAATTTAAACATACACTCTGCAGAGGTTAGTACACTGTATTCACACCACATAAGCCATGGCCTCGCACTCCCGTTCGGGTGGACCAGCGGCATTCTGACAAAACCGATCTGTTGTCATCACACTCTCCCGGCCACTCCGACCAACTCCCGTTTGGGCTAGGTCCTGTGTGGTCCTGTGTCAACCAATGACACCCAACGGCCACCATCGTGGCAAAACAATAAACGGTCCCAAACAGGGACATCTGCACATAACCAAACTCAGGCCCACAAGGCATATGTCCGCCTACCTGATCAGGGTAGCGCGCGCCCATTACCTTCCCTCGTTGGAGGCACCGGCGAGAGGCATAACAATAAACTGCATTAGGGCCTTCCCATAAAGGCAAATGTGGCTGCACTGATCGGCTCGATTTGGTGGCACCATGACTCAGCCAACAGTTGTTCAAGTTCATTATTATTCTGTTAAACTTGAATGCAATAAGTTGAGCTGTATAAAAATAACATGATGCAACTACAATTCATGAGCATGATGTCAACATAAGCATGGAGGTGCAACATTACCATCGAGCATAACAACAATGAAGCATCTAACCAAAAGAGCATGGCATACTAACGAGCATAAGCATACCACTACACATGAGCATAGCATGGCCACGAGCACCATAAATGAATACCATGCATGATTATAATAATACTATCAAGTAAGCATGTAACCAACTTGATGCAAAGGAACATGCATAGCAACGGTACTGATAACAGACGAGAAACATGCAACAGATGATCATCACTACCACCAGCATGTACTACTACTACCAAGCATGGCATATGAACATTATACTAACAAGTAGTACTTGATAACAAAGTGCATCAAGACATAGCATGACAGTGAACACAGATCCATAAGCATAACCGAAACAACGACAGTAGTAGCAAACAAGCAGGCAGTTATTACATATTCAAGTAGAAAACCATGGCTACTACATGGCTATCACACAAGTGGCTGTCATGGCTTGCCTGGGGATGAAACATGCACAAGGGAGAACTGCGGAAGGATCGCGGAAAATTTTGCCGGAAATAGTTCTCTCCTAGAGGGGGCTATTTACGTGCTAGGGAAAATGGTAATTTTCATAGTGTGAAAACATTATGGAAAGGATACCAACAGGACGGTCTTGATGATACGAATAAGTGGACTTTGGAATCACCTCATTCGGAGTATCGGTTGAAAAGATATGGCCGTTCATTCGTTAGGCAGAAAACAAATAAAAAGCATCCTTTTCTGCGGCTAACGAGTGAACATTCACAATTAAACAGACTGACTGGCTGCTGGAAAACCTAAGGCGTATTATCAGAAATACGTGTCCGCAGCAGTGAAAGCATAAAGCTGACTGAAGCAACAGATGAGTGCACTTACTCGACGAGAAAACGTATTTATATGAACTACGCTTCCACTTAAGTGGCGGGCCCAAGCCGTGGGCCACTTACAGCTGGGACCCGCAGGCGTTGACTCTCTCCTCCGCATCCCTTCTTCCTCCTCGCGACGGGGCAAGAGCAGGGGCGAGGCCACATGGCGCCGGCGCTCGCCCTGCCTACTCTGGCCACCTCCGGCGGAGGTCCGGCCACCAGGGTGATTGGGAGGAGGTGCCGCACACGCCTGGGCCATGCACGCACACTATGGAGGCCGACACCACCGCGGCTTGGAGGTTTGCAGGCATGGATGTCGGCCAGTCTTGGGCATGAGGTTAGGGGCATTCCAATGAACTGAGAGGTGGGGGAGGTGCACCGATGACTAGGAGACCTACTGCTTGAGTAAAGGGAGGGGGAGGGGAGCTGCCGTGCTCGAATTTGAGTCGTGCAGAGCAGCGGACATGGTATCAATGGTGGGCGAGGAGAGCTCTAGAGGCTCAACGGAGAGGTTGGGGAGACATCTGGGAGGGTGAGGAGGCCGTGGGTGACCTTGGAGGGCTCGGGGGAGGCAGATATATAGCTTGGGATGGACTGGCCAAGCCGGTTGCCGCTGCCCGTGTTCGGCCGAGCTCTGGCGATGCTCAGCAATCATGGAAGGGCATGGGAACGCGATGAAGCATTGATGCAGAGGTCACCAAGCAGAGAAGGCCAAGGGGGCACAGGTAGGAAGAAAACAGAGGAGGAAACAACGGCCGGCTATAGCTTGTCCGTGGGAGCACGGCGACAAGCGCTAACGAGCGAGCTTCAGGAGGGGGAGAGTGGTCCAGGGAGACAGAGGAGGCACGAGGAAGCTGTTGGACATGGCTGGGCTTGCGAGAAGGACAAGCATGAGAGAGGCCGGAGAAAGAAACCAACCAACTCGCGTCCACTGCATGCCATAGCGATGGTCACCACGTGAAATGGCGAGTAGAGGATGCAGCGGGCTGGAAAATGTTGTCTACGGTGAAGTCCCTCCAAGATAGAGTAGAACTGAGGTCGTGACACTATCAAAGACACAGAGGGCCGAGAGAAACAAGCTTCACAAGTTTGTTGTTGCAAACTTGGCTGCGCACTAGTGATCAACATGGAAGAGGTAAGAGCAAAACTCCATGTCTGGTGTGTTTAGGTTAAGAAGGACTACAGTCATGTTAAATTTGAGATTATTTGGACAAGTATTTAACATAGTTGCTTTGCAACTGCCAAATCAGGTCCAAGAACTGAATCTTGAAGTAGCACTCAGTAGGTGTCGGTGGGAAACGACACCTATGGGATCACGAGGATCCCTTCTGCGGTTGCGGGGCGCGGGGACTGTGAGAAAAGCAGGATTAGCAGTCGGCACAAGGATCATTTACCCAGATTCGGGCCGCGAGGATGCGTAAAACCATAGTCCTGTTTTGGTGGATGTATTAAGTGTTCCTGAGCTCTTGAACTAGCTATGGTGGCTGCGCCGTTCAAAAGAGCCGAATCCCTCTCCAGTACGCCATGGGCCTCCTTTTATAGTTGAAAGGGGCTGCCACAGTGGCACACAGGAGGTGGAAAGGCTACAATGCTATGAGCCGATCGCTCGTATTACAGGACAAGGTGCATTTAATGCGTAGCTTAGGTGTCCTGTTGCTTTATCGGGGACGGGAGCGAGGCCCGTCCCGTCCGTCGCCGCTCCTCCTCGCTTCGACATGCGCCCTGGCCAGCGATGCCTGCGGTGCCATGTAGGCAGGCAAGCAGCTGAGGTGGCATGGTGGTGGAGCCTCCATGAAGATCTGCATGCCACCACGTAGGCATGTGCTGAGTTGGCCTGGAAGCTGCATGTTGCCACGCAGGTGCCTGCCCAGCTGGTTGGGCTGGCAGCTGCATGTGACCGGCGGTGGAGACTTGGTTGGCGCGGGCCTAGCAGTGGCCCCGCTGACGCCCCTGGCAAGGGCCTTGCCGGGTGGCCCGACAAGGATCTTGCCGTGGCACGCTATCGTCCCCGGCAAGAATCTTGCCGGGGGTCTTGCGGGTTTCGTTGACAAGGATTTTGTTGAGGATCGTTGCCTTCCAATCCTCATCTGATCTTGAATATTCTTTGTCTTCACAAAGATCTGCATGCCACCATGGAGGTGCCTCCCGAGCCCTGGCCCAACATAGCTGATGGTGTTGGGGTCCATGGGCTTGAGGGTGGCCCACTCCGTTGGTGCGGGCGAGCCGCCATGGCAAGGGTCTTGCCGGGGCTGCTGAGGCTGCCCCCGCAAGGGCCTTGCCCAGGAAACCTGCTTTGTCCATCTGCTCTCTGTGGTCTCGGTCTTTGGTGTTGCGCTGATTTTCTTGTGGCTTTGACTCCTCCCTTTTGCCCTGCTAGGTGTGGCTTCGGCCCGTGGCTCTGACTGCCGCGCACAAGTAAGGGGTACAAAGGAGTGCCCCTACTTTAGTACACCGACAGGAGCCCCCGGGCCTAGGCCACACATAGGCGCAACGCGTTGTTGGGCCAGGGCCAAAATGGTGCGCGGGTAGGTGGGGCAGTTCTTACCGTAGTAACTTTCCGTTTGCTGCGCTTCCCCATGACCCGTGTTGAATGCGCAACGTGGGGGTCGCGCGTGCGCGTGTGACCGCAGCACATAGGCGTCATCTTGCGGTGGACAGTAAAGAGGCAGCTTGCGTGTCTCCTTGAGACCGCAGGGCCACTGCTCATTTACTGCCCTTACTTGGGAATTGTCGCTCCACACGTACCATTGCGCCCGTCTCTTGCGCCATGTTTGCTGCATGCATGGTGCGGAGCGAATGACAGGTGCGCGGGATACAGGAAGTCATGCGCGCGTGGGTCGGTTCCCCACGCGCCTTCAATCGGGTAGGGAGGGCGGTCGACGGCCCCGCCCGTTGTCACTTCAATGAGCCGGATTGGACGAAAGGGGCGGCCGAGCCCCACCCCGCCCCTTTATAAAGAGGGGAGCAGGAGGAACGGCGCCTCTCAATCCTTCTTCATCCGCCTCTCTCCATTCCTGCTCCCTCCTTCCTTCTGCCATGGCTAGGGGGCGTGGCGATGCTTCATCGGTGGTGGTAGAGCCAGCCGTTAGAGGAAGGGGGAGGGGGTGAGGTCGAGGCCGTCGCAGTGCCCGGGGAAGAGGAGGATGGGGCGGCACGTTGGCCTCGCCTCCGCCAGCAGCCCCTCCCCCGATGGTGGGCCACGTCGGGGACAACCCTTACATGTTCTTCCTCAGGCTGCGCCAGCCGCCGCACCGTCGTCTTTGTCTCCCAACTCCATTTGCACGGGAGATGGAGCTGGACCCGCCGCAGGAACTGCGGCTGTATATGAGGGGCTGTGGGAACAACGGTACATGGGTCAACGTCAAGTTCCCCGCCCCTCACGTCATGTATCTTCGCCGAGAGTGGAAGACCTTCGCTCGCATCCACAACCTGATGGAGGGGCTCACTCTCCATTTCAAACTAATGGAGAGTGGCCTCCTCTCTGTCAAGGTCTTCGGGCACTTCGGGACTCGCGTAAGGTGCTGCGTGGAGATCTTCTCTGACGATGAAGATTCCTCCTCGAGCGAGAGTGGCGAGGAGGACAGCGGCAGCAACGACGAGGGTAGCAGGTGGCAGGATGACGGGTCCGACTAAGTGTCGGGCGCGCCACTCCAAGGCGACACCGGCAACCCCATCATCCGTGTCGCCGGTTCCTTGAATTTCTCGGGGTCGCCTCCTTGGGCGGCTAGCATAGGGAGGCCAAAGAAGGCGAAGAAGGCGGGTAGCGGGCCGTCAAGTCGGAGTACGATGGCACCGACGCCTTCATAGCATATTGACGGACCGCTACCTCATCTTCCAGCTCTCCCTCCGGCGCCACCACCGCCAACACTCTCCTAGGCGACCGCCGGCATGTTCTCTTAGCACCTTCTGCTCCTCGTACCTCACCTAGCCGCTCCTTCTGCCCTTTTGCTTTCTTCTTTCATTTCCTGAGGAGAGGGACAAGAAAGGGATTATGGGCACCTTATCTCTTTTTAGTTTGTAAGCCTTTGGGCCATCGTTAAATTTAGAACTTGTAATCCCCTTGCTCATGTTTTTCACTCTGTATGAACTGTACCTGTACGGGATGTTTTTAATGAAAAAGGGATGTTTGCTGGGTTTTTCATTCGTGGGTGAAAACCGCGACAAGGAGCGAATCCTCGTTATTATTTAAGATAAATGTTTTTCGCCCGGCAACAGCCCTTGCCGTCCCCCCACTTTGCTCGACCTTTCTCACGCCCTTGGCCGAGGCAGGGATGAAGTGGGCTTAGGCTCCTTGTGTCAGGACCCCGACTCGATGTCACATCGATCTAGCCGGTAACACCTCATATCACTTTGCGGCCTCACGCACGGTATCCCCACGGGTGTCGCCTTACCTTTGCCCGGGACCGTTTGCGCCTTTTGGCTCACGTATATGATAGTGTCGCTAGCATCCATATGATAAGGAGCCCGGGCTGACATGACTAGTCGTAAACCCAAAGTGGCACAGACTTACAGGGACAGGCATCCATGACCCAGCTTCGAACGTGTCGGTCATCAGCAAGTGGGTCCGGGCTGTAGCACTAGGCTAGCAGGACTCCGGTAAACCGGGCTGTAGCGGGCTAACAGGACTCCGGTACTCAAAGCGTGACATTTCCCCGAAGGGACAGACACAGGAACGAAGAAGGACACATGCCGGCCAGCCTAAGTGTTCCGGAGCAGTAGCAAGCTACCATGGCTCAGTGGAAACACTAGGAGACATTTCCCGGTAAGAGAGGCTACTAAAGATAAACAACTAGATGGTCAGATCCCACACATACCAAGCATTTCAATAATCATACACACAATATGCTCGATATGTGCAATACAACATGGCATCACAAAATGACTCTACTACTCAAGTAGTTTATTCAATAGGCTCCGAGGAGCGAGATATTACAAACATGGGTCTCGTGACCCAACACTCAGAGCATACAAGTCAAAGCACAAGCGGAAGCTATCATGTCTGAGTACAGACAACTATAAATGAAAAGGCTGAGAAGCCTGACTATCTACCAGATCCTGCCGAGGGCACAAGATCGTAGCTGAGGTATCAAGCTAAACGTCGAAGTCCACGTGAAACTACTAGCGAGACCGAAGTCTCTCTGCAAAAACATAAAATAGGCAAACGTGAGTACAAATGTACCCAGCAAGACTTACATCAGAACTATCTACATATGCATCATTATCAACAAAGGGGATGGTAGGGTTTGACTGCAGCAAGCCAGCTTTGACTCGGTGGCTATCCTAAACTACGACTGCAAGCGACTCTTTTGAGGTGGCGCACACGAGTCCACATATTCACCATATCAATACACCACTATGGATCCGCTCCCGTCTCCCTACGAGGACGCCATCCATAGCACTCACGCTTATCTTGCGCATTTTAAAGTATCCACTTTCACTTGTCTATGAACTGATATAAGTAATCCAGAAGTCCTTTTCCGCGGACACGGCTATTCGAATAGATGATGTTAACCCTGCAGGGGTGTACTTCTTCATACATGTTTCCACCACTTAGCGTCTGCACACGACATGTGCTCGGCAGACTTCAAGCGAAAGCCGACGTGGGTGTAGACCACGACCTACCTAAACACTTAAGTCTCTAGTCCAGGTTTATCGCCTATTCAGGTTCCATCCGCAGGGAGTCCGGCCGAGGTTTCCCATACGGCCCCGAACGATGTGAACAGGGTTCCCGAGATACCTAACGGGTATTCGGTACACCCGGCCACGTACCTACCGCATCACAGCCCACCCCTACGGTCAGCGCTGTCCACGGCCTCCAGTAGGCTACAAACACCAGAAACTACTTGCAACTCCTGGACAGAGGACTAGGGTGAATAAGAAGTCGAGCGGGGTCATATTTCAGGGCCCAATGTATGGTAGTAGCTGAATCATGGATCACGAACACAGAACTCAGTTCCTGAGGACGGCTGCAATGAGACAACCCACCATGTACTCCTACATGGCCTCTCACCGCTACCTTTACCAAATCGTGTTCACACACTTAGCTCACACACAGTAGGACATGTTCACACGCCTCTGATTCATCCCCGATGAATCAGACCTGACTCAACTCTAAGCAGTAGCAGGCATGACAAACAAGCATGAATGAGTAGGCATAACAGGGCTCAAACAACTCCTACTCATACTAGTGGGTTTCATCTATTTACTGTGGAATGACAGGTCATGCAAAGGATAAAGGGGTTCAGCTACCGCAGCAAGTAACAGATGAATCGGTGTTGTCCTAATGCAGTAAAAAAAAGCAGGAGTGAGAGGGTAGGATTGTATCGGAATGAACAACGGGGTTTTGCTTGCCTGGCACTTCTGAAGATAGCATTGAGTCTTCATCAGTGTCAACGATCACATCATCGGTATCACGTCTATCGAGAGGGGACAAATACCGGCAACACAGAAAGGAACACAATCAATGCAATGCACAACATGATGCATGATCATGATATGGCAAAATGAATGTGTTTTGGGATAATGCAACTAGCAACAGATTAAATGAAGTTGGTTTGAATATAAAATTCAAATTCAAACTCCATATGTGATTATTCAAATGCCATTCACTTCATTTGCGCTAAACAGTAGTGATAAGTTGTTCTAACATGCATGAAAATGGTACAGATGGATTCCTTGAATTTTTCTGATAATTTTTCATATATAATTTATTTAATTTGGAGTTACGGTTAATTTTCTATGATTTATTGAAGTTTTAGCTATTTTCTGAAATTAATAAATCATTTTAGATTTATTTAAATTCCAGAAAGGAATTATTGCGTCAGCACTAGGTCATGCTGACCTCAGCATAGTCAACAGGGGCTGGTCCGGGTCAAACCTGACCAGTGGGGTCCACTGGTCAGTGTCAGGGGGTTAACAGGGGTTTATTTAGTTTAATTAAAAGATTAGGGGGGGGTTTGGGCCCACTGGTCAGCGTCAGGGGGGGTTTATTTTAGTTTAATTAAGGATTAGGGCACTAGGGCCCACATGTCAGTGTCTAATAAACTAACTAATATTTAGTTAACATTAATCCTAGCCTAATTAGCCGGGCAGGCCCGCAGGTCAGTGAGAGAGAGGGGGGGGGTCAAACCTGGCAGTGGGTCAACCCACGCCGGTCATCGGGTCAGCGGTCGCCGGCGTTTAGCCGCCGGCGAATCCAGACGCGGCGGAGGGCTCGGAAACGAGCCACATGGCATCGTTTCGGCCGCGGTTTGTTGCATTCGAACGCGCGCAGTGGCGCGCATCTAGTGGTGGCGGTGACAGGTGCTGGGGTGGCCGGAAAAGTGGTCGGCGACGAGGTTTGGCGGCGGCAGCAGCTCGGGCAATCCTGGGGTCGGGGTTAGGGAGCACGGCAGGAGGGGCTGGGGCGTGCTACGGACTCCCGAGATCACGATGAGCACGACCGTGGCCTCGGATACGAGCTGGGGTGGCTGTGGCCACGGCCACACCATGGCCGGCGGCGAGAGATTCTCGGGCAAGTGGTGGGGCTAGCTAGAGAGGGAGGTGGGGCACGGGAAGAGGGGAAATCAACACAGGAGCTCACAGCGGGTGCAGTGGTGGCCTCGGGGAGCTCGGGGACGTCTTCGGTGCTGTGAATCGAACGGCGGCGATCGCCGGCCGTGGCGATGAAGATGGCGGTGATGGCGTGGCTTCAGGGCACCCGGCGTCGCGTGCGTCGTGGTAGAGCTTCCCGGATCCAAGGCGGAGCTCGTGGCCTAACTGGCTGGGCGTGGGGATGCTGGTGGCTCCGGTGGCGCTCGTCGGCGGTCTCGGTGCATCCGGGGATGAGCGAGGGAGAGAGAGAGAAGAGGGAGAGGGGATGCAGCGAGTGAGGGAAAGGAGAGAGGGGACACGGGGCGTCGTCGTGGCGCGAATTAGAACGAAGGGCGGCCTCCAGCGCGAAGCAGGAGGTGGCCGGGGCGCTCGGGCGCGCGCCACGCCTCGCCTCTGCCTTCTGGCAGAGGAAGAAGAGGACAAGGGGGGGGGGGAAGGTGGGCTGGGCCGCGCTGGTGGGGGAGCTGGGCCGGCTGGGCTGCACGGTGAGGCCAGGTACTTCTTCTCTCTTTTTTTTTATTTCTGTTCTAGTTACTGTTTTCTATTTTCTGTAATTGTGTTTGGATTTATTAAAAATGCCAGAGCATTTCCAAAAATCATGCAACTGACTGTGGCCACTGTTTGGAATATTTCCAACAGTAAACATTTCAATTTGTGATTATTTGAGCATTTAAAATATTATTAGCAATTAAATGCCCAAATGCAAATACTATATAATTTAATTCAAAAATCCAGGAATAGCCTATAAATATGTTCAACATTTTTGGAAGAGGTTTTTTCACCTTTAACAGAAATTATGAACATTTCCAAAGGGCATTCTGGGTTATTGAAAATATTTTTATTGAACCTAGTTAAATTTCATTTGGTGCTAGGGTTTCAACAATCCCCATTTCAAATTTAAATGAAATTTAAACATGGTGCAACACTCTAATGCATGCACTAGGCATTGTCAGAACTAGGGATGTGACAACTCACCCCCACTAAACAAGAATCTCGTCTCGAGATTCAAGCGTAGGGTAAGGTGAAGGGGAACGCAACTAGTACAATCTTCACGATCCAGGGTGCACTTCATAGAAACGTTGATTCGAACACCATCTTTGTCTTGATGTCTTGTTCTGAGAAATCCTGCCAACATGACATGGAGGGAAGAAGGAGACTCTAGAAGGGTCGATCTTCTTGAAGATCGAACAACTCACGGAATGAGACATAGGACCATCTCTCGGGTTGAGACACGAGATACACATCAAGAGGGGTGGAAAGAAACGGATGACGAAGGTTCACTAGGTGGACAACAATTCCACACTTAAGAAGGTGGTAATCGGTTGTCAACGTAGCGAGGAGTTGAGTTGCCATGATACCACAACGAGACACCTTCGGAACCGTGACTCGTAGATATCTCCCCTTAAGTGGCAAAAGAATTACCTTTGATTCAGAGATCATTGAAACTCTTTATACCAGCTTAAGGCAAATCATAATCGATCATTTAGAGGGGTTCGGTACAATGGCATACTCAAACTTGGATGATGTGGATTACCTTGTTGAAGACAACGTAATGGATGAATTTTGCTTATCACCGGAAATGGAAGAGACCCGTGGTAGAATGACACATTGACGGTGCAAGCTGGGAACAAAATGCAGATGCTGGGAATGATTCTAGTAACTGGGGAAGAACCCAACAATAGAGAGTGAATTCACTGTTGGAGTGGTTATAGCATAACCGAGGAAATCTGGGGCAATCCCAGTTAGTGCCGATGATGACGCGTAGCGCTTGTGCGTGCTCTCAAGAACTTGAGCATTTTCATATTCATCAAGGTTTTACCAACATCCGTGTCAAGGATCCGGTAACACAACTTGCTGCCATGATGAATGATGATGGATGATGCAGATGCAAAGGAAGATAACACTTTCTCAGATTTCACCTTAGCGAGGCCAAGGAAATAAAAATCTGGATGAGCGACCGAGAGACATTTAGCACTCCGCTTCTAATGTTCTCCTTGATGTACTAGTGTATCCCATTCATAGATATGGTTTGATATCTAAAACATCAAGTAAAAAGGTCGGACTTCGGGAACACAGAAATCCATAGGGGCAACTAGGGAGTAAATCCTACGAAATCCCTATGGGGAGGTGGCCAACTTCCTCAAACAAGATACTATAATAATAGGTCTACCGGATGGGTGTGTTGGCCACGACATCCACCTTACCGGTTATCGAGAGACCAATATTATAGTTCTTAGGGAAATGTTCCAACCATCATATCTGCCTGAGATTCAGCTCTGGTTGGTGTCAGGATATTCCAAACTCATCGAGTCTAGGAAGAAAAATAAAAGTTTGCAACACAAATCGACGAGATGACGTTGCGGGATTCTCGGGAGATGAACTACGATAGCAAGCTCCAAAACATGAGCTGGTTCTGCTACAAACATGTGAACACGTTGTCTAAGACAAGCATGACCACAAAGTAGTCTTATAATAAAACACTACCGAGTTCAGGAGGGGGAACCATCAGCGAGGATATCGAAGTTTTGTACAAATCCGTCTGGTACCTTCGGGACTAGCACTTAGAACTTATTAATCTTGAACAAATCAATCAGTGGCTTGGTGTGCTAGGGACCCATATAGAATGGAGGTTGCAAGTCTCCGAACCACAGAATACTTCGCACGTTTGCATGACTGATTTGGGATGATTCCAAAGGAAACAACATTGACTTTCTCGAATCCACGGCGGCAACTTGCATCAAATGCACATGGACTGGAGGAAGTCACTTCTTACATCCGAACATTTGCTCCATGAACTAGCATGAAGAAATGCTTTCAAAAGTTTCCAACACTAACTTAATGTTCAACAAAATCATGGAGGGAATAAGGATGTTGTCAATGGGCTCAACAACAATTCATCCGGGTTTCCTTTTAAAAGGAATTCCATAGTTAAGTGAACAAGTGATAGCATTGGTCAGACCTAGAAGATATAATGGTGTATGCTCGAGGGATCAACCACGAATAAGACAACATTACGAGCATCGTTGGTACTGATTTGATTTGACGATAGCCCACACTCAAATCAAAGGATTGATAAGACAATAGGTCCAACAACTGATCACAAGGACCAATCGATGAAGATATCATCTTTCTTCAACACACACTACACAAGAATATCCCTTTGGAACGAACTAAGTCAGGCAAGCTTTTATCTTCCAACTCTCCAAGTTGTTGTCTAGCTTAACCAACTAGCTCAGGGATATCTAACACCGATTCTTGGAGAGAAGGTGGTTCACAAGAAACCTACTTGATCACAAGCTCAACATAACAGTCAGGTGACAGCCTGGTGATACTTTCGAGAAGATATTCGAAAAATCACGAACCACCGGTATGTTACTAAGCTCGAGAACAATCTCGCTTTTGAGGGCAAGACGATATGATCAAATGAGTGAGGACTTGACAAGATCCTAACTCATCAATCGAAGGGTGCACCGAAATAAGGACTAGGTAGCACGATCAGTCTTAGAAGGATGATTCGAAAACCAACATACTAAGAATGAAATTATTATCCTTTAACTACCAAGCAACAGATTTGCTAGCAGTATTGATTTCACACATCACAATTCATTTGTCGGTATTCCGGTTGCATCAACACGAGGGCCGAGGAATGAACAGTGATGGCAAGAAGTATCACTGTACCAAGAGTTCATGGGATGGTGTGCAATTCCTATAACAATCTCGATATAAAATATGTAATACTCCAAGGTAGAGCAGAACCAAAAGCTGGATTGGCATTTGATCTGCGGAATACAACTACTTTGACCCAATCCTAGATATGGAAGAGGTACTGGAGTTTGTTTCTCCTAGTCATTCCGGAATAGAATGGCTTGACAGACCACAAGAGTCATAGGCATCGATGAACGAACGCACGCATACTCTTGACTATCAATTGATAGACGAGGGTCAGAATGCAACTAAAGAGAACAACTCAAAGGAACATATAACTTTCTGAGTTGTGGATGCATAGATTAGTATGTCGAACCAAGTTCAACATATTTCTTCCGGATAACCCATGCAGAAAGGTAGAACTGGCAGAGTCACGAGTTATGAATGGAGAACTCCTCAAGAATAATCCTGTTGTGATATTTCAGTTCAACGAGGAACTTCTGCCATAAGTAGTTCATGGTACCTGGAAGAAGAAGATACCACGGGCTTCAAGGACTATCGCAAAGGTTACTAATAACCTAAGGGAGCTAGCAATTACTATCGACATGAAGTAAGTAGGGTGAATCTCGGGTTCAAGAACCCAGGAATAGAATACCTACTACTAAGTAGCATCACGGGATGCTTCCGAGAATAAAGGCCAGAATCTTCACACTAGGACACAAATCATGGCTAGACCACTAGATGATCCCCTAAGCACTTAGGGTCATAATAATAATTCCAACATATATGTCGAGGCAATAATTACCTCAACACACCGATTAGTGTGGTTAATCTGGCCCATGGGAACATCGGAAACAGAAGGAAGGGATTTGCAAATGCATCGGAGTATTTAGAAACCTGGGATGACTCGGACAGCATAACGGCTGTAAATGCTCAGAAAAGATTTGAGACATTCACAAAATGGTGGCATTGCCACTCAGAAGCACGATATCAAGGTTTCGAGATCAACAATTAACATACGGAAGTAGTAGAAACTGAACTCAAGCTTAAATCCAACAATCTTATAAGTCTACGGATTAGTAACACGTGATCCTAATAGAAAGAAGAGATAGCCTAGTTCTTAATCCCCGTAGAAGAGAAGATGATGACTCAGATCAGAAGGCCATGAGGTATAAGGAGTAAAAAGAGCCTTACGTTCCATCCCACAATCAATTCCCTTATATAACTAAAGAATTTCTAGACTCAACTTCGACCGGTTTGGCTTGGTAATCCTACAGGCAGTCAAGCTCTGATACCAACGCTGTCAGGACCCCGACTCGATGTCACATCGATCTAGCCGGTAACACCTCATATCACTTTGCGGCCTCACGCACGGTATCCCCACGGGTGTCGCCTTACCTTTGCCCGGGACCGTTTGCGCCTTTTGGCTCACGTATATGATAGTGTCGCTAGCATCCATATGATAAGGAGCCCGGGCTGACATGACTAGTCGTAAACCCAAAGTGGCACAGACTTACAGGGACAGGCATCCATGACCCAGCTTCGAACGTGTCGGTCATCAGCAAGTGGGTCCGGGCTGTAGCACTGGGCTAGCAGGACTCCGGTAAACCGGGCTGTAGCGGGCTAACAGGACTCCGGTACTCAAAGCGTGACATTTCCCCGAAGGGACAGACACAGGAACGAAGAAGGACACATGCCGGCCAGCCTAAGTGTTCCGGAGCAGTAGCAAGCTACCATGGCTCAGTGGAAACACTAGGAGACATTTCCCGGTAAGAGAGGCTACTAAAGATAAACAACTAGATGGTCAGATCCCACACATACCAAGCATTTCAATAATCATACACACAATATGCTCGATATGTGCAATACAACATGGCATCACAAAATGACTCTACTACTCAAGTAGTTTATTCAATAGGCTCCGAGGAGCGAGATATTACAAACATGGGTCTCGTGACCCAACACTCAGAGCATACAAGTCAAAGCACAAGCGGAAGCTATCATGTCTGAGTACAGACAACTATAAATGAAAAGGCTGAGAAGCCTGACTATCTACCAGATCCTGCCGAGGGCACAAGATCGTAGCTGAGGTATCAAGCTAAACGTCGAAGTCCACGTGAAACTACTAGCGAGACCGAAGTCTCTCTGCAAAAACATAAAATAGGCAAACGTGAGTACAAATGTACCCAGCAAGACTTACATCAGAACTATCTACATATGCATCATTATCAACAAAGGGGATGGTAGGGTTTGACTGCAGCAAGCCAGCTTTGACTCGGTGGCTATCCTAAACTACGACTGCAAGCGACTCTTTTGAGGTGGCGCACACGAGTCCACATATTCACCATATCAATACACCACTATGGATCCGCTCCCGTCTCCCTACGAGGACGCCATCCATAGCACTCACGCTTATCTTGCGCATTTTAAAGTATCCACTTTCACTTGTCTATGAATATGGCCTCTCACTGCATGGCCTCTCACTGCTACATGGCCTCTCACTGCTACCTTTACCAAATCGTGTTCACACACTTAGCTCACACACAGTAGGACATGTTCACACGCCTCTGATTCATCCCCGATGAATCAGACCTGACTCAACTCTAAGCAGTAGCAGGCATGACAAACAAGCATGAATGAGTAGGCATAACAGGGCTCAAACAACTCCTACTCATACTAGTGGGTTTCATCTATTTACTGTGGAATGACAGGTCATGCACAGGATAAAGGGGTTCAGCTACCGCAGCAAGTAACAGATGAATCGGTGTTGTCCTAATGCAGTAAAAGAGAGCAGGAGCGAGAGGGTAGGATTGTATCGGAATGAACAAGGGGGTTTTGCTTGCCTGGCACTTCTGAAGATAGCATTGAGTCTTCATCAGTGTCAACGATCACATCATCGGTATCACGTCTATCGAGAGGGGACAAATACCGGCAACACAGAAAGGAACACAATCAATGCAATGCACAACATGATGCATGATCATGATATGGCAAAATGAATGTGTTTTGGGCTAATGCAACTAGCAACAGATTAAATGAAGTTGGTTTGAATATAAAATTCAAATTCAAACTCCATATGTGATTATTCAAATGCCATTCACTTCATTTGCCCTAAACAGTAGTGATAAGTTGTTCTAACATGCATGAAAATGGTACAGATGGATTCCTTGAATTTTTCTGATAATTTTTCATATATAATTTATTTAATTTGGAGTTACGGTTAATTTTCTATGATTTATTGAAGTTTTAGCTATTTTCTGAAATTAATAAATCATTTTAGATTTATTTAAATTCCAGAAAGGAATTATTGCGTCAGCACTAGGTCATGCTGACCTCAGCATAGTCAACAGGGGCTGGTCCGGGTCAAACCTGACCAGTGGGTTCCACTGGTCAGTGTCAGGGGGTTAACAGGGGTTTATTTAGTTTAATTAAAAGATTAGGGGGGGGGGGTTTGGGCCCACTGGTCAGCGTCAGGGGGGGGGGTTTATTTTAGTTTAATTAAGGATTAGGGCACTAGGGCCCACATGTCAGTGTCTAATAAACTAACTAATATTTAGTTAACATTAATCCTAGCCTAATTAGCCGGGCAGGCCCGCAGGTCAGAGAGAGAGAGGGGGGGGGGTCAAACCTGGCAGTGGGTCAACCCACGCCGGTCATCGGGTCAGCGGTCGCCGGCGTTTAGCCGCCGGCGAATCCAGACGCGGCGGAGGGCTCGGAAACGAGCCACATGGCATCGTTGCGGCCGCGGTTTGTTGCATTCGAACGCGCGCAGTGGCGCGCATCTAGTGGTGGCGGTGACAGGTGCTGGGGTGGCCGGAAAAGTGGTCGGCGACGAGGTTTGGCGGCGGCAGCAGCTCGGGCAATCCTGGGGACGGGGTTAGGGAGCACGGCAGGAGGGGCTGGGGCGTGCTACGGACTCCCGAGATCACGATGAGCACGACCGTGGCCTCGGATACGAGCTGGGGTGGCTGTGGCCACGGCCACACCATGGCCGGCGGCGAGAGATTCTCGGGCAAGTGGTGGGGCTAGCTAGAGAGGGAGGTGGGGCACGGGAAGAGGGGAAATCAACACAGGAGCTCACAGCGGGTGCAGTGGTGGCCTCGGGGAGCTCGGGGACGTCTTCGGTGCTGCGAATCGAACGGCGGCGATCGCCGGCCGTGGCGATGAAGATGGTGGTGATGGCGTGGCTTCAGGGCACCCGGCGTCGCGTGCGTCGTGGTAGAGCTTCCCGGATCCAAGGCGGAGCTCGTGGCCTAACTGGCTGGGCGTGGGGATGCTGGTGGCTCTGGTGGCGCTCGTCGGCGGTCTCGGTGCATCCGGGGATGAGCGAGGGAGAGAGACAGAAGATGGAGAGGGGATGCAGCGAGTGAGGGAAAGGAGAGAGGGGACACGGGGCGTCGTCGTGGCGCGAATTAGAACGAAGGGCGGCCTCCAGCGCGAAGCAGGAGGTGGCCGGGGCGCTCGGGCGCGCGCCACGCCTCGCCTGTGCCTTCTGGCAGAGGAAGAAGAGGACAAGGGGGGGGGGGAAGGTGGGCTGGGCCGCGCTGGTGGGGGAGCTGGGCCGGCTGGGCTGCACGGTGAGGCCAGGTACTTCTTCTCTCTTTTTTTTCTGTTCTAGTTACTGTTTTCTATTTTCTGTAATTGTGTTTGGATTTATTAAAAATGCCAGAGCATTTCCAAAAATCATGCAACTGACTGTGGCCACTGTTTGGAATATTTCCAACAGTAAACATTTCAATTTGTGATTATTTGAGCATTTAAAATATTATTAGCAATTAAATGCCCAAATGCAAATACTATATAATTTAATTCAAAAATCCAGGAATAGCCTATAAATATGTTCAACATTTTTGGAAGAGGTTTTTTCACCTTTAACAGAAATTATGAACATTTCCAAAGGGCATTCTGGGTTATTGAAAATATTTTTATTGAACCTAGTTAAATTTCATTTGGTGCTAGGGTTTCAACAATCCCCATTTCAAATTTAAATGAAATTTAAACATGGTGCAACACTCTAATGCATGCACTAGGCATTGTCAGAACTAGGGATGTGACACCTTGTTCCATTTCCTTGCTGCCACGACTACGACCAAATCCGGACCCAGGAGATAATCCTTGGGCACAGAAAAAGGGGAGCATGGTAGCCTAGAAATAAAACGAGGTTTGACATATCCCAGTTCCATACTGAAGTGCATGACAGAGGATAAAAGACTTATCTGGATCTGCAGCCCCGGGGAACCTTGGCTTGCCGCGGTTGGATCCTTGTACTTGCAGCCCCCGACAACTTTGGTTTCTGGGGTCGGGACGCCGGTCCGTTCCCTTTCTTCCAAATAGCTCGACAGAAGTGCTCATGTGCCCTGCGAACCAAAGAGTTCAGAAAAGAACACAGAGACGCGCACTCGACCTCTAAGCTAGGGGTTAGCCGCCGCTAAGCACTATCAAACCTAACCGAGGAAGAGACTCGACCTAGCATACATGCTATAACTTAGGGCACCAGTGCTTCGTTTATTTATGCTCAAGGTCTGCGCCTGGCGTTGTACAAAAGGTTACATGCCTTGCCGGCAAGGCTTGTACAAAAGGTGGCTTGCCGGGAGGCCCGGCAGCCACGCCTTATGGGTAAAACTAGCGAAGATGCTCGATGTTCCTGGAGTTGCTCACTGGAATGGCATCTTCGGTCTCTAGGCGGACTGCACCGGGCCTGGTGACTCGTGTTACCCGATAAGGGCCTTCCCACTTCGGCGTCAACTTGTTGGAATTCTTGGCCGACTGAACGTGCCGAAGAACAAGGTCGCCTTCCTCAAAGCTCCGGGCATGAACCTTGCGACTATGGTAGCGGTGCAAGGCTTGCTGGTAGCGTGCTGCTCTCACAGCCGGCCGGAGACGATCTTCCTCAAGGAGCGTCGCATCATCTAGCTGCAATCGCTCTTGCTCAAGCTCATCATAAGCAAGCACTCGAGGTGACCCGTATATGAGTTCCGTGGGGAGAACTGCTTCTTCCCCGTAGACCAGGGCAAAGGGTGTCTGGCCGGTGGCTCGATTTGGCGTCGTTCTGATCGACCAAAGAACCGCCGGTAACTCATCAATCCAGTGCCTTCCACTCTTGCACAGCCTGTCAAAAGTCTTCGTTCTTATGCCTCGTATAACTTCAACATTTGCTCTCTCTACTTGGCCGTTGCTTCATGGGTGTGCCACGGAAGCAAAACAGACCTTGCTGCCGAGATCCTCAATGTACTGCATGAAGGCGTGGCTTGTGACTGTGTGCCGTTGTCGGTCATGATCCTGTTGGGTACCCCAAAATGGCAAACTAGCCCCTTGAAGAACTTGATGGCTGACAGCGCTGTCACCTTCCTAACCGCTTCCACCACTGGCCACTTTGTGAACTTGTCGATTGCAACGTACAAGTACTCAAAGCCCCCGACGGCATGAGGGAAAGGGCCCAATATTTCAAGCCCCCAGACCGAGAAGCGCCAGGAGAGAGGGATGGTTTGAAGGGCTTGAGCTGGTTGATGAAGCTTCTTTGAATGGAACTGGCACGCTTCACACTTGGTTACTATTGTCGTCGCATCCTGGAGGGCAGTGGGCTAGAAGAAACCTTGCCGGAAAGCCTTGCCAGCAAGGGCCCTCGACCCTATGTGGGAGCCACATATGCCTCCATCTATCTCTGCCAACAGCTCTAGTCCTTCCTCCCGGGAGATGCACTTCAATTTCACCCCATTCGGTCTTTTTCTGTACAAGATGTTGTCTAAGAATTGGTATAGAGCAGACCGGCGGGCTACTCTCTCTGCCTCTTTCTGCTCCTCAGGAAACTCTCCTTTTTGGAGGAATTGGATGGTGTGCTGCACCCACCCCGGAGCCCGTGGCTCAATGACAAGGACCAAAGTCATCTCTTCTGCCACGGGAACAGTCGTCTCTACGGCCATGGCCTGAGGCCCGGCTGGAGTTGGTTGCCCCACGGCAGGATCGGCATCCACGGCAACATCTTCGCCAGCGGCTCCGGGGAGCTCGGTGGGGAAGTACTTGTCGGGGCCCAGCTTCCTCTGCTTGTTCTTCCCGGTCGATGGTTCGACAGATGGTTTAGTTAAACGAAGCACAAAAGTACTTGGTTCAACAAGTAGCTTGAGGGCAGCGCGCTTTGACAGGTAGTCGGTGATGTCGTTCTCCGTCCGAGGGACATGCTCTGCTCGTATACTGTCAAAGCGCTCCTCTAGTTTTCTCACTTCGTCCACATAAGCTTCCATCAACGGGCTTTGATGATCTTTGTTGATCTGCTTGACGACGAGCTGCGAATCACCCCTGATGATGAGCTTTTTGACTCCAAGGTCCGCCGCGATCCTGAGATCGGCAAGCAAGCCCTCGTACTCGGTGGTGTTGTTAGTTGACATCTCCCAGGGAAAGTGCATTTGGATGACATACTTGAGGTGCTCTCCAGCGACAAGCAGCACACCAGCACCGGCGCCTTGTAGCAAAAAAGCCCCATCAAAGTACTTGATCTAGTTGCGGCTCGTTTCCTTGCCGAGGGGAGTGGTCTCCTGTACCTCTTCATCGGGCATCGAGGTCCATTCTGCAACGAAGTCCGCCAAGACTATGCTCTGAATCGTCCAGGTGCTTTCGAACTTTAAACCGAAACTCGACAGCTCCAGGGCCCATTCAACGATCATCCCCGTTGCGTCTGGGTTATGCAGTATCCGTTGCAACGGGAGGCGGGTGACCACGGTGATCTCGTGCGCTTGGAAGTAATGACGCAGCTTCCTCGAGGCCCTAAGGAGGCCGAAGAGCAATTTTTTCACACCTTAATACCATGACCTAGCCCCCTGCAAGAGCGAGCTGACGAAGTACACTGGGTGCTGCACCATTTTCTTTTTCTGCGCCACTTCACCTAGTCGCGCGGACCCTGTCGCACTAGCATCAGCCGCTGCCGCTTCCTCTTCGTCGACCTCTCTCTGCGCCACTAGTGCGGCGCTAACCACCTGATTCGTTGCCGCTAGGTACAACAGCAATGGTTCTTGCGGTTTGGTAGCAACCAGCACTGGGGTAGAGGAGAGGTATTTCTTCAAATCTTCTAGCGCTACCTTAGCTTCCGGGGTCCACTCCATTGGGCCCATCTCCTTCAAGATATTGAAAAACGGGAGGGCATGCTCCGCGGACTTGGAGATGAATCTGCTCATGGCGGCAACGTAGCCAGTGAGCCAACGCACGTCTTTGATCTGTTTAGGTGCCTCAATCTGCTCGATGTCCTTGATCTTATCTGGGTTTTCCTCAATCCCGCACTGTGACACAAAGAACCCGAGAAGCTTGCCGGACGGGACACCGAAGACACACTTCTCAGGGTTCAGCTTGAGGTTGATCTTGCGCAGGTTCGCAAATGTTTTCTCCAGATCTTGCACAAGTGATGCTCTGTCCTTGGTTTTGACCACTATGCCATCCATATAAGCTTCCATATTTCTATGTAGCTGGGGCTAAAAACCAATTTGGACTGCTCTTGCAAAGGTTGGGCCAGCACTCTTCAACCTGAAAGGCATCCGTAAAAAGCAATACATACCATATGGGGTGATCAAAGCTGTCTTCTCCTCATCTTCTTTCGTCATGAAGATCTGGTGGTACCCTGAGTAGGCGTCGAGGAATGATAATAGGTCACACCCAGCTGTGGAGTCAACAATTTGGTCGATGTGCGGTAATGGGAAGGGATCCTTCAGACAAGCGTTATTGATGTCTGTGTAGTCAATACACAGTCTCCACTTCCCGTTTGCCTTGCGCACCACTACCAGGATGGCCAACAACGTCGGATGGAGCACCCCCTTACCAAGGCTATCGCCTCTAGTTTTCTAATCTCCTCCATGATGAACTCCTGTCTTTCCAAAGCTTGCTTCCTGACCTTCTACTTGACGGGCCGTGCATGAGGACTTATAGCGAGATGGTGCTCAATCACTTCCCTGGGAACGCCGAGGATGTCGGAGGCTTTCCATGCAAACACACCTACATTCGCCCGTAGGAAAGTGACGAGCTCACTTTCCTATTTTCTGTCGAGGGTGGAGCTTATGGGGAAAGCTCCCCCCGTGTCGTCCTCCTTGACGGGTGTCACGCCCAATATGCAACCCTATCCAAAAGGAACTCGAAGGTCCCACCAAGGATAGACCCGCATATTGGAACGCTTTTGCATGGTGGATATCATTACATCAACATTACATAATAGATGGGGATACATACATAAGGCATACAATGCCACATGAATACAACATCATACATAAGATCAACATCCGACTACGGATGAAACACAAATAGAAACTCAAACGACATCCACCCTGCTAGCCCAGGCTGCCGACCTGGAACCTATCCTTTGATCGAAGAAGAAGCAGAAGAAGAACTCCAAACAAGCAAACATCGCTCTCGTGTCAAGATCATCGCATAACCTGTACCTGCAACTGTTGTTGTAGTAATCTGTGAGCCACGAGGACTCAGCAATCCCATTACCATGGGTATCAAGACTAGCAAAGCTTAATGGGAAAGGAAGGGGTAAAGTGGTGAGGTTGCAGCAGCGACTAAGCATATATGGTGGCTAACCTACGCAAATAAGAGCGAGAAGAGAACAAGCGGAATGGTCGTCAACTATTAATGATCAAGAAGTGATCCTGAACTCCTACTTACGTCAAACATAACCCAGAAACCGTGTTCACTTCCCGGACTCCGCCGAAAAGAGACCATCACGGCTACACACACGGTTGATGCATTTTAATTCGGATCTGGTGTCAAGTTATCTACAACCGGACATTAACAAATTCCCATCAGCCACATAACCGCGGGCACGGCTCTCGAAAGTTTATACCCTGCAGGGGTGTCCCAACTTAGCCCATGATAAGCTCTCGCGATAAACGAAGGATATTCCTTCTCCCAAGAAGACCCGATCAGTCTCAGAATCCCGGTTTACAAGACATTTCGACAATGGTAAAACAAGACCAGCAAGACCTCCCGGCGTGCCGACATCCTGATAGTAGCCGCGCGTATCTCGTCTCAGGCAACGACCGGATGAGCAGTACGTACAACTAGAACCAGCCCTCAAGTTTCCCAGAGGTGGCGCTGCAAGTGGCTCTAGTTTGGACCAACACTTAGACAAGCATTGGCCCGGGGGGGCTAAAATAAAGATGACCCTTGGGTTAATTACTCCCAAGGGAAATATAGGTGGTGGTGAGGAAAATGGTAAAACCAATGTTGGGCCTTGCTAGAGAAGTTTTATTCAAAGCGAACTGTCAAGGGGGTCCCATAAATCACCCGACCGCGTAAGGAACGCAAAATCCGGGAACATAACACCGGTATGACGGAAACTAGGGCGGCAAGAGTGGAATAAAACACCAGGCATAAGGCCGAGCCTTCCACCCTTTACGAAATATATAGATGCATTAATAATATAAGAGATATTGTGATATCCCAACATAACCCTGTCCACCATGGAGCAATCTTCAACTTCACCTGCAACTAGCAACGCTATAAGAGGGGCTGAGCAAAGCGGTAACATAGCCAAACAACGGTTCGCTAGGAAGGGTGTAAAAGATTAGAGGTTCATGGCAATTTGGGAGGCTGGATAAATAGGTAAGAGGTAGCGCAGCAAAGCGATAGAATGAAGCAACTAGCATAGCAATGATAGTAGTGAGATCCAGGGTAGCGGTCATCTTGCCTAAAATCCCGCAAGGAAGAAGAACGAGTCCATGAAGAAGATGAAGCCACGAAGACGAACCAAGCGTAGACGAACGAGTCCTCATGATCGCAACGAAATGGGAACTATCGAGAAGAAGCACACAACATGGTAAACACACCACACATAGACAAGACATGATGCACAACACGCATGATGCATGACAAAGCTAGATGGAGCTACTCATGGCAAGAGATGATGCAAACAAGAACAACACATCAAGGCAAGTTTAAATGAGGCCGGAAACAACATATAACAATTCCGGTAAGTCCTCATATGCATATTTCGAAATTGGTCCAGATCTGAACAAACCTTATGTTCAAGTTGTTAAACAGCAAGTTAAAGAGCACCAAGAGGATCTACACGAAATTCTAGTCAAGTTACATATAAAGTTCATTTAGTTCGGAGCTACGTCCTAGAAGATATGACCAAAACAAGTTAAACATGGCATTGATGTAAAATGCATACAAACATCAAGAAAACACCTCAAAAGAAGTATGCAACATGATAATATGAAACTACATGCAAAATCACGCAAGTTTCATATAGAGCACACTCAAAACGGAGCAACGGTTCAACACATACACTATACAAGTCATAGAAACAATCTGACCATAACAGCAACTAGCATCTTACAAGCATCAAAACAACAAGCTACAGCACCCCAACATGATAAAAAAAGGAATGGGCATGAAGTACTGGTAAAGCATAACAAAACATGAACACTGAGCTATCTCCAGAAAAGACTAGAACATGCTCAAACACACATGGTAAGATTGCAAATAATAACAGTTTCAGACTTATCAGGAAATAACATCAGGTTGCAATGTTTAGGGCTATCAAACAACATGTTACAGGAACTTATCATGCCAAACAAAGGCATGGCATGATACTACTAAATGCATAGAACAAAAGTCCCTTACGGACCATGAGCCAAAAGGGCACAGAAAATATGATGGCACCCATGTAAACATAGCAAGTTATACTACAGATTCATACATGGCAGGAACAACATTAAGTAGGCATGTTGGTGAGCTTGAACCACTCACTACAGAGCAATACATGGCATGGCAAGGCAACCAACAGTAAGAAGACATGTTTATGAAGCTAAGCATGGCAATAGCAAGTTCATAGGGTGCATGGATCACTAGAAAAGCACATGGCCAAAACTGAACATCATGTTAACAAGCTGACAGCAACATCATCAATCAACTTTGGAGCAAGATATGAGCAATCTACAGCAAGCTATAAATGCAACCAGGGGCATGAATGGATAGAGAAAGACATGTATAACAAAACATCCTTAGTGAACACCTCCAGATTATGCATAGAATGACTTGTAGAAGCAGGTTAACATAGCAACAAAATATAACAGAATCAGCCTAGCAAAACATTAACAGCAAGTACCCTCCTTAACAAGCTTGATGCACTCACTACACAAGTCACAAAAATACATGGATGGCACCAATGGAAAGACGGCATGGCATAGATCAAAACACATGTAGGCATCAACCTCATAGGATGCACACATCAAACATGGCAAAAATGACAAATGAGCATGTTATAACAGTTCCAGCAGATCAACAGCAACATGAACTCTTCCAACAGCATTTCGGGTATCAAGATGAGGTCAAATGAAAATTATGCAATGGAATGAAATGAAGTACTCGTCGAGGCGAACAATTTGACATATTACACGCACGAAACGGAGCTACGTATGCATAGATACAATGCAACGAACATGGCATGATAATGTTGAAATAAACCGGGGACTTGGTGGATTTTGGACCTCGGGGAAAGTCAACCCTGCACGGATATCGAGGCACGTCGGAGATGCTCGCCGGAGATGGACGTGGGGGACGCCGGAGATGGCCGGGGAGGCAGATCCGAGGCAGGTCCGGTCGGATCTCGCCAGATCCGGGCGCGGAGGGCGGCGCCGGACGATGGGGAGAGGCGGGGGCGACGAGGACGCCGGCGGCGAGGAGGATCCGCGGCGCGGTAGGGCGGCTCGCGGGGACGGGCGGCGCGGGCGCCGTCGGCCATGGACGGGCCGGGCGGCGGCGTTGCCGGCTGCCAGAGGCGGCAGGAGGCCATGCCAGCGAGGTGCCGCGGCGAGGCGCGGGGCGGCGCCCGGCCGAAGGCGGCGAACGGCGGCGACGGGCGGAGGCGGAGGAGCGCTCGGGCGGCGGCGGCGCGGATCGGGCCCGCGCGGGCCCCGGTTGGGCTCCGCGGGCCGGCGGCGCGGGGCGGCGGCGGGAGGCCACGTGGCGCGCGATGGTTGGCTGCGGTCGCGGCGGCGGACGCGTCCGGCCGGGGGCGGACGTGTCCGGCGCGGAGAGGGAGGAGATGCTAGGGTTTGGACCGGGGATTAGAGGAGGGGTGCACATATTTATAGGTAGAGGGAGCTAGGAGATTCCATATGAGGTGCGGTTTTCGCCCACACAATCGTGATCGAACGGCCGAGAGCATGGATGGGAGTTAGATGGGTTTTGGGCCACTTTGGAAGGGGTGTTGGGCTGCAACAAATGAGGGCTTTGTGGTTACCCGGTTAACCGTTGGAGTATCAAACGACCTCCAAATGGCACGAAACTTGACAGGCGGTCTACGGGTGGTATACCAAGGCCACTTGGCAAACCTCGGGCCATTCCGAGAAAGTTTAACGCCCACTCACGAAGAGAGGCGAGAAGGGGACACCGGATGACATAGGAGTGCCGGATCGCGAAACGGACAACGGGGAAAATGCTCGCATGCATGAGACGAACACGTATGCAAAATGAAATGCACATGATGACATGATAAAATGCAACACGCAAGCAAATGACATGGCAACGACGGCAAATAACTGACAGACACCTGACGCATCGAATCCGGGGCGTTACAACGGGCACCTTGTTGGTCTCTCGTGGTGCAGCTCTGGACTTCTTGCTCTTGCTGGTGGAGCTCTCGAGCACGTCCTCAATGGGAGCGCAACACCCCGAAGAGGTGTGCTTGCCGGAGTGGGTGCAAGGGGTCTCGCCGGTCTTTTTCCCTCTCGGGACTCCATCAGCAGGAGTAGGTGCCTTGGCGGCAGCTGCTGCAACTGCTTCCCGATAGAGCTGGTCGGCCCAAATCAATGCGTCTTTCTTGTCGGAGGGGCCGGTGATGATGTTCATCGGTCTGGGCATCTTCAGCGTGTGGTAGGCGTAGTGTGAAGCCACCATCAACTTGGCTAGTGCCGGGTGGCCTTGGATCCTGTTGTAGGGCAAGGGGATCTCGGCTACATCAAAGACAATCCTCTCCGTCGTATGGTTTAGCTCGCCTCCGAACGTCACGGGCAGCGTGACCTTTCCCTTCGGCTGGCTCCGCCCCGGGTTGACCCCTTGGAACATGCCTGTCTCCTTGAGGTCTCCATCAGGTATCTGCAGCCTCTTTATCACAACAGGCGAGATCAAGTTCAGACCGGCCCCTCCGTCAACCAGCATCTTCGTCACCTTTCGGTTGCGGATTTTTGGTGAAACCAACAATGGCAAGCACCCGACCGCAGTGGTGCGGCCAGGGTGGTCCTTGGTGTCGAGGATGATAGGTGTGCTGGACCACTTCAGCGGCTTCCGTGCGTCGAGCGATGGCTCCACCGCTGTGATCTCACGTGCCCGCTACTTAAGCTGGCGGTGGGATGTATGCAGCGAGGTGCCACCATCAACGCACATGGCTTCTGTGGCTTTCTGGAACTCGTGGTCGCCGGGCTCATCGTCCTCGCCATAATCATCGTCTTCCTGCTTCTTGTCACGGCCCCGGGCGGGCCTCTCCTGCTGATTATCTTTGCCGCGGCGGCCTCCTTGGCCACCATGCTTCTTGCCGGATCCCTCGGCACCCTCTTGGCCCTTCTCCTTGTCCCGCCGCTCATACTCAGCTTTTTGCTTCTCAGCGAGCAGCTCTACTTGCCGGCAGTTCTGGAGGTCATGGCCCTTGGTGCGGTGGATCTTGCAATACTGCTTGTCGGAGTCCCCTGGCTTATCGGCAGCCGCAAATGCCCGGCAAGCGACACGCCCGGCAACCTCCTTGCCGGGGTCACTCATGAAAGTGCTAGTTATCGATTAGAGGGGGGGTGAATAGGCGATTTTTATGAACGTCTTCAAAACATGGGAGTTTCGAAGACAAACAGGAGAAACAACACTATTCGTATGCAGCGGAAGGTTGACTACACTAGACAAACCATAGTCAAGTATTCAATGAAGTGAAAGCATGAATACTATTAGTAGCTAGGTAGTAAGGATCAGGGTGTAAGATAATATGAAGCCAATCAGAACAAGTAGTCACTCAGTGAAGTGAAACAGGCAGAGCAATCAGCCAATGAATTCACAAAGACAAATTGTAAGTAAGGAGAGTAAGAGATAGATCCAATGCGTTGTGAAGACAAAGATCTATTCGGCCAGTTCCAGTTGCTGTGACAACTGTATGTCTGGTTAGGGAGGCTGAGATTGAACTCAGAAGACCGTGTCTTCACCTTATTCCCCTTGCGCTAAGGACACACAGTCCTCGCCCAATCACTCTGGTAAGTCTTCAAGGTAGACTTCCAAACCTTCACAAACTTTGTTCACCGGCAATCCACAATGACTCTTGGATGCTCAGAATGCGACACCTAACCGGCTGGAGAATTCACAGTCCTCAAGTGTAACAACTCTTTAGATCACACGAACATAAAGACTTCAGTGATGCCAAACACTCTCTGGGCTCTGGGTGGTTTGAGCTTTGTCCTCGCAAGGATTCTCTCTCTCAAAGGCTTCGGAGGTGGGTTGCTCTCAAACGACAAAAGCCGTATCTAACTCTGAGCAGCCCCCAATTTATGGTGTAGGGGGTGGGCTATTTATAGCCACTGGGCAACCCGACCTGATTTGTCCGAAATGACCCTGGGTCACTAAGGAGCTGACACGTGTCACAATGGTCAGATTTCAAACACATGCGACAGCTTGACATGGGCTACAAGTAAGGCTGACTTATCCGACTCTGGATAAGATTTGCTCTCATTGTCTTCGCTCAAAGACATAGGATTTTGGTTGAGCATCACTTCAGTCACTCTTACTTTGTTCACTTGGACCCCACTTAACAGTGCGGTGGTTCCTATGACTCAACAAAGAAGAAAATAAACAACGAAACTACTAAGTCTTCACGCTCCATAGTCTTCACTCAATGTCTTCTTCTGTCATAGTCTTCAGTGTGAATGTCTTCGCGTACCACCATTATCTTCAATGTCTTCATACATTTTTAGGGGTCATCTCCGGTAGGTAAACCGAATCAAGGAGGGACTACTACCTGTGTTATCCTGCAATTCTCACAAAGACATTAGTCCCTCAACCACATTTGTCGTCAATAATCCAAAACCAAACTAGGGGTGGCACTAGATGCACTTACAATCTCCCCCTTTTTGGTGATTGATGAAAAACTGGTTGAAGTTTTCAACGGGGATAAAAATATGTGAAATTATAAAGGATGAGGTATTGTCTTCGTAAGTAGCAAAAGGATCCCCCTGAAGATGTGCATATAAGTAATTTACTTTTGGAATGCAAATGCACATGGCAGGTTCTACTTGTGGAGATCCTCTTCAACTTATGAACACAAATCATCATGCATGATTCGATGTAATGAAGATAATGACATGCATAATGAAAAATGGACGTCTGCAAAATGATTTAAGTGTGGAAGTTATCATCGCACATGCAGAATTTATCATCGCATCACAAAATAGCAAATAAGTAGCAGACGACCATCGAGTTGAAGTGTTACAACTCAGAGAACCAAATGTATCAAGAGAAAGAGTTGTAAACACTAGGCAAAATATAATGCAATCGCCCATATGAACCCGCTTGAAGACTATCAACTCATAGCTTCTCCCCCTTTTGTCAGTAAGGACCAAAAAGGGTTGAAGACAGTGAGCCTCTACTCGTTCCCAGAAGGAGTAGGAGAAGATGCAGGGTTGGTGTCGAGGTTTGGCAGTGCAGACGAACTTGGAGCAGTGTCGATACGCATTGGAGGTGGAAAAGTAGCATCATCTTGATCATCGATCACACGAGCATTCATGGTTGCAGCAGAAGAGGAGTACTCTGAGTCTTCAAGAGATGGAGTGCGCCGCAGAACATCATTTCTGGGCGGAGTGGAATCAAACTTGAATCATTCTGTTAAGCCATCGTCCTGAAGATCTTCCTCAGCACACATAAGCGTCAGCCCTTTCCATTTGCGTCGACAGGTTTCATCGGCGACAACTGCATTTTTGGTTGCAAGGTTGTGAATGCGGTTGACGTCAGTCATGATGCTCTGCATCTGGAGCTTGAGCCAATCATGATGCCTATCCTGCTTTTGATGCAGGCCAACGAGAAGCTCTCGGTCATTGAGAACACGAGATTGCTTTCGAGGCCGTTGAGCAATTGTGTTGTCAGTGGCTTCGGTTTGGGCACGGTGAGGTGCACATGTAGTACCAGCCAACGGATAGACTTGAGTGGCAGCCAGCACACCTTCAATGGGCTGAGTGAAGCTCTGACGATCAACGTTATGAAGATAAAGTGGCTCCTTTTCAGGCTCTGGATAGATGGCTTCAACAGACATATCGACATCTGGCAAGAAGACAATGTGGTTGCATGTGGATGGAGCATAGAACTTCAAGCCAAAAATATCAGATCCTGATGCAGCAAGTTGGCGGATGAAGAAATCTTGTGCATTGAAGCACTTGCCATGAAGAATATGGAAGACCAATGTCTTCATTGCACCTTCTAGCTTAGCTTGTGGAGAATGTCCTTTAATGGGCCATAGAGTTCGGCTTATGATGTGATAGATTGTGCATGGCAGATACTCAAGGTCTTCAACAAAGAACTCCTTAGGATATTCTACATCTGGAGGCAATGGCTTCATCATACTGAGCATCTAGCTCATGTCGGGTTCTGGCTTGTGAAAGATGCTTCCCACAGCTGCAGTGTGAAGCTGACAACCAGGTTCATAAAGATCACCTGGAGTGGGCAGGCCACTAAGCTCAATGACATCAAATGCTTTGGCTTCATGATGGACATTTCCTGTCATCCACTCAAGGACCCAAGTCTTAGGATCCCTGTTGTAGCCTCTGATATGAAGAGTGGCGTAGAATTCAAGCAGCAACTCTTCATTCCAGTGCTCCTTGTCAATGATGAAATGCAGTAAGCCAGCCTCTTTGAAGCAATCTAGAGCGTCTTCTAAGCAGGGCAGGCCAGCTATGGCTTCAGCATCAAGACGCATATGCGGAAATATGCGGCCTTGGTTGTACAGAATGCATGAATAGTTGATGCGCTGCTAATAACTCTAAAACCAATCAGATGAAATCCTGGGCCTGGTGTAGGGGTTCTTATCGCTATCGAAGAAGGTGTTATGTGCAATGAAGCCGTTGACATGGAAAGATCCTGGTGAAGTGGCAGTACCTGGAAATCTGGGCAGTCTTGGCTTTGGCTTCTGAACCTGAGGCCTGTGCTCGACATGGTAATCAAATTGAGGACCAGCAGCAGGTGGAGGAATCAGAATAGGCCATCTGATAGTGACAAGTTGGCCATAGTTGTATGCTTGCTTGATGGTATGTGGCCTTGGAGGCGGAACAGGAGCAGTGGCATTGACTTCAGGCTGCAGATTTGAGTCATGTGCGGCATTGACTTCAGCTGCTTCATGGGCTTCATTGGCCACTGGTGCATTGCCCACTATAGGATCCACATTGGCTTCGGCCATGACAACATCATTGGCTTCAGGAATGTCAGTTGTGGCAGCCTCAGGATTCTCGCCCTCCACTTGAATAGCTGGAGGTTCTGGCATAGACTGGTTCTCTGCATTTACTTCTTGAGTTGCAGGGGGAGTAGCAACATGCTCTTCTTCTTGTGTTGCTCTGGCTGATGCAGCCGGAGGGTTTTCAGCAGCATTGGCTTCAGACACAGGGACTGTCACAGAAGGATTGTCTTCAGGGAACACTTGACGTGCCACTGAACTTGACAAGTTGGAGCCCTCTTCTGTGATGGTGGTCATGGAGACAGATGGCCTCAGGCCTTTGCGAAGCCGTTGGAATACAGGCGACACCTTTGGTGATGGTGATGTCTCCATGTAGTTGTCATCATTGGACATGGGGCTGATGACGGGCACAGATGACGGTTGGGGTGTACTTGGTGAGTCTTGCTGGAGGCGATCAGCCCATGATGCATCTTGTGAGATCGGCGTCAAAGGACGACCAATACTTATAAGCTTACTGTTCGTTTGAACAGGCGATGATACTGTGGGGTTCTGAATCTGAGGAAGGACTTCATCATCATCTACATTGTCTTGGGGACCAATGTCTTCACTCGCGATGGGATCGACGACTGGAACTTCTTGTTCTTCAGGAGCCTCTGTGGAAGCAGGCTCATGAACAATCAACTGACGCTCTTGATTTGCAGACGGAGGGGGAATAAAGGCAAGGGGTTCAACAGCAAGGGGCTCTGTTGGAGCAGCCCGATCTCTCTTCTTGGTCTTTCTCTTCTTTGGGGGTGGTGCATCATCAGTAGTGCGCTTGATCTTTCTTTTTCTTGCTTCGGCTTCAGCTGCCTTGGTTTTCTTCTGTTCTGAAGCCACTGTGTAGACCTTAGGCTTCGAGCCTATCATGCTGGCAGGGAATACAATTCGAGGTTCTTCCCACCTTGGAGCATCACTGGGGGCCACAGTAGACTTCTTCTATTGCTTGGCAGCCATCTTGGGGTCAATACTAGGACGCCCAAGTGCCTTGCGCTTTTCAGCTTCGTTGTAAGCCTGAACACACTTGGCGGCAAGAGTTTTCATGCGCTCTCTGGAGCCTTTGTCTTCTTCACACTTCTCGGAAAGAGTTTTCATGCGCTCTCTGGAGCCTTTGGATTCTTCACGCTTCTTGCGAAAGGCTTCTTTAAGGTCATTCAACATCACCTTGAAATTTTGGACATCAGCCACACTCAGCTTGGCCACATGATTCTTGAACTATTCCTTCTCAAAGTCAATCTTGTGTTTCAGTTCAACAATTTGCTGGGCCAGAGCTAGCTCAGGAGCAATTGCGCCTTGGAAGGCGACGCTGATGCCAATGGGAAGTTGAAGATCATCAAAGCTGAGATCTTGATTGTCAAACCATTCATCAATGAAATTGTGCAAGATATTCACATCAAAGAGGGGCAGATCATTGAAGATCTCTGCCTCTTGCTTGCTCTTGATCAGTTGCTCCAGAGCATCCTCACCAAATTCTTCATCTGAAGACAAATCAATGGCTTCAGATTCGTTCCTCGGAACGGCAGCTGGTGTCAGTACTTGGCTGAGTCTCTGAACAGGTTTCTTCAGTGGCTTCTCACGCTTCTTGGAGAAGCGAGAAAGATCTTCAGAGGCATTGCTTGGAGTAGGGTGGGCAGTTTCCAATGGCTTCGCTCTTGAAGCCTTTAGGGCAGCAGATGGTTTTGAAGCTTTAGCCTTCTTTTGCTTCTGAGACTTTGGTGCAGGAGCTGGAGCTGGAGCATCGTCGGTGTCAGAATCATCATCAGAATGATCCACTTTGGCACCTTGAACAGTAATGAGGGTGATGAGGCCAACAAGGTTGTAGAAGGGGCCAATCCAGTTTTCATTGGCTTCACGGGTGCCATTGTCCCGAGGTGAGGAGGGACCAGGGTTGAAGTCAAGCCCTAGACCCTTCTTGTTCTTTGCAGCTGAGTCTTTGGCAAACTGGTAGTTGCGCTTGAGCAGACTGTCTTCACGACACCAAAGTAGTGAAGACAGATCAGCATTCTTAGGCTGCGGTCCGCGCACCATGCAAGGATAGAAACCTTGCTCAATAGCTTCAGCCTGGGTCCTGGGTGGAAGATTTTTGTACAGTATATCACCCCAGGGTGCCTTGATGGCATTCTTCTCTGCATAGTCTTTAGTGATGAAGCGATATCTGAACCGTTCTTCTGCCCAATCTCTTCGAATCGATTGGATTCGATTCTTGCGTTCAGTATAGGTTTCTTCTGATATCAGTTTTGTACATCTCATGTGGATCTGGAGGTAAGTCCTTGGAGGTGTTACCACGACGTTGTCTGCCTTCCTTTCTTGCTGACTTTTCAGTTGCCATGAAGTGTAAACTGAAAGGCTTCAGTACGTGCAATGGCTTCAAACGGCTGGACTGACAGGAACTCGCTTCAGGTGAGTTGATGTGACTTTGCAAGAATTCTGCAAACGAATGCAGACTATGAGAACCAAGGGATTCTCCCACGGACATGTACCTATGACAGCATTAAAGGTGCGAGGGAAGGGGAAGAGGTCATATGCATTCTCAGAAGATTTTGAAGATAAATCAGTTTGAAGACATTGACCTCATATTGCAAAGACATTCACTTATATGATGAGAGTTGGTTCCATAGTTGTACAAATCCAAGAATAAGTACAAATGAGGAATCTAACTTGTGAATAAGCATAAGTGAATATACTAGGCAGAGTATGAGATGAAAAAAGAGAGAGATTCTTATTCGAAGATCTAGAAACCACTTTTGGTAGGAAGGGATGAATCTATCAGATCAAAAAGACAGTAAAAAGTAAACTTTTATTACCACACGAAGAACTGCTAGACGGAGCAAAAATGGATGCCGAGCAGTTCGATCTCCCATGCCCTAACTTGGCGACGAGAGATAGTTACGACGGCGGCGTAGAAAATGAGGTCCACGGCTGGCGTGAGGATGGCGTCGGAGAAGTCGCGGCAGCTAAGCGCTTCATTGCCGGCGTCGTTGAGTGCTAGCGGTGGCGCTAGGGTTTTCGGGAGGTGGCGAGGTGGAAGAAAGATTTTGATAGCGATAGGATGTGCATTTATAAGGAAAGGGACATCACAGAGTAATTACGCAGGTGCCCCTGGCGGTTCAGATCTGATGAACATGTGGCAAGCATGCAACACCTTGGAAGTTGTTCCATGTTTGCACGCACGCCTAGATTGTCGGGGCGGTCGTTCCGAATTCTTCGGGTTTCCGGTAATAAAGATAGAGCATTTAAAACAGACATAAATGTTTGTCAGATTGACTTCAGCTGACAAGGTTGAGTGAAGACAATTGACGGTTTTCAATAGAATACATATGATTTGGATAGATAGAGTTGAGGTAGAAGCATAGATAGGTTAGGGTCCGATCACATTCGCATAGATCAAAATATTCAACAAGAAGTCATAGCTATAAGTGAATGTTGTAGAGGACCGAACACAAGTAGTATAGAACTAGTTTAAGGCCAAATCAACCAGATGAAGATAAACTTGAATACAAGTCAGGGATGAAGACAGATCAATTATGAAGACTTTCCAAACATAACGCCAATAGAAACACTTCAAACAAAAGTTTGGTGGTGGCGTTACCCACCGTATAGGAAGTATTAGACCCAGACACGGTGCACAATTATCGTGGCGCTCTGAAGTCAAATTCCGCATTAATGTATTCACACTTAGAGTGTATGTCTTCATTGATTGAAGATATACGTTACTTATGTGTTGCACATCTAAGTCATCAAAGTGCATAAGTGTTAGGATGTGTGCCTAATCACAGGACATTCGAGGATTCCAAGATATTTAGCTCACATCGCAACTTGCAAAACCATTTCTCATCCAAGGGCTTAGTGAAGATATTAGCCAACTGCTCTTCTGTCTTGACGTGGATGATATCAATGTGTTCCTTCATAACATGATCTCTAAGAAAGTGATGATGAATTTCAATATGCTTTGTCTTCGAGTGCTGAACTGGATTGTTGGCAATCTTGATGGCACTCTCATTGTCGCAGTAGAGAGGCACATTCTTCAGGTGTATGCCATAGTCCTTGAGAGTTTGCTTCATCTAGAGAAGATGAGCATAGCAAGATCCAGCAGCAATGTATTCGGATTCAGCAGCGGAGAGAGATACACAGTTCTGCTTCTTTGAAGACCAACAGACAAGTGATCATCCCAGAAAGTAACATGTGCCTGATGTGGACTTGCGATCAACCTTGTCACCAGCAGAATCAGCATCTGAGAATCCAACTAGACCAAACTCTGAGCCCTTTGGATACCATAATCATTGTGTTGGGGTGCAAGCCAAATATCGAAGTATTCACTTCACAGCTAAGTGATGCGATTCCTTTGGTGCCGCTTGGAATCGGGCACACATGCAAACACTAAGCATTATATCTGGCCTAGATGCACATAAATAAAGCAAAGAACCAATCATGGAGCGGTATAACTTTTGGTCGAATTCTTTACCATTGTCGTCGGGACCCAGATGACTTTTGGTTGGCATTGGCGACGTGTATCCTTTGCAATCTTGCATTCCAAACTTCTTCTGGCAATCTTTGAGATATTTTTCTTGAGAGATGAAGATGTCGTTGCATTGCTGACAGATTTGGAGACCCAGAAAGAACTTTAGTTCACCCATCATGGACATCTGATATTGCTCTTGCATCATATGACCAAACTCCTCACTGTATTTCTTGTTGGTGCAGCTGAAGATAATGTCATCCACATATATTTGGCACACAAACACTTCACCGTCATAAGTCTTCGTGAAGAGAGAGGGTCAAGTGAACCAGGTTTGAAGCCTTTGCTCTTTAGGTAGTCCTTGAGCGTATCATACCAAGCGCGAGGGGCTTGTTTGAGGCCATACAGTGCCTTGTTGAGCTTGTACACCATATCAGGATGTTTTGGATCTTCAAAGCCAGGAGGTTGTGCAATGTATACTTCTTCTTCTATCTTTCCATTGAAAGAAGCACTCTTCACATCCATTTGATATAGGAGAATGTTGTTATGATTTGCATAGGCAAGCAGTATGCGAATAGCTTCAAGCCTTGCCACAGGAGCAAAAGTTTCATCAAAGTCAGTCCCTTCCACTTGAGTGTAGCCTTCAGCAACTAGATGAGCTTTGTTTCTGACCACTTGACCATGTTCATCTTGCTTGTTGCGATATATCCATTTTGTGCCAATGATATTGTGTTTCCGAGGATCAGGACGCTTAACCAGTTCCCACATTTTGTTCAACTCAACCTGTTGGAGCTCTTCTTGCATGGCTTGAATCCATTCAGGTTCCATGAAGGCTTCTGTCACTTTCGTGGGTTCTGAGATTGAGACGAATGCAAAGTGTCCACAGAAATTGGTGAGTTGTGTTGCTCTTTGTGTGGCTCTTGAACGAGTGAGTGGACCAGGTGCATGGAGGCTATCAATCATCTTCTCAATCTGTACTTCATTTGCAACACGAGGATGAGCAGGACGAAGATTTTGCTCTTGCTGATCATTGTCATCATTTAGGGAATTGTCTTCAGGCTGATCATTGTCTTCAGGTTGATCAGGTGCAGAAATGACAAGTTCCTCTTCAGACAGAGTCTCAGTGGGTATGATTTTGCCAGTTCCCATTTGCTTGATTGACTCACTAGGGGATAACTCGTCTAGAACATTTGGGAGGTGCTCTCTTTGCGAGCCATTAGTCTCATCGAACCGCACATCCACAGTTTCAACAACTTATAGTGAAAGAGGTTGAAGACTCTATAGGAGTGCGAATCCTTTCCGTAACCAAGCATAAAATCTTCATGTGCTTTCGGTGCAAATTTTGAGTGTGATGAGGATCCTTGATCCAGCACCTAGCACCAAATACTCTGAGGTAACTTACGTTTGGCTTCTTACCAGTTAGGAGCTCATAGGAAGTTTTCTTCAGAAGCTTGTGAAGATAAACACGGTTGATGATGTGGCATGTAGTGTCAATGGCTTCAGGCCAGAACTTTCGTGGAGTCTTGTACTCATCAAGCATCGTTCGAGCCATCTCAATAAGAGTTTTGTTCTTGCGCTCGGCGATGCCATTCTGCTGAGGAGTGTAGGGAGCAGAGAACTCATGAGTTATACCCATGGTGTCCAGGTAGAGGTCGAGGCCGGTGTTCTTGAACTCAGTGCCGTTGTCGCTTCTGATGTGCTTGATCTTGACACTGTAGTTCGTCATGGCATGGTTGGCAAAGCGTCTGAAGACATCCTGCACTTCAGTTTTGTAGAGGATTATATGCACCCAAGTGTATCGAGAGTAATCATCAACAATGACGAAGCCATAGAGGCAGGCAGTAGCATTGAGAGTGGAAAAGTGAGTAGGGCCAAATAATTCCATGTGCAGCAGCTCGAAGGGTTGAGACGTGGTCATGATAGTCTACGATGGATGCTTGGCTCTTGTCATCTTTCCAGCTTCGCAGGCGCCACACAAATGATCCTTCTTGAACTTGACACCTTCGATGCCCACAACATGCTTCTTCTTCGCGATAGTGTGCAAGTTCCTCATGCCAGCATGCCCTAGCCTTCGATGCGAAAGCCAGCATTCTGAAGCTTTTCCAAGATGACATACGGCCATCTGTGGACCTGCTGAGAAATCTACCATATACAGATCACCTTTCCTGTATCCTTCGAAGACTAGAGACTTGTCAGATTCCATTAGTACAAGGCAACGATATTTTCCAAATAGCACAATCTTGTTGAAGTCACAAAGCATTGAGACAGACATTAAGTTGAAACCAAGGGATTCAACAAGCATCACTTTGTCCATGTGCTGATCCCTTGAGATTGCAACTCTACCTAGTCCCAATACCTTGCTTTTACCAGTGTCAGTGAATGTGATGTGACTTTTGTCACATGGACGTAATTGAGTCCATTAGAAGACTTCGATCACCAGTCATGTGGTTAGTGCATCCGCTGTCCATAATCCAATTTGAAGCATGAGGTGTCATACCCTACAGTGCAGTTAGGAGGATAGGCTTCACAAAGAGCGTCGTGAAGCATAATATTTGACGCACAAGAGGATTATCAAATCTTAGATCAAGGTTAGGACTGATAGTATGACTAGCAAGCGATTCAGATACGAAATACATAGTAAGACCATTTGGGCATTTTATCTTGCGTCCCAAAATGTGTTTTAGGTCTCCAGCAATAGCATCGGACGCCTTTGGTTTCCCGGCTGGAGACCTTTCTGTGCAAAAGAAAGTTAATTCTTCTTAACCACCCACATCTTCAGGGGTGGCTTAGAAGCAATGAGTCTAAGTGCAACATCTGAGAATTTTGGCTTTGGAGCCCTAGCAAATAGCCTTGCAGGAGAAGAACGATACTCATATGAATAAGCAGAAAAGTTCTTAGTTCTATGAACATAGCGGTTTGAAGACACACGCTCATATTCATAAATCTGAGTATGGTTTCCCTGCAAAACATTGGCGTTAGGGTGACTCAGGTGAGTCCTGTATCTATATGAAGCCTTTGGGCCATATGAAGCAATAGGTCTGGGGTTTGTCTTCTTCCTAGGTGGTGTCAGGATGACATTCACAGGAAGATTCTCAATACACTGTTTAGGTACCCAGATCTTCTTCATGGGTGGTCCATTCCTGCAGTTTGTCCCAATATACCTGGCAAACACTTCACCATTCTGATCCTTAAATAGTTTATAGTTTGCATAAAAGGATTCATCAATGATAATAGGGTTAGCGCAAGTGAAATCAGATAAGGTGGATGGATCTACTGAAGGTTCCTTTGCAGCAACCCATGTGGTTTCGGGGTACTACTCAGGCTTCCAGTACGACCCATCAACATTCATTTTCCTGTCGAACCCAATACCCTCTTTTCTAGGGTTTTGGTTCAGAATCTGCTTTTTGAGGACATCACATAATGTCTGATGCCCTTTGAGGCTTTTGTACATGCCTGTCATGTACAATTCCTTCATTCCTGCATCATCACTAATACTTGCATTGTCCTCAGATGAGGAATTAGTGACAGCAGAGACATATGAAGACTTTGTAGCATTAGAAGCATTTGAACATTCAGGTGAATAATTAGTAGTTTCACGTTCAATGCACTTCAGACATGGAGGAACAAATTCTTCCTGTGTAATGCTGATTTGTTGAGCAAGTAATGAATCGCGCTCCTTCTGAAGATCTTCATAATGCACTCTTAGCTGTTCAAGATCTTGCTTTCTTTGAAGACATTCAAAAGAAAGCTTCTCATGATCAGACAAGAGAGTATTATGTTGATCTTGAAGGGCGTCAAACTTGGAATGAAGTCTCTGAAGACTCTCAGCCAATGCTTTTGACTGATCCATTTCTTCACCCAACATATTATCGCTTTTACTAAGCATATATTGAACCTTTTCCAAGGCTCTTTGTTGTCTAGTGGCTAGGGAAGCAAGTTTGACATAGCTGGGGCCAAATTCATCACTTGATTCATCATCACTGGATTCAGAAAGCCAGCATTCAGTTACCTTGGCACCCTCTGCCAAGAGGCATAGTGAAGATGACGATGATTCAGGTGCAAAGGTCATCTCTTTGAGAGACTCCTTGTAATCCTCAAACCAAGGATCATGACGAGTATGATGACCTTCACAGACCTCAGAAAGCCGGTCCCAGATTAGCTTCACGTGATTGAGGTGCATGGCGTTCCTGAACTGATTTTGGGACAGACAAGAGCAGATGACATCCTTCGCCGTGAGGTTCAGTAGAGTGTACATGCGAATGTCATCAGCCTCCGCCATATTGCATAGATCGGTAAGACCAATCTCAGTGACGGTCCACAGTTTGCTGAACCATGAGTCGCTTCTTCATCATGGCCTTCCACCGAGGATACTCATGACCGTCAAAGGTGGGGCAGGATACGTTCCTCAATCCTACAGTCGACATAGCTAAAACTCCAGGTGGTTAAACTGAATCACACAGAACAAGGGAGTACCTTGCTCTGATACCAATTGAAAGTGCTAGTTATCAACTAGAGGGGGGTGAATAGGTGATTTTTATGAACGTCTTCAAAACATGGGAGTTTCAAAGACAAACAGGAGAAACAACACTATTCGTATGCAGCAAAAGGTTGACTACACTAGACAAACCATAGTCAAGTATTCAATGAAGTGAAAGCATGAAGACTATTAGCAGCTAGGTAGTAAGGATTAGGGTGGAAGATAGTATGAAGCCAATCAGAATGAGTAGTCACTCAATGAAGTCAAACAGGCAGAGGAATCAGGGAATGAGTTCACAAAGACAAACTTTAAGTAAGGAGAGTAAGAGATAGAACCAGTGCATTGTGAAGACAAAGATTTGTTCGACCAGTTCCAGTTGCCGTGACAACTGTACTTTGGTTAGGGAGGCTGAGATTAAACTCAGAAGACCGTGTCTTCACCGTATTCCCCTTGAGCTAAGGACACATAGTCCTTGCCCAATCACTCTGGTAAGTCTTCAAGGTAGACTTCCAAACCTTCACAGACTTCGTTCACCGACAATCCACAATGACTCTTGGATGCTCAGAATGCGACGCATAACCGGCTGGAGGATTCACAGTCCTCAAGAGTAGGCGTCGAGGAATGATAACAGGTCACACCCAGTCGTGGAGTCAACAATTTGGTCGATGCGCGGTAATGGGAAGGGATCCTTCAAACAAGCTTTATTGATGTCTGTGTAGTAAATACACAGCCTCCACTTCCCGTTTGCCTTGCGCACCACTACCAGGTTGGCCAACCACGTAGGATGGAGCATCCCCCTTACCAAGCCTGTCGCCTCTAGTTTCCTGATCTCCTCCATGATGAACTCCTGTCTTTCCAGAGCTTGCTTCCTGGCCTTCTACTTGATGGGCCGTGCATGAGGACTTACAGCGAGATAGTGCTCAATCACTTCCCTGGGAACGCCGGGGATGTCGGAGGCTTTCCATGCAAACACACCGACATTCGCCCGTAGGAAACTGACGAGATCACTTTCCTATTTTCCGTCGAGGGTGGAGCTTATGGTGAAAGCTCCCCCCGTGCCGTCCTCCTTGACGGGAACCTTGTTGGTCTCTGGTGGTGTGGCTCTGGACTTCTTGCTCTTGCCGGTGGAGCTCTCTAGCACGTCCTCAATGGGAGCGCAACACCCCTAAGAGGTGCGCTTGCCGGAGTGGGTGCGAGGGGTCTCGCTGGTCTTTTTCCCTCTCGGGACTCCATCAGCAGGAGCAGGTGCCTTGGCGGCAGCTGCTGCAACTGCTTCCTGATAGAGCTGGTCGGCCCAAATCAATGCGTCTTTCTTGTCGGAGGGGACGGTGATGATGTTCATCGGTCTGGGCATCTTCAGCGTGTTGTAGGCGTAGGGTGAAGCCGCCATGAACTTGGCTAGTGCCGGGTGGCCTTGGATCCCGTTGTAGGGCAAGGGGATCTCGGCTACATCAAAGACAATCCTCTCCGTCCTGTGGTTCAGCTCGCCTCCGAACGTCACGGGCAGCGTGACCTTTCCCTTCGGCTGGCTCCTCCCCGGGTTGACCCCTTGGAACATGCTCGTCTCCTCGAGCTCTCCATCAGGTATCTGCAGCCTCTTTATCACAACAGGCGAGATCAAGTTCAGATTGGCCCTGCCGTCAACCAGCATCTTCGTCATCTTTCGGTTGCGGATTGTTGGTGAAACCAACAATGGCAAGCACCCAACCACAGTGGTGCGGCCAGGGTGGTCCTCGATGTCGAAGATGATAGGTGTGCTGGACCACTTCAGCGGCTTCCGTGCGTCGAGCGACGGCTCGACCGCTGTGATCTCACGTGCCCACTACTTAAGCTGGCGGTGGAATGTATGCAAACAAGGCGCCACCATCAACACACATGGCTTCTGTGGCTTTCTGGAACTCGTGGTCAGCGGGCTCATCGTCCTCGTCGTAATCATCGTCTTCCTGCTTCTTGTTGCGGCCCCGGGCGGGCCTCTCCTGATGATTATCTTTGCCGCGGCGGCCTCCTTGGCCACCACGCTTCTTGCCGGATCCCTCGGGACCCTCTTGGCCCTTCTCCTTGTCCCGCCGCTCATACTCAGCTTTCTGCTTCTCAGCGAGGAGCTCTACTTGCCGGCAGTTCTAGAGGTCATGGCCCTTGGTGCGGTGGATCTTGCAATACTGCTTGTCGGAGTCCCCTGGCTTATCGGCAGCCGCAAATGCCCGGCAAGCGACACGCCCGGCAACCTCCTTGCCGGGGTCATTCGTGAAAGTGCTAGTTATCTACTAGAGGGGGGTGAATAGGCGATTTTTATGAACGTCTTCAAAACATGGGAGTTTCAAAGACAAACAGGAGAAACAACACTATTCGTATGCAGCGGAAGGTTGACTACACTAGACAAACCATAGTCAAGTATTCAATGAAGTGAAAGCATGAAGAGTATTAGCAGCTAGGTAGTAAGGATCAGGGTGGAAGATAGTATGAAGCCAATCAGAACAAGTAGTCACTCAGTGAAGTCAAACAGGCAGAGCAATCAGGCAATGAGTTCACAAAGACAAATTGTAAGTATGGAGAGTAAGAGATAGAACTAGTGCGTTGTGAAGACAAAGATTTGTTCGACCAGTTCCAGTTGCTGTGACAACTGTACGTCTGGTTAGGGAGGCTAAGATTGAACTCAGAAGACCGTGTCTTCACCTTATTCCCCTTGAGCTAAGGACACATAGTCCTCGCCCAATCACTCTGGTAAGTCTTCAAGGTAGACTTCCAAACCTTCACAGACTTTGTTCACCGGCAATCCACAATGACTCTTGGATGCTCAGAACGTGACACCTAACAAGCTGGAGGATTCACAGTCCTCAAGTGTAACAAGTCTTCAGATCGCGCGAACATAAAGACTTCAGTGATGCCAAACACTCTCTGGGCTCTGGGTGGTTTGAGCTTTGTCCTCGCAAGGATTCTCTCTCTCAAAGGCTTCGGAGGTGGGTTGCTCTCAAACGACAAAAGCCGTATCTAACTCTGAGCAACCCCCAATTTATTGTGTAGGGGGTGGGCTATTTATAGCCACTGGGCAACCCGACCTGATTTGTCCGAAATGACCCTGGGTCACTAAGGAACTGACACGTGTCACAACGGTTAGATTTCAAACACACGCGACAGCTTGACTTGGGCTACAAGTAAGGCTGACTTATCCGACTCTGGATAAGATTTGCTCTCATTGTCTTCGCTCGAAGACATAGGATTTTGGTTGAGCATCACTTCAGTCACTCTGACTTTGTTCACTTGGACCCCACTTAACAGTGCGGTGGTTCCTATGACTCAACAAAGAAGAAAAGAAACAACAAAACTACTAAGTCTTCGCGCTCCATAGTCTTCACTCAATGTCTTCTTCTGTCATAGTCTTTAGTGTGAATGTCTTCATGTACCACCATTACCTTCAATGTCTTCATACATTTTTAGGGGTCATCTCCGGTAGGTAAACCGAATCAAGGAGGGACTACTACCTGTGTTATCCTGCAATTCTCACAAACACATTAGTCCCTCAACCACGTTTGTCTTCAATACTCCAAAACCAAACTAGGGGTGGCACTAGATGCACTTACAACTCGCCTTGGGTTTCTTGGTGGCGCCGGTATTGTCAGACCCCTCGACGGCAAGCATGATCTTACCCTTAAGCTTCCTGTTACGATGCCGACCCTTCTTCGCCGGGGTGGCGGTGTCATCCGTAGGGTCGGTTTCCGCGCCGGCGTCTTCGCCGAGGTACTTCCTTCCCTCTTTAGCCCGAGCACACCGATCAGCCAGAACATAAAGTTAAGCCACATCCTTGACCTTGTTCATCGCCAGCTCCTCACGCATCTTACAATTGCGCACATTCTGATTGAATGCACTGACCACGGCGGCAGGATGAACATCAGGGATGTTGTACTGCACTCGGCTGAACCTTTGTATGTACTTGCGCAAGTTTTCTCCTTCCTTATGGGGGATGATGAGCAAATCACTCGCCTGGCCATGAGCTTGGTGGCCTCCGGTAAAGGTGCCAACAAACTCATGACATAGATCCACCCAAGAAGAAATGGAGTCCACCGGCAAGTGCATCAACCATTTGATAACATTGGGCTTGAGTGCAAACGGAAAATAGTTGGCGAGCACCTTATCATCGCGAGCCCCGGGAGCTTGCATCGCGATGGTGTAGATACTGAGGAACTGCGATGGGTGAGTCTTGCCGTTGTACTTCTCGCCAACGTCGGGCTTGAACGTGCGGTAGGAGGGCCACTGGAACTGCCGCAGCTCACGGGTGAAGGCCGGACAACCCACCTCGTAGGTTAGGCCACCGTAGCCTCCCGGGGCTGGGTGGTCCGTAGTGGGCCCTGCCCGTCTGTCCGACTAGTGGCGCGCGTCACGCCGACACTCGATGGTGGTTCGAGCGTCTTCATGAGCTCGCTCTCGAAGAACTTGACGTTGGTCGCCGCGGGTTCGCGGGTCGGGCGATGCTATGGAGATATCATCACGAGCATCGTCGCGGCGGACCGACACCCGCGGTGGCCGGTATGGAGGAGGGGAGTGCACCGTGGCCGCATCGCCTCCGGCCCGTCCTTCGCTGGCATGCGGTGGCTCGATGGAGCGCGCCGTGGGCGCCAATGTTGGCATCTTGGAGGTCGTCAAGCCGCCGTCTGGCGACATGACGACGCCCCTGGAGGGCCCCGGGCCGCTTGCGGGGGGGCCGACTCCGTCTCTGGAGCCCGCGACGCGTGGCTCGTCCCCTGGCGTACGAATGATGCCGCTCACCAGGCCTGGACTGCTAGGGTGATGTGGATGTTCGCGGGCCGCGCCACGGGTTCTCTCCACGACTGGCCTGCTACTGGTCCGCACCGGTACTGGCAGTCCGATCTCGGACGAACCGATCGCCATGGTCGTCTTCTTCTTAGGAGACATGGCGATGAAGAACTGCTAGGCCAACTACTAGACCAGATTCTCACAATTGCGCCCCCTACCTGGCGCGCCAAAGATGTCGGTGGGAAACGACACCTATGTGATCACGAGGATCCCTTCTGCGATTGCGGGGCGCGGGGACTGTGAGAAGAGCAGGATCAGCAGTCGGCACAAGGATCATTTACCCAGGTTTGGGCCGCGAGGATGCGTACAACCCTAGTCCTGCTTTGGTGGATGTATTGAGTGTTCCTGAGCTCTTGAACTAGCTATGGTGGCTGCATGGTTCAAAAGAGCCGAATCCCTCTCAAGTACGCCATGGGCCTCCTTTTATAGTCGAAAGGGGCTGCCATAGTGGCACACAGGAGGTGGAAAGGCCTACAGTGCTATGAGCTTATCGCTCGTATTACAGGACAAGGTGCATTTAATGCGTAGCTTAGATGTCCTCTTGCTTTATCAGGGACGGGAGCGAGGCCCATCCCATCGATCGCCACTCCTCCTCGCTTTGACACGCGCGCTGGCCAGCGATGCATGCGGTGCCATGTAGGAAGGCAAGCAGCTGAGGTGGCATGGTGGTGGAGCCTCCATGAAGATCTGCATGCCGCCATGTAGGCGTGTGCTAAGTTTTCCTGGAAGGTGCATGTTGCCACGCAGGTGCCTGCCCAGCTGGTTGGGCTGGCAGCTGCATGTGAACAGCGATGGACAATTGGTTGGTGCGGGCCTGGCAATGGCCCGCTGACGCCCCTGGCAAGGGCCTTGCCGGGTGGCCCGGCAAGGGTCTTGCCGCGGCCTGTTGTCGTCCCCGGCAAGGATCTTGCCTATGGTCTTGCGAGTTTCCTCGACAAGGATTTTGTTGAGGATCGTTGCCTTCCAATCCTCATCTGATCTTGAATATTCTTTGTCTTCACAAAGATCTGCATGCCACCATGGAGGTGCCTCCCGAGCCCTGGCCCAAGGTAGTTGATGGTGTTGGGGACCGTGGGCTCGAGGGTGGCCCACTCCGTTGCTGTGGGCGAGCCGCCCCGGCAACGGTCTGGCCGGGGCTGCTGAGGCTGCCCCGGCAAGGGCCTTGCCGGGGAAACCTGCTTCGTCCATCTTCTCTCTATGGCCTCAGTCTTTGGCGTTGTGCTGATTGTCTTGTGGCTTCGACTCCTCCCTTTTGCCCTGCTAGGTGTGGCTTCGGCCCGTGGCTCTGACTGCCCGCGCAGAAGTAAGGGGTACAAAGGAGTTCCCCTACTTTAGTACACCAACACTAGGAGTGATGGATTGATCTAAAAATGGACACAGCGGGATGATTTGGGCATAAGAGGGTGCCACAAAAATTTCATACCATTTGGATAAGCCAAAGTGGTAGATCCTTCATAATGCACCTCTCTGGACAGAAACTTAGGAAAAATCCTGAGGGAAAATCTCTAGATGAAATGATCCCAAATCTTGTGGAGATAGGTTATATGGATAGGAGAAGGTCCTGGAAAAATTTCAGCAACATTGAAGGAATATAAAATATACTTGCTTCACAAACCTAAAATGTGACCAGAAACAAAGAATTGAAGTTGAGCTCACATGGATGAATGAAATGAGCTCAAATTTGGTATAGAGTCATGAGTTGATCAAATGAAGGATGTGGAAAATTTTCAACTCATTTGGATATGCTTAGCTTGCACCTCCTTCAGAAACTGTTTTCTGGACAGAAACTTTGGAAATTAGCTGAAAAATATTCACTAGGCAAATGAGGTTGAAATTTGGCACATGGCAATTATATGGATAGGAAAAGGTGTACAAAAAGTTTGGAGTCAAATGGGCTAAGAGAAATAGCACTTGCTTCACAAAGTTCCATTTAGGATAGAACTGGAAAAGGATTATTTGAGAATTATTTTTGAACATGGCAAGGAAAAGTTTTGCGATATTTAATGAAGATATGACCCAAACAATTTATGAGAATTATTTGGGAATTGTAGGAGTGACATAAATATAGGTTGCTTCACAACCTAGGGCAGACATGGTTATTCCCTTAATAGAAAAAGGAATAATCCCAAGGAAAAGAATATTGGGGTTGGTCCAAGATGAATATGACATGGTCTTGGGATGGCTATGAGGATGACAAGCCACGCTGGAAAGGAAGAAGAGGTCATATTCTCCAGTTTCCAGACCACATAGCCACGAAAAAAAAAGAAAACTCAAGCACAAATCAAAAGAAAATCAAAACAAAAAGAAAGGGCCAAAAATCAGGGTGTGACAAACCCTTCCCCCTTAAAGAAATCTCGTCCTCGAGATTTGGTTGCTCAGTGAACAAGTATGAATATACTGAGTTAAGGAAACCATTTCCAACTCGGGTATCCTTTTTCCTTTATTGATTGTTCCCACTGAATTTTTCATATGATGAGACTGCCCGACTCTGGGGTGGTTTGCTTCACTGTATCCACATTCTGACCGATCTTATCTCACATGTTCATGCTTATACTAGCTCAAAAAAATTCATATCTGTTGGCTTAGCTGAGTGTGATAGATTATCATGATGAAATATATGTCCGTCTCACAAGTCCAACAGTGATTTCTGATGGATGTGTCATACTTACATCCAGCACTGACAACCTTCCATAAAGCTATGAATAGATTTGCCTACTGGACACCCAATCTTTTACTCCTTGCATTGGGTTTCTCAACTAACTATAGGTCCTCCAGGTTCAAAGCAGTGAGGTGGTTCATAACTATTCTCCGGACGGATTCTGACTTCTCGCAAAAGTTTCTAAATCATCTTGACTGGCTCCACTATCTTGAATGTCAGATCCATACTGAATGTTTGACTATCACCTGTCGTGGTCAGTATAAGGGGTATGGCCTTATATGTAATACCCACAGACTTGACTGATGGTGGTTTTGGTAGAAGAATTTTGTTCATGACAGGCTATCCTTTGATGATTTACATAAGTGAGGGCACATGCTTCGAGACTGTTATTCCACATTCGGATTGCTCATTCTGTCGGCGTATCCATGTAGATAGTAGGATGTGTGATGCTTTACCATAGTCGCTGGAGTCAAACTATTGAATTGACCTTTAGTCCGACTTGACAGACTCAGATATTCAATATTGACAAATCTGAGCATATATTGTTAACTGAGCGGGTTGTCTGGATATGGGGTCCTTACCAAAATTAAGTAGACCCCTTTGGTAAATATTCATGGTGATCGATACACTGACTTAGACTGTTCGGGGTATCTGTATCATGAGGGTCATGCAACAACTATCATACCTGTATCGCCGGTCTTACTCCTTCATTATTGTTTTCTTGTTCTACACTCTTTGCTGAAAGAGCTTGGTCATATTACTTCTTCGTATGACCATATGTACTGTCGGGTGCAATATTTTTGGCAATCGTACCTTATCCTCGTTCATGGGTCGTGTGATAGGAACTATACCGGGTTCACACATACTTGCATATAGCTCATTGTTGTCGTCCAACATACAAGGTAGTGACAAGGGTTAATGCTATCACCTTGTCTGGTATGAGGAAAATGGCCTTAATAGGTCTTCCAAAATTTGTTATCCCATGTTGTCTTTTCTCCCAAAACTTGTCGGTTCTTACATCACCAACTAAGGTATACAACTGGCTTTCTTTCTCGTGCATGACTTGTGAGATTGTCGGGTTCTTGCCTTGACTTCATCATCATACCCATAACTTGCAAGAACTTGGCAGCATGCTCACAATACGAGAATTTCATTCCCGATGCAGACTTGTGTTCTGACTGATTCTTACATCTGACCAAACTGTTGCGGAACGTATTCTTGGGATGCACCACCATATGCTGTCAGTATGCCATGTAATACCTTGTACTGGTGTCGTACTGAGGAAAATTGGATAGCTTATGCTGGAAGCCATCGCGTTGGGGAAGACTAAATAACTTGTGCTCAAAGCTTTCATCAGACAACTTGCTGAAGAAGACTGGATATTGTGCTTCAGAAGCTTCCCCCCTTAAAGACTTGCTGGGGAAGGACTCAGTACCTTATGCTGGAAGCTTTTGCGGTTACTTACTGAAGAAGACAGAGTATCTTGCACGGGGAAGTCATCCATGTATCATACTGAGGAAGATAGAGGAATCTTGCCTTGGAAGATTCTCTCGTAGCTCGCGAGGGAAGCCTGGGTTGCTTACAATAGAAGCTTCTCATTGTGATATGCGGAGCGATTACCACACATATATATATACCATCTTAATATTTCTGTTGTTGATTACTTGTATGAAATGGAGTTTGCTGGCCTATCCTCCTTTCTTTGACTGAGAATATACTGTTGGTATTGCACATCATATATCTTCTTGTTGATTTGATCATTACTGCTATGGAGAATGTACACTGAGGAGGACTTGAAGGACTTGATTTATCAGTACTGTTGTGAGGAGTGCACACTAAGACAAACTTGATTATCAGCATCAAGATCAGATATTCCCCATTTCACTGCGGTTAGCTAAGAATTCCATATTGTTAAGATGAGTTTCCAAATATTTGAACTCCTTGCTGATTCTCGGGTCCGGTGTCGGTTGACGAGCAAATTTAATAAGGGGAAAATATATAACACTGAGGGCCCAAATAAAGAAGCAAAAGAAACAACAAAAACAAAAGCACACATGCATACTAATAACATAAACAATATTAACACCAAGCAACATCACATATTACTGCTACTCACAAAAATAATATGCATGTATTCCTAAGCACACAAATTTCACAGAAACTCCGGTATTACAATCTAATATGTTGTGCGGTGCGCACGAAGGTGAATCTACGTGTGGAAGGAGTTGGTGTAACCAAGGCTACACCAAGCATTGGCTGAACAACGGTTGCAATTGGATGGATACATAGACGAGGACGGACATGGTGATCAAGTAGCAGAACAAAAAGTCACGACTACCTCATCATCAAGCACATGAAGGGGAACCGTACACGTCCAAAGAATGGAATGACAGGGCAAGATAGCGGTGGAAAAGCAAGGCTTGATGGCATTGCCCGTTTTTGATAACAAAGATGAGTAAGGGTTGCCAAAGGGACAAGATGGATGGCACGATTCGGATAGAGACAAGTCTATCACAGAAATGATATGGGTGGATGGCAGAAATGATATCGATGCGATACCTGAGCATAACTCCTACAAATGGTGTTTGGACACTTGGTACCATGGCATCACTCCGCTGGGATAGAGACAATGCCAAACAACAAAAAGCATGTATGCAAAGACGAATGGTGCAGGTAGTGGTTCGAAACCGATACCACCTACACTCACAAGATCACTACAAGCAACCAGATAATAATCTATATGCATGCTATGCAACAAACAAATGCAGTAATCAAGTGCAACAAACCAACCAGACTCTATAGTACCACATTCTAACTCTCACGCGGGCTAGGGCGTCCTACAGCCAGATCTTCTCTGATACCAAGCCTTGTGACACCCCAGCTCAGAGAAACTGGAACGTCCTGTATTCTATCCTAGAGATCGAGGAGAAGTCTTCTAGAATACGACACTGCTTAGCATAGAACAAATCAGCTCTTTATTACAATCTATAAGGTACAAGGGGATTACATCGGCACGGCGACACTATGCCTGCCACAGTTGCTCCATGCCAGTAGTAGAACAACGCAAAGTAACGAAATGACTTCTAGCAGTGAATAACGACGACGGTGATGAACTCCACCCCACAGGGACTCTGGCTGGAACGCTTATCCTAGCTCGCAAACAAGGGATCCATGGCAAACAAGCAATCAAATATGGCATGACCTGCAAACTAGCATGACACGCCAGGTCAGTACATCGAATGTACTTGCAAGCTCACAACAACCAAGAGCAATCAAGACAGACAACAGCATGTCAATTACAGGTTACTTGGCAATGAAGAACATGATACTATCAGAACAACATGGCATGTACAACATGATACAACTAGAATAATATGAGCATGGCATGAACATATGAACATGATGATACTAGCATGCAACATGATGACACTATCGTGCACCAACTTACTCTGCTCGGGGTTACCTCGTAACCATCACATGCACAAGCTTCCCATCACGGGCATCACATGATCATTTCAGGATCCAATCAAACATGGTATTACAATACCATAGTAATCATTACATGACCACAAGGAGCTTGACCTTTGCCCATGATTCCCGCACAGCATCACAAATATCTATCAACTCGATATCCATGATACCACGGTGATCCTCTCACGATCACATAAAGATCAACCAACTTCTCTCATCATCGAACCGGGGTTGTTATTAAGCATATTATTATTATTACTATTGACCCATAGTGTGACCGACTACGAGCTGGGCCCATATCCGCGGGCGCGGCGATCGATAGATTTAAACATACACTCTGCAGATGTTAGTACACTGTACCCACACCACGGAATCCATGGCCTTGTACTCCCATTCGGGTGGACCAGCGGCATGCCGACAAAACCGATCTATTGCCATCACACTCTCCCGGCCACTCCAACCAACTCCCCTTTGGGATAAGTCCTGGGCGGCCCCATGTCAACCAATAGCACCCAACGGCCACCATCGTGGCAAAACAATAAACGGTCCCAAACGGGGACATGTGCACATAACCAAACTCAGGCTCACAAGGCTTATGTCCGCCTACCTGATCAGGGTAGCACGCGCCCATAACCTTCCCTTGTTGGAGGCACCGGTGAGAGGCATGACAATAAACCGCATTAGTGCCTTCCCACAAAGGCAAATGTGGTTGCACTGGTCAGCTCGATTTGGTGGCACCATGACTCAACCAACAGTTGTTCAAGTTCATTATTATTCGGTTAAACTTGAATGCAATAAGCCGAGCCATATAAAAATAACATGATACAACTACAATGCATGAGCATGATATCAACATCAGCATGCAGGTGCAACATGACCATCGAGCATAACAGCAATGAAGCCTTTAAGAAAAAGAGCATGGCATACTCACGAGCAGAAGCATACCACTACACATGAGCATAGCATGACCACAAGCACCATAAATGAATACCATGCAAGATCATAATAATACTATCAAGTAAGCATGTAACCAACTAGATGCAAAGGAATATGCATAGCAACGGTACTGATAACAGACGACAAACATGCAACTGATGGGCATCACTACAACCAGCATGTAGTACTGCTACCAAGCGTGGCATATGAAAATTATACTCACAAGTAGTACTTGTAAAAAAGTGCATGAAGACATAGCATGGTAGTGAACACAGATCCATAAGCATAACCGAAACAATGACAGTAGTAGCAAACTAGCAGACAGTTATTAAGTATTCAAGTAGAAAACCATGGCTACTGCATGGCTATCATGCAAGTGTCTCGCTTGCCTGGGGATGAATATTGCACCGGGGAGAAGTGTGCAAGGATTGCGGAAAATTTTGTCGGAAATAGTTCTCTCCCAGAGAGGGCTATTTACGTGCAAGGGAAAAATGGTCATTTTCATAGTGTGAAAACATTATCAAAATGTTACCAACGTGCGGGCTCAATGAGATGAAGAAGTGGGCTTTGGAATCACCTCATTCGGAGTCTCGGTTGAAAAGATACGACCGTTCATTCGTTAGGCAGAAAACAAATAAAAAGTATTCTTTTCTGCGGCTAACAAGTGAATGCTCACAATTTAACATATTTGGCCGGTGGCTGGAAAAAGAGAAGGCGTATTATCAAAAATAGGTCTCTGCGACAGTGAAACCGTAAACTTGACTGAAGCAACAGAAGAGTGCGCTTACTCAATGAGAAAACATACATTACAAAAAAAGACACATCCGTGACATTTTGGGCCGACCGAATTTTGTTTCCTGTCATACTTATGACACTTCTATGATGATAATTGTGACAAAACCCAGTATCATCATAGATGTGGTGGGCTCCTACTTCTATGACAAAAATTATGACAGAAAATGGGCTTTTCATCCTGGGCGGGCCGGAGACGAAGCTGCATGACATTCTTTGGGCCGTCCATGAAGGAAAAAATCGTGGTAGAAGCGAGGGCAAGAAAAATATCGGGGAGTTCCCGGTTACGGTGGGTGGTCGGGGGCCGAGCGATGCGCGTTTCTCTCATATCGTACGCGCGTGGGTGCGGGGCGTAGGGCTCTAACTTGACCCGAGCGAGGCGTCGCCTAACTGAACCCGAGTGATTGCACTGCAGGCTACGCGTTATTGAACCCGAGCGATTGCACTACAGGCTACGCGTTATTGACCCCGAGCGATTGAGTGATTCCTTCGCTACTACTGCTAACTGAAGTCAATCGATGCTGCCTCTAGATGAATAGTGAGCGTTGCTGGGTGTTTGGATGAACAGTGAGCGTTGCTGGGGGGTTTGGATGAACAGTTGCCAGTGGGAGTGGATGAACAGGACCCCGTGGTTGCCTCTGGATGAACATGACCCCGATCGATTGAGCCGGTTGGGGCTGGATGAATAGGACCCCGTGGAGGGCTAGATGAACAGGACAAACCCGTGGAGGGCTGGTTGAACAGTAGCCGGTGGAGGGCTTGATGAACAGTAGCCCGTGGAGGGCTGGATGAACAGTAGCCCGTGGAGAGGGCTGGTTGAACAGTAGCCGGTGGAGTAGCGCGGGGTGGAGGCTGGATGAACAGTCGCAGGTGGAGGCTGGAGGAGGTCAATGATGGGTGAACAGTAGCCCGTGGTGGCTGGAGGTGGTCGATGTTGGAGACGAACAATATCCCGTGGAGTCCCGTTTTGCGGTACGCCACACCCCTCCCGATCAACAGGACTCTTCGACCGTAGCGCTCCAACACAAGTCCGTTTCCTCCGTTTTGCGGTACGCCACACCCCTCCCAATCAACAGGACCCCATTTCGACCGTAGGAGTTCCAACAGACGTCCGTTTCCTCCATTTTGCGTTACGCCAGACCCCTCCCAATGAACAGGATCCCGTTTCAGCAGGAGCAGAACCGCTGTGGTTGATGTTGTCACTCATGTTGTTGATAAAGAGGTTACCGAGGTCGGGGAAGAAGGCTGTCATGGAGGAAGTCGTTGCTGGCAGCAGTCACATGAGTGTGCTCCCCAAAAATCTGATCGCCCCTCTCCTGTACAGGATCACGAAAGCGGGGTTCGGAGGACTGTTGTCCCTTCTCGTGGTGCACGCCGGAAGGAGGGCTGGAGAAGAATTGCATGGCGGTGCTAAGATATAGAACAGCGCGAAACCATATGATACATCGGTGGCTAGGGTAGATCATGTCAGATCGGTCGTGCGAGTAAGACCTTTGGCCCCCCAAACCCCACGTCCAAGTCAATAATAGCCCCACCAAGGTTTGTCTCAAAAAAATGGAGTAATTAAGGCATCTGTTAGTCCCTTTAGTATAAATATTATATCATTAATAACGGGCCCACCTTTTGTCTCACAAAGTATGTTGGGGTTCCTGCTACAACCGGCTAGAAGTTTACAATCCGCTTCTCTTCTCTCCCCTCTTCTCTCTCCTTCAACTAAGCACAAATACTATATTTAAATCCTTATAGCCTAGTTATGTCATCTAACTGTAGTACTTGTTCTGAAGTTACTCTCCACTGTGTAGTCTAAAATGTCGGGCGTGCAGCGAGCGGTGCCCTTGGTCGGCGCGCTGCTTTAACGGCGGAAGCAGTGAGAAGTCGCGTGGCCCTGACTTGCCATCAATGTGGAGCGGCGGGCTCAGCTGGCGCCGGACGGGAAGCTCGCGCGGGAGGGGGGAGGGGTTTTGTTGGGCCAAGAAAGTGAGAAGCCAACTTGGGATCGGTCCGGATGGGGAAATATCATGTGCTCCCATACTCTGCATATGACACTACTCTATGTTACTACTCCCTCCTTTCCGGTTTATAGAGATGTTTAGAGTAACATAATAATATGTTACATTATAAGTTACTCCCCACTATGACCAGCCTTGGCCTCTCCCAGTGCTCCACCATGTATAGTTGCTAAGCCTGCCACGTAGGCATAAAATATGATGTGGCAAGTTAATTAAGAAGAGAGAGACTAGTTTGGTGACCGTGGGAAGAAACGGTGGAAAGACAGTTTTGAGTCTATAGCTAATTAAATGAAGCAAGCTTAGCAACGATAAACTAAGCACCTATGCATTGAAGACTTGAGTTACTAAGCCATTTTATGCACTTAGCACCTCATCTAAGCACATCTAAGCACTTAGCACTTAGCACTCCTTGACCCTGGACCTTGACGGTGTACGTCACCTTGTGTCTCATAATTTTCCTCGTCATCAACTGAGTCCTAGAAGATCTCACCCACATCATCATTAGGCATGCAGCCGCCTTGATAGACAACATGCGCAGAAGGAGTAGAGGCAACTAGGGACGCACCACATCGTGGGCACTCCGTATGTGCTCGTGTACGTGCAGAGTGAGTGTTTTTCCATCGGTGCTAGCTCTAAGGCCGAGGCTGCGGTCATCTTCGTCTCTGACTAGTCGTTGAGCAATGGCAGCAAAGAGGTGCTGCAAGAGATGCGTAGGTGCCGTTGTGTGCGAGCTTTGCCGTAGCATGACGAACCGGACGTCGCCGCAGATGGCGCATGCCTCCATGTAGCCGAGTGTGTGCGCATGAATGTGTTGTTCACGTGCATTGTGTGGCCAAGTGTGTGTGCATGCACGTGTTCTGTACGTGCATTGTGTGCTCCATGCTGTGCGCGTATGTGCATGAGTTGGATCGGATGGAGTTAGTGCATTGGCGTGTGTACATGCGTGGCTGCATGCGTCGTGTACATGCGTGGCTTGTTGCATGGTTGTCAATATAAACTATAAATCATCTTCAACTTAGCATCCTGATGTATTGTTTCTAGTGGTTAGCGAAGAGTTCATGTTCTTTTATTTTTTTTATAGGTGGGCAGGCGGCAAAAAATAGGAGAAAGCACGCAAGGTTCCTTGCAGACACTCCACTGTGAGGTTCCTTGCTCCTTCTCGGTCATCGGGAATCTATGTTCTTCAACTCTTTTCTTTTACATGAGCTTTGTTCATCCTTTTTCCAACATGCGAGACATCTAGCATCAAGATGCACGTGTCATGCAAGAAAATGGAGATAATCAGATAAGCAGTGCGTAAGTGAGTCGTGCACTTCGATGGCACCTACTACACAATATTTTTTCTCCTCGATGGCACGTGAATAGTGAACGTACTCAACGACGGAGCACGGGATGGTAGGCATGGCATGGTCAGCCCTTTTTTGGAGAGAGTACATACTAAATAACTTTGATGTGTCCCGTCAACTCGCAGAACGACAAGAAGCTTGATTACGCCTTCACCCTCGCCAATGCGTGCGCAGTGGCTCGCAGCACGAGGAGAAACTTTTGCTTACAAGCGGTGGACGTGCAGCAGTTAATTTGGTGTCAGATTGCCAGAAGTACTACTGTAGAACCATCGACTTTCAGAAGAGGCGAAGAGCCAATCACAAGGTCACCAACTAACCTTAGGCTAGGCGTAGTGGGAGTAACATAAGTAGGGGTACCTCCTTTTTTTATTCTAGAAACAACAACATGCGAATATCGAGGTGCTGGTTATGTCAAACAAATTTCCTGGAGTTTGTGCTCAGCCCTTCTCTATCTCTCTTCTCAGTCAGCTAGCAGACGCGTGGAGCCCATCATCTGTTTGCTCATATGCAGTCCCACATGTCAATGAAAATGCAAGAGGACCCACTGAACCTACACATCTTTCACCTCGATGTGTTGCTCATGAAAAACAAATCCAATAAAGATTTTCGGTGGCCGCTTTTGGAGTTACTCAAGAGTAGTAAGATTCTATTTACAGTTTAACCCAAGATGCACATCACGTGGCTTCAACTACCACTCTATTTTCTTGCATGACACGACTTGGATGCTGGATGTCCCACGTGTCGGCAAAAGGAGGAAGAACTCGACCAAATCTTCGGTTGTTTTCAGGACCCTGACTCAATGCCACATCGATCTAGCATGTAACACCTCATATCACTTTGCGGCCTCATGCACGGTATTCCCACGGGTGTCGCCTTACCTTTGCCCAGGACCGTTTGCGCCTTTTGGCAGACGTATATGATAGTGTCGCTAGCATCAATATGATAAGGAGCCCAGGCTGACATGGCTAGTCGTAAACCCAAAGTGGCACAAACTTACAGGGATAGGCATCCATGACCCAACATCGAACGTGTTGGTCATCAGCGAGTGAATCCAGGCTGTAGCACTGGGCTAGCAGGACTCCAGTGAACCGGGCTGTAGCGGGCTAACAGGACTCCGGTATTCATTGCGTGACATTTCCCCGAGGGGACAAACACAGGAACGAAGAAGGACACATGCCGGCCAGCCTAAGTGTTCCGGAGCAGTAGCAAGCTACCATGGCTCAGTGGAAGCACTAGGAGACATTTCCCGGTAAGAGAGGCTACTAAGGATAAACAACTAGACATTTCCCACACATACCAAGCATTTCAATAACATACACACAATATGCTCGATATGAGCAAAAACAACATGGCATCACAACATGACTCTACAACTCAAGTATTTTATTCAATAGGCTCCAAGGAGCAAGATATTACAAACATAGGTCTCGTGACCCAACATTCAGAACATACAAGTCAAATCACATGCAGAAGCTTAACATGTCTGAGTACAGACATCTACAAAAGAAAAAGGCTGAGAAGCCTAACTATCTACCAGATCCTGCCGAGGGCACAAGATCGTAGCTTAGGTAACAAGCTAAACGTAGAAGTCCATGCGGAACTACTAGCGAGACCGAAGTCTCTCTGCAAAAACATAAAATAGGCAAACGTGAGTACAAATGTACCCAGCAAGACTTACATCAGAACTAACTACATATGCATCGGTATCAACAAAGGGGGTGGTGGAGTTTAACAGCAGCAAGCCAGCTTTGACTCGGTGGCTATCCTAAACTACGACTACAAGTAACTCTTTTGAGGTGGCGCACACGAGTCCACATATTCACCATATCAATACACCACGATGGATCCGCTCCCGTTTCCCTATGTGAAGGCCATCCATACCACTCACGCTTATCTTGCATATTTTAGAGTATCCACTTTCACTTGTCTATGAACTATACAGGCAACCCAGAAGTCCTTCACCGCGGACACGGCTATTCGAATAGATGATGTTAACCCTGCAGGGGTGTACTTCTTCACACACGCTCTCTCCACTTACCGCCGTTTACACGACATGTACTCGGCAACCTTCAAGCGGAATCCCAATGTGGGTGTCGGCCACGACCTACCTAAACACTCAAGTCTCTAGTCCAGGTTTATCGCCTATTCGGGTTCCATCCATGAGGAGATCCGGCCGGAGTTTCGCTCACAGCCCCAAACGATGTGTGCAGGGTTCCCGAGTCACCAAACGGGCGCCCGGTACACCGTGCCACGGTGTATCTACCGCATCATAGCCCACCCCTAGGGTCAGCGCTACGCACGGCCTCCAACACATATCCTACAAACACCAGAAACTAGTTGCAACTCCTGGACAGAGAACAAGGGTGATTAAGAAGCCGAGAGGGTCCATTGGTTTCGGGCCCAATGTGTGGTAGTATCTGTTTCATGGATCACAAATACAGAACTCAGTTCCTGAGGACGGCTTCAATGAGACAACCCACCATGTACTCCTACATGGCCTCTCACTGCTACCTTTACCAAATCGTGTTCACACACTTTGCTCACACACACAGTAGGACATGTTCACACACCTCTGATTCATCCTCGATGAATCAGACCCGACTCAACTCTAAGCAGTAGCAGGCATGACAAACAAGCATGAATGAGTAGGCACAACAGGGCTCAAACAACTCCTACTCATGCTAGTAGGTTTCATCTATTTATTGTGGAATGACAGGTCATGCAAAGGATAAAGGGGTTCAGCTACCGCAGCAAGTAACAGATGAATCATTGTTGTCCTAATGCAGTAAAAGAGAGCAGGAGTGAGAGAGTGGGATTGTATCGGAATGAACAAGGGGGTTTTTCTTGCCTAATGGAGTGATAGTAGGATACTACCCTTCAGTCGGATAATCGTAGGTATCCTCGAAGGCAGAACCTACCACGAAAGATATGTCGAACACAATCATCACATGACGATATGCAACAATATGATGCATTCTATGACATGGCAGTATGAATGTGTTTTGGGCTAATGCAAGCTAGAACAGATTGAGATGAGTCCATTTGAACCAAAGATTCAAATGCAAACCCATTTTATGAAGTTATAAAGGTGCATTAACTTGTTTCATCTAAACAGCAAGGTTAGGTTGCTTTAGCATGCATGAAACAAGTACAGATGGATAGATTGGATTTTTTTGATCATTTTTCATATATAAATCTTTGCATTTGGAGTTATAGATTAATTTCTATGAATTTTTGAGGTTTGCAAGATTTTCTGGAATTTCCTATATAAGAATAAATCCAGAAAAGGATTTACTGCGTCAGCATGACATAGGTGTGACGTCAGCAGGTCAACTGGGTCGGCTAGGTCAAACCTAACCAGTGGGGTCCACTGGTCAGTAGCTGGGGCTGGATAGTGACACTAACAGGTGGGTCCGGTCAATGGCAACGTCAGCAATGTCAACATGATATGTGGGGCCAGTCAACAGCCATGTCAGCGCGGTCAAAGCTGACGGGTGGGGCCCATGTGGTTAGTTGAACTTAACAGAAAATAAATTAAGATTAAGTAAGGGTGTGGGGCCCATCCATCAGCGACCTATGGGCTTAGTTAGTGGCCTCATTAGTGGCTAATGACAGGCCACGTTGACCTCGCCGGAGTTCAGCCGGCGAAGACCAAAACGACGGCGGAGCGTTTCGGAAAAACGCTACGGGGCTCCATTTTGAGCGCGGTTTGTTGCTACGGCTTACTAGTGCTCGTGCGCATCTAGTGGTAGCAGGGCAGCAGCTGGATGGACGGAGTTGACGGCGGCAAGCATTTCTGCGGTGGCCGGAGTTCGGGCACCTGCGGGTTTAGTGTTGTACTGCACGGGAGGGGGAGCTGGTGTGCGCGTTAGGCTCCTGGTGAGGTGTGGAGCATGTTGCCGTGCTCGGGAGTGAACTATGGTGGCTCTGGCCTCGTCGGCGTCATCGCCGACGGCGAAGAGCTCACGGCCCCGGTGAAAAGGGCGGCTGAAGTGAGGGAACGAGCACGGGGAGGAGGGGGAATGGTGGCGGAGCTCACAGTGATCTCAACGGAGGACTCGGCGGGCTCGGGGAGGGGTCGGAGCAAGCGGGGCGGCGAGGGGGATCTCCGGCGGCCGACGGCATGGATGAGGATGATGGCGTCGCTTCGGGCGTCCCACGAGCGCGTGCTTCGTCTTGGGGCTCCGTGGCGTCGAGGCGGAGCTCCTGATCCAGTCAGGGAAGCTATGGGGAGGCGGCGGCCGCAGTGCTGCACGTCGGCGGCAGCGGGCGCGTCCGGGTGGTGCGAGGGAGAGAGCCAGAGGAGGGGAGGAGGTCCAGCGAGAGAGGGGAGAGGTGCAGAGGGTCCGGGGTGTCGTGGCATTCACATCCGCGTCGTGGAAGCGGCGGGAAGCAGGAGGTGGCGCGGCGCGTGGCTTCGCGCGCCGGGCACGCGCCCGTCCTCCTGGCAAGGAGGAAGACTATAGGGGAGGGGCCAGGCGGGCTGGGCCGCGCAGGTGGGCCAGCACAGGAGCTGGGCCGGTTGCTGGCGCCAGGTAAGTCCTTCTTTCCCTCTCTTCTAATTGTTTTTGTTTTTTCTATTATTCTGTAACTTCAGGCCTTTATTAAAAATACCTCAATAGATCCAGAAATCATGAAACCGCTCAATGCCACTGTTTGGAATATAACCAACAACAAACATTTTAGTTTATGCTTATTTGAGCATTTAAAATATTGTATAGCATTTAAATGCCCAAATGCAAATAGAGTATGATTTAATTCAGAGCCCAATATGTCCTGCAAAAATATAAACCATTTTTGGTAGATGCTTCCACCTCAAACCAGAAATGTTGAACATTTTTACAGGGCGTTTTGGGTTCAATGAAAAAGATTTTATTTTGACCCTAGTTGAATTCATTTGGTGCTAGGGTTTAAGCATCCCCATTTCTAGGGCTGTGACAGTTGTGCTCTCGGATTAGACTAGTTGTGCTAACTTAAAATTTTATTGTGTAGAATGGATGCAAGTTTTGGTATTGGGAAGAAGAGTACATCGGTATATTGATAGAGCGCAATTTAGTAGATGTTCTAACACTTTTAGCTAGCATAGAGGCTAGAGATGAGACTAGTGCACTTGTTGATAGAATAGAGGCTAGACATGAGACTAGATGCGAGGAAGCAACATCTACTTCTTTACACTCTAAGAAGAAAGAAGCACGCAAGATCGAGCCTCTGCAGATCAACAATGAATGCATCGAGAAGGCACTACTCCAACTTACAGGAGCAGTTATGGAAGTTGAGTATCTTCTAAAATGTATTCTTGTGGTTCTTGTTTTCTTTGGTCTTGCTTTTCTAGTCAAAATTTTGGTGATGTATTCCCATGTACCAAAAAATCAATGATGAAGAAAAGATATGTGTTTGCAAAGAAAAATGTACGCGGTCGGGATGCGTCCGCGCGTTCGGTGCACGGCCACCGCATCCGAGAAATGGCCCGGACACGACCCCATTGCCCTACCCAAATGGACAAAATCTGAGAAAAATGGAGGTCCATTTGGGGTCGTGCGTTGGAGTTGGCCTTAGAAGTGGGACCACAGTTGAGGAAACCGACTATCGGCAAACCCCCACCTCACCCGCCACGTGATGGCTGAGTTAGAGAAACGACGAGGTTGAAGAGATTGTTGTAGCACGGACTCCAAGAAATATGGTGTTAGATGGAAGTCGTGCTGGTGGCATGTGCCGTACTCCTGGACGTGAACGCTTGTTCCGGCCCATGCCACCCTACTACTCTACTACTTATAGTAGTAGTATCGAGGATTCGAGGTGCTGGTTATGTACAACGAACACATTAACATATGGCCCTCCTCACAATGTTGCCAAATTTCCTGGAGTCTTTGCTAGGTTAAAAAGTGTTCTTTGTGAGGGTGGGTGGCTGGTTTCAAGTTTAAAACTTGTCCTATTACATATAAGTAGACGTAGAGATAGTGCAGTAGTTCTGAATGTTTGAACCCAAACATCAGAATGCAATTTCTACTGGACTCATCCGAGGACCTAGGATGATGGGATTCGCAACTATAGTAAAAACACCAGCCCGACGCGCGAAGCATGTGAAGCTAGTACAAATAGTGTACTACTATTGTTGATTGGCCTCATCCGATAACCTGTTGCAATGCACGTACAATTATGTATTCGGAAAATATTTTTTTGCCTCGTCGCAGCACTCACTCAGAGAAGCGACTAGAAAGCCATTCATCAATTTAGTAAGTTTATCACAGGAATATCATTTTATTACATACAACAGGTCATCAACCCACAGCGACAACGAGGATACATTATAAATACTAAAGTTTTCATCACACAACAAAGAACAAGCAATGAAATGAACTTCAACTCAACCAACAATCCTCGGCGTTGGAAACGCTTGATTTGAACCACAAGTGATTCTCTAGGAAGGGCCATCCATTGTCAATCTCGAGACCAACGCAGGACTGATCATCCAGGCTGAAGTGGCCTACTATATCAGTACCAGGGTATGGAACCACCGAAATGTCCGAGGTATAGATACAATTGCTTCTCATAAATGGTACTAGTAACGTTGTGTCAACAACAGTTGGATCGCCTTTCACTATCATTGGATAGTTTTGTCCAAGGAAGAGCGAGTTTTCTCCAAGACTATCAATACTGTACCACGGAGAAGGTGTTGGTGCTAGCACACTAGTATACATCCCGAATACCATGCAACGGGTGTTGGAATAGGTCCAAAGAGTGCGACCATGGGAGACAACACCTGCTTCCTTAGTAGTAACATCAGAAGTCGGCTGCATACAGACAAGAAGGGGTGATCCATCAGAATAAGTTGCCAGGTGCCACTGAGTATATGGGCCCTAATCGTCCTCATGCTCGTGATCATCACCATCGTCATCTCCCCCTTGGTTATAAAAATTTTCAAGTATAGGTGGTGGAATGTTCACAGGACCTTGGAAACACAAGAAGAAGGTTAATTAGTAAAGGGAAACTTGCTAACCCGCATGCATGTGGATGAAACAATTATAATTATGGTGGAAGACAAACGTACCAAAACTACGAGGGTCCCATGCAAAAACAATGCCATGAGTGGTGGAAGCAAACACAAGACCCTCGTATTGAATTGCATCACAGTACACATCCGTGTATAGAAACTGATTTTTGAGCAATACCCATCGAGTCGAACCACCAAGGACGACAACAAGCTTGTTGAAGATAGCAACAACTTCATAGTTCTTGTAATTCCAAGAGCGGTTGGAAACTCAACAAATTGCTATCTTCCGTAGAAGATAGTCACCATGATCATATTTGAATGTGCGTAGAATACCGGTGTGCTCAACCTCTGGGCAGTCTGCTGTGATTTTTCGAAGTGGAACCCAGTGACGAGTGTACACATTCACAAGTTCCCTCTCGCAGTTGTACCCAGTATAAACAACCCAATCTCCATTTGCGCCTGCCCAAGCCTTGCCCTTAACCGATGGCATCTTAACATCATACATATCATTATCAAGCAGCATCAACTTGCACAATGCGAGGCCTCCGTCGTCCCCGTGCTAGTCAGCAGGGTCACGGCAAACAAGATAGGGGAGATCAAACCGCTCCTGGACCCTTGGGTTCCTTTTAATGATGTTATTAGTTGAGTCGAGAATGGTCTTGAACGAACCTGCCATGCTAGCCGAGGTGATGACATCGCACCGATCAATGAGTTCCTCAACCACGTCATCTTTCATATCGGGGCAAGAATAACGGGGTCGTTTCTAGCTTGTTCCCTCAATGGAGAAGACGATCGAACAATGGCAGAAGGAAGGGTGAAGGCAAATGGAGGAGGGAGGAAGAGTGTGCGACATCAGTTCCAAACCGAGCGGGAAAGGTGAAGAGTCAGTGGACGGTTGCCAGTTTGCCACGGTACACGAAGAGGCGCCCCGGCCTACACTTCCATTCGGAAATACTAGTAGAAAAGGACTCACTGTCGTCTCACTAACATGTTGGAACGGGACCACATGTCAACAAAATATGGTGTGTAATTTCTCGTGCAAAATGTGATCTGGCCGCGTTGGCCCGAGGTGCCACCTTGCTTATCGACCTTTATTTTTTTAACATACAAACTGATTGGATAGCTCCTGTGGTTATCACACGTGAGCAGATATATAGGTGGGCTAGGTGGGGAGGCGGCAACAATCTGAGTGCTAAAAGAGTTGATCCAATGCTTGGTTTTGTTTGAATTTTGCAACTATGACCATTGGATAGAGTGAGTCAATTGCTTATGTTCAAAGTTATTCTCATACTATAGAATTTTTTATTCGGTTGCTGTGCTGCTACCGTCCAATATTTGTGTGTGGTTGTTTCTAGAGTAAAAAAAGGAGGTACTAGTACTTACTATGAGAAAGGTGAGGTCATGGTTGATTCGCCCGAGCAACTTATTAGTGTGGGAATATGGGAGTACCAGCGGATTCAAGGAACAGAGAAAGGATGGTTGCTTCGTCTGAGAAACTTACTGTGGCAAAGGTGGGGCTCTGTGATTTGACTACTCACTAGTCATTACTGCTGCGATGCAACGACCGGGGTGAATCTTTCCCTGTAGTTGTGTTGTGCACTCAATATTGCTCCATGGCAGGTGGAGCCAGATGAAGGATGTCCAACATGTCGGCGAAACAAAGTTGAATTGTTTCTGGCATTGCTATCTATCCTTCAGGATTTTTTTATATGTACACATAATTTTAATGAAATTGTATTGTGATGCTATGAAGGTTTCTACTTTGGTTCCCGCAAGAAAAAAAAGGTTTCAACATAGGATTCATGTGTCTTGCCTCAAGATTATCTCGTTACAACATTCCATAAAATACAAATGAAACTACCATGGCTGCTAATGCATCTCAATGGTTCGTACATCAGCGCCAATATTCACATCACAACTGAAGACAAAGGTGTGAGAAGGTGCACAAATAAAGAAAAATATATAATTGATCGATGTTGTTCGTAGGCATGGCTCCATTTCCTTGGCACAGTGTTCATTGCTTGACAACTAGTTTCACCCAGCTCTATAGCAAAAAAAGAGGTGTATGGAGGACACCACAATCCGATCATTTTGTGCAGCTCCACTAAAATCGAGCGGACCATCCCTGTTTGCAAAGATATCCAGTTAGTGTGATTACAATAATAGTGGAACTAGATGATGAAACATAACACACACAAATAGAAGCCGATCACCTCTACGATCTCTCTTTAGGACTAACTTCTTGTTGGAGAAGATTAGGCACGTAGTTGGATGAGGAGGATAGCAAAACCAATCTCCCTTTCTGTAGTCCCACAGAAATGTTAAAACGTTGCCCGTGTGATATTTTGGCGGAACTGCGCAAAACACTCTTAAGAAAAAAGTGATTTGTGCAGTTCACCAAAAGGTCGCAATAGCAACGAGGTGAAAATGGATAGCCCTGTTTGCAAAAGGAGGTAGAAAGGAAACAATTACTTCCCAATAACACGAGTTGAAGACACATACGCCAACAAAAAATAAGCATATTCCATGTAATAAGGGAAAGATAGCACATGGTGGTTTATGAAAAATGGTTTGAGGATGAGATTGCAAGATGGAAAGTACGCCGGCCGAGATACGATTTAAGCAAACAACTAAAGAAGATCCACATGCAGCAACGTGGGAAGATGGGCAGTGGAGCAAGGCCGGAGGAAGCTATACCTGAGGGTCGTCAGGATGTTACTAGGAGGGCGCCGGCGGCCGGGATCTGCCCATACTGCGGCAGCAAGCAAGAGGCGATGGCCCTACCGCGCTAGAGCTTGGTCAGAGAGAACGGCGGGTACCACAGATCGGGACATGCTGCCTCAACACCGTCAAACGGAGAGACAATGCACATCCTGCCTTTCCACTGGCGGACGGGATGCGGCCGGATCACTAACCAACACTGAGAGAAAGAGGCCACCGCCGCCTTGTGTGAGATGGTATGACGAGATAAAAACCCATATTTCCATTTTCCCCACGGCAATCGTTTTATATTCTATACGTGCCATTGAGGAATATATAACTTTATTAAATACTAATGCATCAAGTCGAACTTTGTTTCGTCTAGGTGTGGTACCTGACCCTCCTTCGAGTAAACAACCACTACACGCGTCAAATTATCATGTGGGCTGCTGAGGGAGTCCTGGATTAGGGGGTGTGCGGATGGCCGGACTATAGCCTTTGGCCGGACTCCTGGACTATGAAGATGCAAGATTGAAAACTTCATCCCGTGTCCGGATGGGACTTTCCTTGGCGTGGAAGGCAAGCTTGGCGATACGGATATGTAGATCTCCTACCATTGTAACCGACTCTGTGTAACCCTAACCCTCTTTGGTGCCTATATAAACTGGAGGGTTTTAGTCCGTAGGACGAAAAACAATCATACCATAGGATAGCTTCTAGGGTTTAGCCTCTCTGATCTCGTGGTAGATACACTCTTGTACTACCCATATCATCAATATTAATCAAGCAGGAGTAGAGTTTTACCTCCATCGAGAGGGCCCGAACCTGGGTAAAAACATCGTGTCCCTTGCCTCCTGTTACCATCTGCCTAGACGCACAGTTTAGGACCCCCTACCCGAGATCCGCCGGTTTTGACACCAACATTGGTGCTTTCATTGAGAGTTCCTCTGTGTCGTCATCTTTAGGCCCGATGGCTCCTCCGATCATCAACAATGATGCGGTCCAGGGTGAGACTTTTCTTCCCGACAGATCTTCGTATTCGGCGGCTTTGCACTGCGGGCCAATTCGCTTGGCCATCTGGAGCAGATTGAAAGCTACGCCCCTGGCCATCAAGTCAGATTTGGAAGTTTGAACTACACAGCCGACGTCTGCGGAGACTTGATCTTCGACGGGTTCAAGCCACAGCCAAGCGCGCCACACTGTCACGATGGGCATGATCTAGATCTACCGCCGAATAGTTCCCTGGGGGCCGCACCAGTGTCCGCTCCGACCCTTCGCTCGGAGCCGACTGCGCTGATCGAGGACGGGTGGCTGGACACCGCCTCGGGGGCTGCGATCTCTACGGCGATTGGGCCGTACACCAACCCTGTCCTTTGCGAAGCTCGTGACTCCAAGGCGCCGGACTCCTCTCCGGACTCCGAACCTTCTGTGCCCCTGCCAATCGAATCCGATTGGGTGCCGATCATGGAGTTCACCGCCGCGGACATCTTTCGGCACTCGCCCTTTGGCGACATCCTGAGTTCACTAAAGTCTCTCTCTTTATATGGAGAGCCCTGGCCGGACTATGGTCAGGTAGGTTGGGATGCGGACGACGAAGAAATTCAAAGCCCTCCCACCACCCACCTCGTAGCCACTATCGATGATTTAACCGACATGCTCGACTTCGACTCCAAAGACATCGACGACATGGACGAAGATGCAGGAGACGACCAAGAACCAGCGCCTACAGGGCACTGGAAGGCCACCTCGTCATACGACATATACATGGTAGACATCCCAAAAGATGGGAATGGCGATGGAACAACGGAGGATGACCCCTCCAAGAAACAGCCTAAGCGCCGGCGTCAGCGGCGCCGCTCTAAATCCCTCCACAGCAAAAACCGTGATTCCGGCACGGGAGACAATAACACCCCGGACAGTGCCGAAGACAACCCCCTCCAGCAGGATTCAGTGCAGGAGGATGGAGAAGCCAGCCCTCATGAGAGAGCGGCAGACAGAGAGGTAGAGGACGATAATTACATGCCTCCCTCCGAAGACGAGGCAAGCCTCGACGACGAGAAATTTGTCGTGCCTGAGGATCCTGTCGAATAGGAGCGTTTCAAACGCAGGCTTATGGCCACGGCAAGCATCCTCAAGAAAAAGAAGCAACAGCTTAGAGCTGACCAAGACTTGCTAGCTGATAGATGGACTGAAGTCCTTGCGGCCGAAGAGTATGAACTCGAACGCCCCTCCAAGAGCTACCCCAAACGCAGGCTGCTACCCCGATTAGAGGAGGAAGCACCTAAACCTACATCACCAGTGCATGATACGGCCGACCGGCCACCTCGTGGCCACGACGGAGACGCCTCTCGGCCCTCCACTCAAGCCGCACCCCAGCGCCGCTCAAAAAGTACCAAGGCATGGGGAAATGCGCCAGACCTGCGAGATATATTGGAGGACAAGGCAAGGCAAACAAGATCGATCTACGGATCGCGTGGGCGCCTCACTACACGTGACGATAACCGTCATGCCGGATACAGCAAATCCGGCCGAGCTGAACACAGCAGACAAAGCTCATTTGAGCTACGTCGTGATATAGCCCAGTACAGGGGCGCCGCACACCCACTATGCTTCATAGATGAAGTAATGGATCATCAAATCCCCGAGGGTTTCAAACCCGTAAACATCGAATCGTACGATGGCACAACAGATCCTGCGGTATGGATCGAGGACAACCTCCTTCATATCCACATGGCCCGCGGTGATAATCTACACGCCATCAAATACCTCCCACTCAAGCTTAAAGGACCAGCTCGGCATTGGCTTAACAGCTTGCCAGCGGAGTCAATTGGTTGTTGGGAAGACCTGGAAGCCACATTCCTTGACAACTTCCAGGGCACCTATGTGCGACCACCAGACGCCGATGACCTAAGCCACATAATTCAGCAGCCAGAGGAATCGTCCAGACAATTCTGGACACGGTTCCTAACCAAGAAAAATCAAATCATCAACTGTCCGGATGCAGAGGCCCTTGCAGCCTTCAAACATAACATCCGCGACTAGTGGCTTGCTCGGCACCTAGGACAGGAAAAGCCGAAATCCATGGCAGACCTCACAACACTCATGACCCGCTTTTGCATGGGAGAGGACAGCTTGCTAGCTCGTAGTAACAACATGACCAAGAGCCCTGGTAATTCGGATACCAAGGACAGCAACGGCAAGTCGCGTCGCAACAAGCACAAGCGCTACATTAACGGCGATAATGCTGAGGATACGACAGTCAATGCCGGATTTAGAGGCTCTAAACCCGGTCAGCGGAAAAAGCCATTCAAAAGGAATAATCCGGGCCCATCCAATTTGGACCAAATACTCGATCGCTCGTGCCAGATACACGACACCCCTGAAAAACCAGCCAACCACACCAACAGGGATTGTTAGGTGTTCAAGCAGGCCGGAAAGTTAAATGCCGAAAACAATGACAATGGGCTGCATAGCGATGACGAGGAGGAGCCCCGGCCGCCAAACAGTAGAGGACAGAAGGGCTTCCCCCCACAAGTGCGGACGGTGAACATGATATACGCAACCCACATACCCAAAAGGGAGCAGAAGCGTGCACTATGGGACGTATATGCGATGGAGCTAGTCGCCCCAAAGTTCAATCCGTGGTCCTCCTGCCCGATCACTTTTGATCGAAGGGACCACCCCACTAGCATCCGCCACGGCGGATTCGCCGCATTGGTTCTAGACCCAATCATTGAGGGATTTCACCTCACTAGAGTCCTGATGGACGGCGGCAGCAGCCTGAACCTGCTTTATCAGGATACAGTGCGCAAAATGGGCATAGACCCCTCAAGGATTAATCCCACAAAAACGACCTTTAAAGGCGTCATACCGGGTGTAGAGACCAATTGTACAGGCTCAGTTACACTTGATGTGGTCTTCGGATCCCCGGATAACTTCCGAAGCGAGGAATTAATCTTCGACATAGTCCCGTTCCGCAGCGGCTATCACGCACTGCTCGGACGAACCGCATTTGCAAAGTTCAATGCGGTGCCGCACTACGCATACCTCAAGCTCAAGATGCCAGGCCCTCGAGGAGTCATTACGGTCAACGAAAACACCGAACGCTCTCTCCGAACGGAGGACCATACGGCGGCCCTCACAGTGGAAGTAAAAAGCAGCCTCTCAAGGCAATTCTCGAGTCCGGCTATTCCACGTCCGGACACCGTCAAGCGCGCCTGGAGTAAACTACAACAAGACCGCCTGGCACGTTCTGAGCACGCGTAGCAATGCGGCCCCAACCCCAGCCCTCGTGAAATTGCGAAACCAGTACTACGTGTACATAATTACACTCTGGAAATACCATAGGCATAGGGGGGGGCACGACCACGGCAGGCCCAGAATGCGGCTCAACCGCGCTAGGGGCTCCCGATTGTGTCATTCTTTTTTTCTTACTTTCAGGACTCCATTCTCAAGAAGCCCTGTCCGGCAGTAGAATCGCCGAACACACGATGCAACAGCCAGGGAAGCAGAAAGCTACATCGAGTGTCCAGGTGGTCTCTATAACGAGAAGTATACTTGTTTCACATATCATCCCGCAGCTCGCCCCTGGAGGGGGACATGTCAAATAGTCCCGTCCATTGCTTATCGCACTATTTGTATCGTTCTGCTTTTACCGCAGCCTTTTTGAATAAACAATACATAGCTTCTGCCTATTATTGCATTCCTTTTTTATCTATATATGTTCACTTATGACATGTTGCATCCGTACACTTTGGTATGGCCAAATACACCAGGGGCTTAAGTACCACAAAATATGGTGTGATAAGTCCGAACACTTTTACAAGTGTGGCACCCCGAACTTATAGCATTATACGCATCGGCTCCGAATCATGTCTTGGATCAATAGTTGGGTTTGCCCGGCTCCCATGTTTTGGTACCTTACGTTCCGTTATATCGGCTAAGGTAGTGCTGGGAGAACCACTGCGATTGTGCCCCGGTTGAGCTGGGTTAAGCACCTCAGTGGAGAAAGCTAAAACTGACCGTCATGATAGGGCGAGAGCCGGTCGCTGTTCGAGAGGTTTTCGAGTCCCTAAAGACTTATGCCGCTTAGAGCGAGGAGTCGGCTTTGTCCGGCCCAGACATGGATAGCGCCCCGAACTCGGTCTTCCGAATACTAGGGGCTTTGCCGAAATTTAAAATTATAGAATTCTATGGCTAAGTGAGTGTGTTCAAGTATTATAGTCCGGTTTCCTCATTCGTTGCGTTGAGCACCTCCCTCGAAGGACCCAAGAATGGGAAAAAGTGCGCTCAAGTTTATCGCGAACACCCCAGCACTCGTGGCATGGGGGCAGAAGCCGACGACTCACCATCTCTCAAATTTAATAAACAGCCGCACAGAAGGTAATATTTTAAATTCACAAGCGTTGCTTAGCGCATATGAACAAGTTTTCAGCATACAAGATAACAAATGCGAGTTTACTCAAAAATTACATCTTTGGAGCATTCACCCGCTATAAGGCGGGCACCCTTCAGGACGCCCTCATAATACATCTCGGGCTTGCTATACTCCCTGCCCAGCGGTGGTCTGTCCGTCACAAGCTTCTCAGCGTCCATCTTGCCCCAGTGCAGTTTAGCATGGGCAAGGGCCCTACCGGCACCTTCGATGCAGATGGAGCGCTTGACGACTTCAATCCATGGACAGGCGTCCACCAGCCGCCTCACCAGCCCAAATTAGCTCCCAGCCGAACTATGAGGCCCTTCATGGCCTGTTCGGCCACCTTATGGAGCTCGTCCAGCTGCTTCAGCTGGTCGCTCAAGGGCACCGGGTGTCCGGCCTCAGCATACTGAGACCAGCACACCTTCTCCGTTGAGCTCCCCTCCTCGGCTCGGTAGAACGCGGCAGCATCAGACACACTGCGGGGCAGATCTACGAATGCTCCTGGAGAGCTCCGGATTCGAGTAAGTAACAAGTAATTCACTTTCACGTGCCTGCTTTGCATAAAGAATGCCTTACCCGCCGCTATCTTCTTCATCGCTTCAATTTCCTGGAGGGCTTTTTGGGCTTCGGCCTTAGCGGCTTTGGCGCTCTCAAGGGCCGAGGCGAGCTCGGACTCCCGAGTCTTTGAGTCACGCTTCAAACTCTCGTGTTTTTTCCACGAGAGCCTGGAGCTCTTGCCGCACCTCCGCCACCCGTGCCTCCTGCTTCTCTCGCTTGGTGCGCTCCGCGACCGCGTTGCTTTCGGCCTTCGACACCGCTTCCTTCAGGGTCGCCACCTTGTTCGTGGCCCCTGCAATACTCACGTTATTCCTGTCATTTTTTGCAACCACATCTTTTATATACTTCCATAAGGTATTACTTACCTTCCTTGTCCTCGAGCTGCTTTTTGGCAAGGCTGAGCTCGTTCTTGGGCCGCTTGAGGCTCTGCTTCAATGCACTGACCTCCGCAGTCAGTGAGGCAGAGGTCAGCAGCGCAGCCTGCATTCCCCATATTGACATACTCATGTTAGACTCCTCCGTACATCTTTTTAGATCCTCAGTTCGGCTTTTCTTTCCGAACACCAAACTGAGCATCAGGGGCTACTGTCTATGCGGTAATATTTTTACATATCTTAAATACATACCTCAAAGCCTGTTAGAAGGCTGGCACAGGCTTCAGTCAGCCAGCTCTTGGCGGACTGAACTTTCTGGATCACCACACTCATAACAGTGCGGTGCCCCTCGTCGATGGAGGCGCTGTTAAGCGCCTCCAGCAAATTATCCGGTGCCTCTGGTTTGACGGAGGTCACCGGTGTCGCAGTCTAGCCCTTCTTACGAAGGGGCCGCCTGCCGGACTCCGGAACCAGTGAAGGTTCCAGTGCGGAGTACGGCCCAGGGCCGGACTCAGAGCCCTTTGGGGTTTTATCCCCCTTGCGCCTGGAGTCCGGGAGGTTGCCTTGCGGCGCCTCCTAGACCACCTCCTCCTGGCTAGGCCCCTTTTGGGACCCCACCTCGGCGTCATCCGCAGCGCGAGGAGAGGAGGCAGCCAGAAGTGAGGTGCTATTCACGTCCGACGAATCCAGGGAGCCGCTCGTTGAAGCGTCGAGCCCGTTCTTGGGCGGGCTGCAGGGTTATATTCGGCGTTAGGAGATTCTGTACGACAAATGAAACGCCATGAGTTATTCTGGTATCTGGACACTTACGATTTCGCCAGGGGCTTAGCCCTCGGTGGCCACTCCTCTTTGCCATCATCGGCGTTGGTGGAGTAGTCCGGGGGAAGGGCCCTTCCCTTCTTGGACCCTCCGGCCTCCCAAGTTGGGGCGGCCTTCCTTTTCTTCCCTTCCCCCGCTGGGGGAGAGGCCTCTTTTTCCTCCTCCTCGTCTTCGCAGGAGGAGTCCGCCTCGGAGTCATCGGACGATGAGTCCGATAACACCTGGCGCCGGGAACTCCTTCGAGGTCCTGTAGCCTTCTTCTTGGCCTTCTTCTCCGGCACCACGTGAGGTGCTGGAACCAGCAGCCCCGTCAATCGGGCGTCCCCTGGGTCTTCTGGCAAGGGAGCCGGACAGTCAACCTGCCCGGACGTCTTCTACCAATCTTGTCAAAGGCAAGGGAGTTTAGATCCCGCATAGAGTCAAACTATGGAAAACAAGAGTCCCGTAAAGGGTAAAATATCTTACCTCGCTGGCTTGATGCTGCGAGTTGAATCCGCGATCTTCGGTAGCGGATGCGGGAGCCCCGGTGCCCTTGAACAGCACCTTCCAGGCATCTTCGTACGTAGTGTCGAAGAGCCTGATCAAGGTTTGGAGCTGTGCCGGATCAAACTCCCACAAGCTGAAGGCCCGTTATTGGCACGGGAGGATCCGGCGGATGAGCATGACCTGGACTACGTTGACAAGCTTGAGCTTCTTGTTCACCAGGTTTTGAACGCAGGTTTGGAGTCCGGTCAGCTCTTCCGAATTGCCCCAAGTCAAGCCCATCTCTTTCCAGGAGGTGAGCCGTGTAGGGAAGCCAGATCGGAATTCGAGGGCCGCTGCCCATTTAGGGTTACGCGGCTCAATGATGTAGAACCACCCTGATTGCCACCCCTTTATGATCTCCACGAAGGAGCCCTCGAGCCATAGGACGTTGGCCATCTTGCCCACCATGGCACCTCCGCAGTCTGCTTGGCAGCCGCCCACTACCTTTGGCTTGACACTGAAGGTCTTCAGCCATAAGCCAAAGTGGGGCTGGATGCAGAGGAAGGCCTCGCACATGACGATGAACGCCAAGATGTTGAGGATGAAATTCGGGGCCAGATCATGGAAATCAAGGCCGTAGTAGAACATGAGCCCCCGGACAAATGGGTGAAGTGGAAAACCTAGTCCGTGGAGGAAGTGGGTGAGGAACACCACCCTCTCATGGGGCCTGGGGGTGGGGACGAGCTGCCCCTTGTCGGGGAGCCGATGCGCGATGTCATTAGACAAGTATCCGGCCTTCCGCAGCTTTTTGATGTGCCCCTCCGTGATGGAGGAGGCCATCCACTTGCCTCCCGCTCCGGACATGGCTGGAGAAGGTTGAGGTGGGATGTGCGGAATTGGGCGCTAGAGCTCGAGTGCACGGAAATGGATGAGCAAAGGAGGAAGAAGGCGCAGGTAAATAGGTGGATCCTTATCCCCTTATATGGACGGACAAAGCTATGCGTCCCCACTAGCCTGGTAAAACTTGCTTATCTCCCAAGCGCCGTAATCAATGGCGCGGTTGGGTTACCCACGCCCGTATTGATGATAATCCCAAAATAAGGGGACACGATCTCTGCTTCGACAAGACGTGCCAAGGAAACTGCCCCGCTAAACGCGCTGAGGTGGGACAGTAAAAACGATTCAAATAAAGGCTTGGCCGTGGTGTGATGTCACGCCACGGAATACGTCATCAGATTGAATTTGTGTAAATATTATTCTCTTTACGATGGTATGTGGAACTTATTTTGCAGAGCCGGACACTATTCTTGTGTTCAAAATCTTCTATGAAGTATTCGGAGGAGGAACCCGCCATGCAATGCCGAAGACAATATGCGCGCCGGACTCGTCGTCATTGAAGCTTGGTTCAGGGGCTACTGAGGGAGTCCTGGATTAGGGGGTATCCGGATGGCCGAACTATAGCCTTTGGCCGGACTCCTGGACTATGAAGATACAAGATTGAAGACTTCGTCCCGTGTCCGGATGGGACTTTCCTTGGCATGGAAGGCAAACTTGGTGATACGGATATGTAGATCTCCTACCATTGTAACCGACTCTGTGTAACCCTAACCCTCTTCGGTGCCTATATAAACTAGAGGGTTTTAGTCCGTAGGACGAACAATAATCATACCATAGGCTAGCTTCTAGGGTTTAGCCTCTTTGATCTCGTGGTAGATCCACTCTTGTACTACCCATATCATCAACATTAATCAAGCAGGAGTAGGGTTTTACCTCCATCGAGAGGGCCCGAACCTTGGTAAAAACATCATGTCCCTTGTCTCCTGTTACCATCCGCCTAGATGCATAGTTCGGGACCCCCTACCCGAGATCCGCCGGTTTTGACACCGATAGCTGCCTTTTCGTACAGAAACGAACTACGCCGTGTACTCGTGCGGGTGTGGCGGGGAACGAGATGTGAGTACATGCGTCCTGCGTGCACCTCTTTTTTAGGTGCATGTACGTATGTGGGTGGGTGTGAGAGAGATGGTTTGTGTGAAACAGAGGCAACGTGTTGATGATATCTCAATCAGAAATACATAACATATGCAATGTGTGTGAAATGGAGTCATGGACGTGAGATATTGATAAAATTGAAAACGGGGATGCAGTGTGTGGCTGCGCGATCAATAAAGAGTGCCATCAAATTTGTGTTTTCCCACGTCAAAGATACAGGGCGGCTGGCCTACTGGAATTTGAGAGGGCAGAGGTGCAGTTTTTCTCCGTGGCATGGATACCTACCTACAACATTCGACTATCGGTGTGTGTGTGGGGTGGGGGAGGGGACAGAGACCGATCGACTAGTATATGTGTGGGGAAGGATAGAGACCTAGCTACGTGTTGAGGAATATCAATTGACATCCATGGATATGTGTAACAGAGGAATAAGCTTGGGAGAAAGACAAAGCACTACTAGGAAAAGGGCTATAGATGGAATTGACACTAATGGCGCACCAGACATGTGGTGCGCCATTAGTATATACTAATGGCGCACCACCTTCTGATGCGCCATTAGTGTTGAAACTACTAATGGCGCACCCTGCCCATGGTGCGCCATTAGTACCAATTTTTTTAACTAGTGCGCCTGTCCAAACATACTAATGGCGCATCCACAGGCAGTGCGCCATTAATAGTTGTAACTAGTAATGGCGCACCTTCCAGAGAGTGCGCCACTAATGTCATTTTTTTATTATTTTTTTATTCCTTTTTTTGCAAAACTACTAATGGCGCACTCGCACACGGTGCGCCATTACTAGTTTAAACTAGTAATGGCGCATCGTGGTGCAGTGCGCCATTAGTATGTTTTTTTTTTGCAAAACTACTAATGGCGCACCACCAGGGGGTGCGCCATTAGTAACCTGGATTACTAATGGCGCATTTGTGGTTGGTGCGCCATTAGTAAGTGGGCAGCAACAAGATATTTTGGACAACCTCTCCTCCCACACTCACTTTCTCCCCACTTCATTCTCTCCACCGCCTCCTCCTTGTCTCGGGTGCCTCCTCTTTTTCACCTCATTTCCACCATAGATTCATTCAAATTAATTGGTTAAGTTACCTTGTTTTGCTAGGTAAGTAAGGGGGAAGCTATATTTATGTTGTTCTCCCTACAACAATGTGCACATGCACTTTTTATGGCCTAGCTAGATCTATGTATGTTCGTGGTGTTGCATATGTTTGTGGTTTTGCATATGTGTTTGTGTTTGGAGGTGTACCGGTATTTGAAATGCGATAGTTGCCAATATTTTGCCGGAATGTTGATTCATTTCCGTTTCGGCGAGAATTTTGGCATTAAGCATTCTTTTTGGTCCTATTTTTAGGGAAAGTCATGCCAAATTTTTTCTTGGTTCTAAAATATCGTTTTGCTCTACCCCACAGGCGACCATGGTCCGCACGATGACCGAAGGCATCATGAATAGGTTTTTGAGGTCCGCGAAGGCCGAGATGCTTCAAAAGAACGAGACGGAGATAAGATGTCCGTGTCGAAGATGCAAGCTGAATAGCCTTATTGCGGACCCGGATTCCGGGCAGGTGCGGGACCACCTGCTCTTGCGTGGTTTCATGGATGGCTATCGGTGGCAAGGTGATGAAGATGACTACAAAGTCGTCCATGGGGGCCGGGCAAGAAATGAGGAAGGGCAGCAAGACAACCACCACGGCTCGGGGGGGCGAGAAGACGAAGAATCCCCAGGAGATGATCACGACGGTGATGCTGTACACAGTCATCATGTAGAAGATGCCGGACATGATGATGATGCCGGCGGAGTAGACGACGCTGGACCATCGATGGGCTGGGTGCAGGACCCTCATATTCAAGAGCTGCTTCTCAAGCAGACGGATAACGCAAGAGCTGCCGCCCGAGAGAAAGCCAAGATGGATCAACTTGAGTTAGACGCGGTTACTCCATTGTATGAAGGATGCAGGCCCGAGGATACCCGCCTGAAAGTAACGCTCATGACTCTGGAGATGAAGGTAAAACACAAAATGACCGACGCATGCTTCGATGAGAACATGTCATTCTGGCACGAACGTCTTCCCAAGGGGAACAAGTGCCCGACCAGTTTGGAGGAGGCGAAGAAAATCGTGTGTCCTCTGGATTTACCGCACGTGAAATACCATGTGTGCATGAACAATTGCATCATTTATCGGGACGAGCACGCGGAGTCTACCATATGTCCGGTGTGCGGTGTCACTCGATACAAGAAGAGGAAGAAAGCTCCTCGAAAAGTGGTGTGGTACTTTCCGATCACTCCTCGTCTGCAGCGGTATTTCGCGGATCCTAAGGTAGCAAAGCTCCTGCGTTGGCACGCGGATAGGGAGGAGAAGAAGCGAGAAGATGACGCAAATGATCCGGAGATAGATAAAAAAGACAAGATGCTGAGTCACCCTAAGGATGCGAGCCAGTGGCAAGCGTTGAACTTCGAATACCCAGAATTTGGGAACGATCCAAGGAACATCATGCTGGGCGCGAGCACCGATGGAGTCAATCCGTTTGGCAGCCAGAGAAGCACACATAGCACCTGGCCTGTGTTTGTGTGGATGTACAACCTTCCCCCTGGTTGTGCATGAAGAGGAAGTACATTCACATGAGTATGCTAATTGAAGGGCCGAAACAACCAGGGAACGACATCAATCTGTATCTGGGGCTGCTGAAAGAGGAGCTTGACACGCTGTGGAAAACGCCAGCCAATACGTGGGACGCCACAGAGAAAGAATATTTCCCATTGAGAGCCGCACTGCTCATGACGGTGCACGACTATCTCGGTTACGGATATCTTGCGGGGCAGGTAGTCCACAGATTTTCTGGATGCGTAAGGTGAAACGCAAGGATCTGTTCGATGGTGAAACCGAACCCCGAAAACGCCCGTGTACGAGGAGCGGCGAGGAAATAGACAAGCTGTTGAAAAATTGGAAAGACTGCCCACTGCCGGGAAAGAAGCAAAAGGCGCCAGAGCCGGGAAAGAAGCGAAAGGCGCCAGAGCCGCTGCTGAAGGTATGGAAAACGAGGTCTGTTTTCTGGGACTTGCCGTACTGGAAGATCCACCGTGTGCCTCACAGCCTTGATGTCATGCATATCACGAAGAACGTGTGCGAGAGTCTGCTTGGTACCCTGCTCAACATGCCAGAGAGGACCAAAGATGGGCCGAAAGCAAGGGCAGACTTGAAATCAATGGGCATCAGGCAGGAGCTTCACACTATATATGATGATGATGATGATGATGATGATGATGATGATGATGATGATGATGATGATGATGAGGCGAAGCAGGACACAGAAAGTCATCGCAAAGGCAAAAAGGCCAAGAAGACCGGAAATGACTACCCTCCCGCGTGCTTCACTCTAAGTCAGGAGGAGATCGAGCAGTTTTTCACCTGCCTCCTAGGAGTAAAACTTCCTTACGGTTACGCGGGGAAGATAAGCAGATACCTAGACCCAGCGAAGCAGAAGTTCAGCGGGATGAAGTCTCACGACTGTCACGTGCTGATGACGCAGATACTTCCAGTTGCAATCCGTGGGATCATGGACGCGCACGTCCGTGAACCGCTATTTGGCCTATAAAACTTCTTCGACGTCATCTCTCGGAAGTCGATTGGCGTGAGGCAACTCAGAAGGCTACAGGAAGAGATTGTGGTGATACTATGCGAGCTTGAGATGTACTTCTCGCCCGCATTCTTCGACGTTATGGTGCATCTGCTGGTCCATATAGTGGAGGATATCATCCAACTCGGGCCGATGTTCCTGCTTAGCATGATGCCGTTCGAAAGGATGAATGGTGTCATCAAAGGATACATTTGCAACATGTCACGTCCAGAAGGAAGCATAGCCAGGGGCTTTCTGACCGAAGAGTGCATCTCCTACTGCACGAATTATCTAGGCATCAAGAACCCCGTTGGTCTGCCCGTCAACAGGCACCTCGGCAGGCTCGCTGGATGGGGTCACCGTGAGGGTCGCCGCAAAATGCATGTCGACTTCGAGGGTCGACTCGCCGACTTTGAAAGAGCAAACCTAGTCGCGCTACAACACATAGACGTGGTCGATCCTTGGGTGGTAGAGCACAAAACCTTTATTAAGAAGACGTACAATGACCGAGGCCAATAGAGGACGGACGGAGATATACTCAAAGAGCACAATTCATGTTTCACGCGTTGGTTCAAGCAGAAGCTTCTGTCGTACCCTTTACATGAGGATTCTTCCGCGGAAGAACAACTCATATTCGCCTTGTCACAGGGCGCCGAGCAAAACCTGATGACCTATGAGGCGTATGATATCAACGGCTACACATTCTACACCGAGGCCAAGGACATGAAGAGCGATGGTTATCAGAACTCCGGGGTAATGATGGAATCCTACACCGGTAATGACAAGGACAGATACTACGGAAGGATCGAGGAGATCTGGGAGCTGAGCTACGCTGGAGAGAAGGTCCCGATGTTCCGTGTCAGATGGGCCAAGAACGTCATAAAAGAAGACCGGTATTTCACCACCATGGTTATACCCGAAGCCAAATCCAAGACCGCGGGTGCAAACGTCACCGCGAAAAATGAGCCATGGGTACTGGCTTCCCAAGTGGACCAATGCTTCTTCATTACCGACCCGCCAAAGCCCAGTCGTGTTGTCGTGAGGAGAGGCAAAAGGAAGATCATCGGAATGGATGGAGTAGCCAATGAGCAAGACTTCGACAAGTACGGCGACCCGAGGATCGAACATGACGACGATGATGAAGTAGCAGCATACACCACAAGAAGAAGCAGGACCACCCTACCTAAAGGACGTCCGTTCCACAGAAGAACTCCATTTGCGAAAAAGAAGGGCAAGAAGATTGTGAACAGATAGCTAGCTAAGATCGATTGTATTTAAATCGTAGCCTTCATTTCTCGATTGTATTTCATGGGTACTTTTTGAACTATCATGAATATTTTTAAATTTCATGGACACTCGATCTCGATCCCCCTCCATCTCGATCGCTATCCCACCTCGCCAGATCCGGTCCCCCTCGCCGCCGAGCACCCCCCAGACCACCGGCCGCCGCCGCCGACCCCCCGCACCCTCGATTCCCCTACTGAACCGCCGCCGCCGACCCCCCGCACCCCGCGCACCGTCTTATAAAAAAATAAGTACCAAACAGCTTTTTAAATGCTACTGTCTTATAAAAAAATATTACTGTTATTATTTAAACAAGTTTGAACATATTTAAACACAAATAAGTATCAAACAGCTTTTTAAATGCTAAAAAAAATTTGTGGTCCCCCTCCATCTCGATCCCCCTCCATCTCGATCGCTATCCCACCTCGCCAGATCCGGTACCCCTCGCCGCCGAGCACCCCCCAGTCCACCGGCTGCCGCCGCCGACCCCCCGCACCCTCGATTCCCCTACTCAACCGCCGCCGCCGACCCCCCGCACCCCGCGCACCGTCTTATTAAAAAAATAAGTATCAAACAGCTTTTTAAATGCTACAGTCTTATAAAAAAATATTACTGTTATTATTTAAACAAGTTTGAACATATTTAAACACAAATAAGTATCAAACAGCTTTTTAAATGCTAAAAAAAATTTGTGGTCCCCCTCCATCTCGATCGCTATCCCACCTCACTAGATCCGGTCCCCCTCGCCGCCGAGCACCCCCCAGTCCACCGGCAACCGCCGCCGACCCCCGCACCCTCGATTCCCCTACTCAACCGCCGCCGCCGACCCCCCGCACCCCGCGCACCGTCTTATAAAAAAAGTAAATATCAAACAGCTTTTTAAATGCTACTGTCTTATAAAAAAATATTACTGTTATTATTTAAACAAGTTTGAACATATTTAAACACAAATAAGTATCAAACAGCTTTTTGAATGCTAAAAAAAAATTTGTGGTCCCCCTCCATCTCCATCGCTATCCCACCTCGCCAGATCCGGTCCCCCTCGCCGCCGAGCACCCCCCAGTCCACCGGCCGCCGCCGCCGACCCCCCGCACCCTCGATTCCCCTACTCAACCGCCGTCGCCGACCCCGCGCACCCCGCGCACCATCTTATAAAAAAATAAGTATCAAACAGCTTTTTAAATGCTACTGTCTTATAAAAAAATATTACTGTTATTATTTAAACAAGTTTGAACATATTTAAACACAAATAAGTATCAAACAGCTTTTTAAATGCTAAAAAAAATTTGTGGAGCCTGGGAGTCGAACCCAGGACCTCCTGGTGTGAGAATTGGCTGCTAACCAGTCGAGCTAGTAGAGGGGACTTGATGTGGATCAGTTCTGGTGGCACATAACCTGTTGGCTCGAGTTGAAATAAAAAAAATACTAATGGCGCACCACGATGAGGTGCGCCATTAGTATGGATGTACTTATGGCGCACCGAGGGGTGGTGCGCCATTAGTATTGTGCCCGATCCCCCCTTCCCTCTCCCCCTTCGCCCGATCCCCCCTTCCCTCTCCCCCTCGCCAGTTCTCTCTCCCTCGATCCACCGCCGCCGCCGCCGCTGCCCTGACCCACTGCACCGCAGCCGCCCACGCGCCCCCGCCGCCTCCCTCTCCCCTTCCTCCCCCTCGAGCCCGCGCCGTCCGCCCAAACCTAACCCTACGCCGTCCGCCCGCGCCCGCTCCACCGCCGCCGCCCTGCCTCTCCGCCCTCTCCTCGCCCTCGCCCTCTCCCTCCCTCGCCCTCTCCTCACCTTCCCTCTCCCTCGCCCTCTCCCCGCCTTCCCTCGCCCTCGCCCTCTCCCTCCCTCGCCCTCTCCTCTCCCCCAGAGCCCAGAAAGCCTCGCCGCCGTCGCACCGTCCCAACACAGTCCGTCGCCCCGCCTCCCTCGACGCCACCGTCCCCGCCACCTCGACGCTGCCCCGCCGCCTCGACGCGACCCCGCCGCCCGGACACCACCGTCGCCGAAGCACCACCACCCCCGTGAGCTCCCCCTCCTCCTCTCCCCCTCTCCCCCTCTACTGTGTGCTTTTTACTGTGCATTTTTTAACACAAAGTTCTCAAAGAGAGTTTGCCTCCTAGGATAAGTTTTCACCAGCCTGCATCTCTCTTTTTTCCACTGATGGAATTCTAAACATGTATCCATGCTTCTGACAAGAATTCTAAATCTGATGCATTTACTAGCAAGAATTGTGAATTGTCATCTTTGTATTGCAGAAGCTTTTAAATTCTTTAGCATGAGTTTCTTCAAGTTTGGTTGTTCCTGCTGCATATGCCCAGCTAATAGCATGATTTAGCTCTTTGAAACACATCGTGCGTGTGTGCACGCGCCGCTGTAAGGTTGCAAAGCTTTGGTCCGGATGCTGCTCCGGGACAGATCACCTGAAGCAAAACAATGCACCATATTGCTCAAAGATCAATGTGGAAATGGAATCATAATTCTGAGCTATTTTTGTAGAGACACTGATAAGATGATTCAAACTGCAATGCCTTGATACTGAAAATAGTTAGAACATCTCTGTTTGTGCCAAAAAATAACCCCTTACCGGGCTTCCTTCTCTCACTAGATGTAGTGCACAAGTAGATGAACTGATGAACTCATACACATAATTTTGCATATAATTTGTTCAACTATGTCATTATGATTGATAGAATGTAATTATTGAAGAATTAAGAGGATCGGAACCATTGCTTCTCTTTTTGAGAGACATGCTAACAAGAAAGGGAAGACATGCTAATAGACGCGCTCCACTATGCTGTTAGGGTTAAGATTTTTTACCGTTGCTGAAATTACCTATGCTAACTGTTGAACTGGGTAAAATCACTGTTGAACTGGGTGTAAAATCACTGTTGAACATGCTAACAGACCGACTCTGCTGCTGAAATTACCATTGGAATCAAGGTAAAATCACTGTTGAACTGGGTGTAAAATCACTACTGTTGATATTCAAATTTAAACTTGAAAAATTAAATCACTGTTTTTTAGTCCCCATTTCTGAACCTATGCTAACCTTGCAAGCAGCATAACAGGCAATGTACTCCAAAATACTATAAGAACTGGAGTAAAAGATGACTGCATCTCACAGAATATAAGAAATGGGTACTCTTGGCTAAGTATGGCAATGCCACAGAGTATAAGAAGTACTCCTGCATCTTACACAATGATAGGTCTAATTTATGCTACTCAACGAAAGAAGAAGAAAAATGCACTGGACATACACTGAAGAAAAATGCACTGTATCATCGGGTAATTGTCCATGGTTTATACCTGAAAATAAGTTTATCTCACGGTATGAATGTAAGTATCTGTTCCGCATTCATGGGCTATCTACCCAAGGTAAACCTAGAAAATGAGTTATATCCAGGACAAGCCACTTTCAATTAACACAAACGTTTGATCATCTCACTCTACTTACTGTCAATTGACATTGTATAACTGTCAGCTCCATTCACTAGCAGCAGCCAGCACTTCTGAATCTAATCTTTCTTGGGCAAGCTCGGCTACTTGTTGTTAGTCATTCACTAAAAGATCCTCAACAGACTGCATGCATCTAGTATTAAATTTCTTGGACGGATCATCTCTTTTAGCAAAGGACTGTAATAATTAACTAACTGAAAATTTGACATTCTGGACTATGCTTGGCTGTGGTTTTGTGAAATCTCATCTCTTTTCTAGTGCCATGACTAGTCATGGATTTTATTTTACTTTCCCCACTTTATAACATTCAGAAATTGTTTACTAGCTCAAGCTTCTCCTTTGCACTTTATCACTTCAATCTACTGCTACCTCAAGCTTCTCGTTTACACTTGTGCCAAGTAGCATTTTTTCCTTGTATAATTATATGGTGGTTGACTGAGCTGCTACCTTTTCCTTGTAGAAGATCGCAGGTCGAGTGGGAGGGATCCAGTTGCGACGACACCGAATCACTAGCAAGGCAGCTGCCTAGAATAATATGTGTTTTTGTTATGCTTTCAGTTTGTGTCAGCAGGAAGATATAATGTTTTACAATCTTTCTGGTTATATTGGAGTTAGGTTTTTTGAATATGAGTAGCAGTGACTTGGATATACCTTATGGAGTTGTAACAGTTCCTCTTGGTGCTTAGGTGCATTTTCTTTGTGTAACTTGGTTTAAAAATGTGATTTGGTCTTTTGTGGCATTTGGATGCCTAAATCCCATTTTCTTAATCATATTGCTTGGAAACTTTTGGTTATCTCCTCTCAGTGATGAAATAATTTATATGTACTGCACTTTTTTCATAATTAGGTAATAACGGTGGTTACAGTTTTGGTAGTTCAAACGGAATGTATCTCATTTTGTAGACAGATTATTTTCTGGAATATCATATATTCAAATTTGTAATGAATGATGGCTTCTACCTGAATTGGTAGACTCTGTGGTGTTAGTTTGTTCTAAATACAGTAAGATAATTTTAACAACTATAGAACATGTTGAGATTTGCAACTTTTTTGTGACATCAACCAACAGTCCTGTCACTGGGTTATCCTATTTTATATTTTTAATTACTAACTTAAGTTTGAGTAAACAGTGGCAGTGAAGTCCTCATAATAATCAGGCGGATGTTAACTTTCTGATGTCCCCTGAAGTTAACTAAGATTGTGGTGCTAGTAGAGGCACATTGTGGCCTTTTCATCCATATGAAAGTAGAGGCACATTGTGGTGCTAGTTTGCTGGGTTTTGTCTCCGACCATCGTGTCGTGATGATATTGCAGGTACCCCGAGAGGCCCTTGAGTTTGCCGGAATGTCGATTAACTTCCGTTCCGGCAAATTCGGGTACTCCATATGTCCTATTTTCAGCAAAGGTCATGCTGAAATTTTCCGTGAATTTTAGCATGACTTTGCTAAAAATAGGACATATGGGGTACTTGTCACTAATGCATGGGCCGGGGTATCTTAGTAGTTAATTAAGTAGGATCAAGTGCCCCGGCGTACTTGTGACTAATGCATGGCTTTTAGGGTGCCTCGGTGTCGATAAAAACCGAAATGATGAAAGGTTAGGCTTTTAGGATGCCTCGGCGTCGAAAAACCCTCAATGATAAAAGCTTAGATTTTAGGATGCCTCGGTGTCGACAAACCCTAAATGATGAGACCATGATCTTGTTCCTTGACAATAACCAACTTTTGGACCAAACTTTGTTTCTATTTAGAGAGAAACATGGCCCACAACGATGAGGCCGGGGGTTCGGGCGGCAAGGCATTCTGGGAGCTGTCCTAGGAGATGGAGGAACAACCTCACTTGTATGAGGCCGCCGCCTTCCCCACCGATCCTATGATGCCGCCGAGGATGACCACACTGATGCCACCACTGATGGTGCCGCCGAGGATGCCACCACTAATGATGGCGGCGCACGCACAGATGGCAGCCAACCGAAGAGGCAACGGAAGGACCGGCGCCCGATCGTGCTCCGCACCCTCAAGGAGGAAGTTACTGAAGTGGACTCCAATGGGAATCCAATGGCGCCCGAACGAATAGTCAAGGGGTACTCGCTTCAGCTCGGGTGCATTGTCCGGAGCACCGTCTCGATCAACACCGAGAACCTGAGGCATCCTGACCGAGGGAATTTGCGCAACCTCCTCTTCACGAAGCTGCACGAACGATACAAGTTCCCCGCTGAATTTGAAAACACAAGCCTCAAAGGGAATAAAGTGAACAATGCTGCCCTCATGAAGATGAGCAAGGCCCTGTCTACTTGGAAAAGCAATGTGAAGAGAATGATCGAGAAAGGTGAGAGTTATCAGAAGATCAAGGAGAAAAATCCTTCGATCACCGAAGATGACTACAACGACTTCAAGATCAATTGCTCGAGCACCGCAAGCTCCCAATCAAGTGAGTGGGGGAAACAAATGCGGGAGCTGAACATAGGGGAACACACACTCGGTCCCGGCGGTTACAGAGTGGCGGAGCCTATATGGGACAAGGAGGAGGCGGACCGTGCCGAGCAAGGCCTACCGCCCCTCTTCGATAAATATGGTGACAAGCAGACCAGGAACTTTGTCAGGGCCCGGTACAAGAAGGACCCGAAAACAAAGGAGCTTACCACGGATCCGAAGACCAGGCAGCTTGAGCTTGTTCTGGTAAGGAATACACCCCCGCGTAATTAGCTCCATATGGTTGTATTCTAATTAACGAAGCCGAATTTCTAAATGGTTCACATTCCTTCCGCAGGCGACTGAAAGCAGTAGCGCGGGGTCGACTAAGAGCAACCCTTGGGACACCACTCTAAATAGGGGGTTGAATGTAATGAAGAACAAGGATAAGCTCAGTAAGCCGACGTCAGCTGGTCGTGTGGCCGGCAAAGGCTTGTCGACAAAATGGGGGTCATACTTCACCAATGGTGTGCGGAAGGAGAAAAAGACCAGCTCGGAAGGCCAGGCGCGAGAGGTTCAAGAACTCAAGGCACAGGTGGCGCGGATTCCGGAGATTGTCCAAGAGCATGTGGAACAACGACTCAGAGCGACGATCACCGCCCTTGTGCCTACCTTGATCTCGGGGTTGAGTGCGTGGATTGCGGGCGGCCAACAGGGGCCGCCCCCGATTCCTAGCTTCACGGCCAGCAACTCGCATAATGCGATGGCGGGGCCATTGGTGCCTCCGACGGAGGCGGCATTGGTGTCTCCGACGCCGGCACGGGAGCTTAATGCACCCGGGTGTACGCCGGCCGGCACCTCTTCAGCAAGCGGCCCCTCCGTCAACTGCATGCCCGCCGTTGGCGGTGCGTCGACATTAGCCGAGCTCGACGCCATCATCACGATAACTAATTAATCCTCTCTCGGCCGAGGACTTCATCTCCTTGCCTTTGACTGGGCATCCCTAACGCCCTACATGTTTTCGCAGGGCGCCGCCGACGTTCCGTGCACTCTCCTCCACTTCGTGAACAACGAGTTGGTCGATGTCGCCAAGGGCAAAATCGTTCAACCAGGCAACCCCTTGTTCCACGGTACCCAGATGCCACCCAACTTGTTTAGGGTTCAACTGGTTCGGGAGCTCCCAGGCTGCGACGACTTGTTACCCCCGATTCGACCCGTTGGGGCCGACGATGAAGATGTGATGACCCTCAGCGCCTGCCTGAGCTGGCCCCTGCTTTGGCCGAAGAGCCAGATTCGTTTGGGGGCGGGGGACACCACCCCAAAGACAACACCGTGAGTCGTGCCGACGCCAAGTCGGCCCCATGGCAAGACCGCCGTAACGGTGCCGGACATCCCTATGCCACTGGATCCAAACATGCATATGGCACAGGATCAGAACGACGACGATGACGACGATGATACATTTGGCAACGTCGATCAGTACTTTGCCGATCATGGGTACGATGGCGACTTCATGGGGACTCCTTCTCAAGAACCAAACCAAACAAAAGACGTGTGCGATCTAGCTGGTACCGCTGAGAAGCCAAGTTGCAACAGGCGCCGTCTGGCATTCAGCTCTCAGGAGACGCCTCCAGCTGCCGACTTCACCGAGCCTTAGATAGGCGAGGTGCGAAATATTATCAGCCCCAACACACTCAAGAAGGCGGTCTGTGAGCAGAACTCGGTCCCATTACAGGAGAAGAAGAAGGCACGCAAAAGAAAGACTAAGAAGGGTGCGAGCCAGCCGGCACCGAGTACGATCCGTGCTCAGGACGGGCCACCTTCACCGCAGGATATCTCGAGGAGGGTGAATGTGGCGGGTAGGGCGATGCTACCGACAAATATGCTCAATGCTGCAACCGGTGCTATGCGGAGTCTGCATGACAGTGTTCTTTCTTTGGAGAAGCGGCGTCTCATGGAGAAGGATGTGGCATACCCAGTTTTCGCGGCCAAGGTGCCAGAGGGCAAGGGCTTTGTGGATAACTCCATCGGGCGTACGATCGTCCTGCGTTTTGATGACATCCACGCTATGTTGAACCTTCATCCGCTGCACTACACCTTCGTTCGGCTATTTTCGCTGAGTATGGAGATGCGAATCATTCGCGACAAGACCCCGGACATCGTGATAGTCGACCCCTTCTACATGCGTGCCAAGATCTTGGGCAGCGCTGGGGACCGGCAAGTCGCGAGTTCTTACCTCGAAGGCGTCATTCTGGCAAACCAAGATAAGGATAACTTCCTCGTGCCTTACTTTCCCGAGTAAGTCCTCCCCTCAACCGGCCCGTAACATATGATTTCTTACATTTCGATCGTTTTTCTTTTAACATTCCGTGTTTTCTGCAGTGAGACACGTTGCACGCTCATCCTCCTAAGCCCCAAATATTCCATGGCCACGTATTTCGACCCGGACCGTCAGTCGAACGTAGACTACACAAATGTCAAGAAGGTTCTTGATGATGTTCTCCCCGGCTACGCCAAATCTGGAGGCACCTTCACCAGGCCTATTCGTAAGTACGACAAGCACGTGTTCTCCCACAATACGATGTTCTGCTGCGTCAAGCAGCCGCCTGGCAGTCAGAAGGGTGCCTACTACGCCATCCATCACATGCGGGCGATCGTACGGGACCATCATCAACTTCTGCTACCGAGTAAACTCAAAGACTGGGCCGCGAGCGTGTCGGCAATCCAGGACGCGGACCTCCGACAAGAATTCTTTCGCATCCAGTTGGAGTTTGCGGAAATCATCCATGATGTCCTTCGTACCTCGGGGCAGTTCTACCTCAGAAATCAACCGTCCAGCAGTGACATCGACACAATGCTACAAATGCAGGCTGACAACGACCGTTATTTCATGACTCCCACGATAGACGGCGGCTTCATCCACGCTTCGGTCCCTTGAGTCGAGTCGAAAGCAGTGATGCTGTGTCTAGTTCTGAAACATCGATTGGCTCATGTTGTAATTAAACTTTAATGAACTTGTAGTATGTCTCTTTGGTTTCGAGAGTCGTTCAACTTAGATGTAATCGATGCTATTAATGTCTTGCTTTTCTCTTCCGATCGTTCTGTTGCATACTTATATGTTGCTTATGTATTGTCTGTGAATTGGCACTAACATTTCGTTTGGCTAGTGCATAGCGATGCCGACGTATGTCGTGTACAAGGGTAAGGTTCCCGGAGTCTACGATGACTGGGAGGAGTGTCGGAGACAGGTTCACCGATTCAGCGGTAATAGTTACAAAGGGTACACCACTAGGGCCGAGGCCGAATCTAGATACGCCCGCTATCTAGCGGGAGAGGGGAGGGAGCGTTGGAGGAACCGGATGAAGACGAGTTTCATCGTGATGATGCTCATCGTGATGACCGCAGCTCTCTTCTATGTGATGGTAGTTTAGATGATCGATATCGACTTGTAATGTGAAGACAAACTCGCTACTCGCGGTCTCGAGACTTGTAATATAATGTTCTATCTTTGTTCGGTCTTTTCAATTCGGAGACTAATATGATGAATTGTATTCGGAGACTAATATGATGAATTGTATTCAAAGACTAATCTTCTATTGTATTGGATGAATCTGTTGTTGATGTGTGCTGTCTATATTTTGTCAAATTATACATTTTGTAACCTGTGCAAAAAACAGAAAATAAAAAAATAAAAAAAAACCTAATATTCATACTAATGGCGCATCACATGACAGTGCGCCATTAGTATGACAGTGCATACTAATGGCGCATCACTGGGTAGTGCGCCATTAGTATGCCGCGGTTACTAATGGCGCATCCGGTGGTGGTGCGCCATTAGTATGCAAAAGCACCTGGATATACATGGCCCCTGGGAGGCATACTAATGGCGCACCCTGGCCTATACTAATGGCGCACCAGGTGGTGCGCCATTAGTAAAAATTACTAATGGCGTGCTATTAATGGCGCACCACAGATGCGCCATTAATGGCCATACTAGGTGCGCCAATAGTAGGGGTTTTTCTAGTAGTGAAGGTAGAGCATCGGTGGGTTGGTGGTGGAGTGGCGTCTCGCAAATGGTGGGAGAGGCCTGCTAGACAAACGGAGGGTACGAATGCAATATCAATAAGAGAGGGCGGGGATGTCTGTCTGTCTATGCATGTGTTTGTGAGAGACGGGTCGGGAGGTATGCAAGGATGATGAGGGGAGACGATATGGTTGTGGTAAGCATACGTAACTACATAGGAAGATCAAACGTCGTGTGTCCGAGAAAGGGAGAGACATAACTAACGAGGTAAGTGTATCGGTGCGTGGGGGAAATGGATTCTAGTCGACCTGGCTATATGTAGGGAGATCAGTACGTATACATGCCTACATGTGTTAGAAGCAAATAAGGTCCGGAGAGACATACAGGAGGAGAGGGGTGCGGCTAGGAGGTTGTGTGAGAGGCCTACCATGTCGAGGGGGGGGGGAGGAGTGTGCGAGTATTTGACCAATGAAAAGAGGGGCGGGAGTGTGCACCTGCGTGGAACCGTATTGGACATAGGGGGCATGGACGGTGATAAGAGAAGAGGGGAAGTATATATGTGTTTGTGGTAGGCACACTTGGCTAGAGAGGTATATCGACCGGTGTGTGCCGGAAAGAAGGAGCCAGGTGCCTACACACACCGCGGGTGGACGACCTAAAGAGAAATAACAAATGTGTGCGATGGAGCGGATGCTAAGGGTGGTTGAGAGGGGGGCGGGCGTGTGCATGCATGATAGAAAGTTAGAGCTAGCTAGCTACACATAGAAGAGGACCGTGAAGGTGTAAAAGACGAACAAAGATCATAATTCATTATAAAAAGTGGATACAGATACTTGAAGAAGATATCATAATGTAGAACATTGATTATAATTTGGGATAATGTGTGGCTTTTGCATCTCAGGTCTAAATACTTGTAATATTGTAGGGGGTGGGGCACTATACTTGTGCGATAAACACGGTGTACGTATGGAACATGGTTTAGATTATGAATATATAGTTAGTACGTCAAATGTACTATTATTTGGAATCAACATCAAGTGTATTCAAAAAATAGAATTTGAGTTCATGTAGTACACATAGTTCATATCTATCTCTATAGTAATCATGTGGTGTGTTATTAAGGTAATACACAAATGATGGTTGAAGTTGGCAACAATCATGATTGTACATTCTTATTGAAATAGAGAAACGAATTCAAATTCAATTCTTATTGCAGCGGTAGTATAGACATTTGGAATGCACTAAAATGTTGGTATGAGTAGGTTACATGCATTAAACAGCAAGTGAAAAAAATTAATTGGACATAAAATGGATTCATACTCCCTCCTTCCATCTATATAGGGCATAATGCGTTTTTAAGACCGCCTTTGACTATTGACAAGATTAATATTACATGACATGCACAATGTGAAAATTATATCATTACAACTCCTTTCACAGACGAATTTAACGGTGTGCTTTGTGTAAGTTGCATGTCATATATTATTGCTCTAATATTTGATCAAAGTTAGCATTGAAAAACGCATTAGGCCCTATATAGATGAAAGGAGGGAGTAGCTTTGAATAGCATTTGTATAGTAAAACGGGGCAAGAATCTCTCTTTGTGTGGTCAGAATAGTTTTATTTTTTCGTTTTATTTTTGGTTGAGGGAAGTGTGAATTGATCTGGTACGTACAAGTACAATATTACAAGTTAGGATTGTCCCTAAAATTCAACCCGTGCCTTGCTATATCACGAAAATTCAGATATTGTGCTCCCAAAACTGGCACCTTCACAACCTGCGCCTTGCTATCCCAAAATTACAAAGCGCGCAAAAACTCCCTCTAGCTGCCAAATCCCGACAAGCGAAACCCCCTTCTAACCCTGAGCCGAAAGGGCCACTAGTTCAAATCGGTGGGGGTACTTTTGTAACGCACACTACATTTTGGACAAGCGCGTCCCTAAGTCATAGTTCACCCCCTCCCATCGGCTCCTTTTCACCATTCAAAATCCTAGGCCACCATAACCTCTCCGCTCCAGCCGCGAAACCCCACCCTCCTCCGTCAGCCACCTCACCGCTGCCCAGCCGGAGCCTCTTCCCCGACGATGTCGTCCACCGCAACATCTTGATGTCCCTTATCCACCTCCCCAGATGAGGATCCGTCATCCATCTCGTCGTCCCGTCGATTCAGCCGCCCAATCCTCCACCTCCAAGGAGCTACTCCGACAATCGCCTCATATGTCACAGCTGCTCCATCCCCACAGCGCCATCTTAACCTGCTCCACCGGAACCGCAGCATCCTCACCGACTCCTTGGACGAAGCCGAGGCCTACTCAGCGCCACCAAAGAGCTTGTACACTCATCGCATCGCACCTTCTCCTTAACTCAAGCTCCCGGCGCCGACGGTGCTCCATCCCTCACCCCCATGGAGCGGCTACCTTGAAGCCGGCGACGCGGGCGACATCTCCATGGTGGCTCTCCCCCAGTGCGAGGTCCCTTCGGTGGCGGCGGCCATACCGACCGGATCTGCTGCTCCAGCTCTCGCTCGCTCGCTCGCGCTCCTGCTGCTGCTCTTCCCTCGTTCGTGCTGCTGCTCTGCTCCGATGTTGCTACACTTTAGTCGACTGAATCGACTTTTGGGTCAGTCGATTTTTAGGGGGTGGGGGGGGGGGGCTCGCCGGAGTTAAGGAAGAACCACCCGCAGAGGGGATGGGGGCTCGCTAGAGAGGTACCCCACTATCTATCTTAGGGTTCAAGGTGGGGGCAAGGGGCCTAGAGGGCTGCCGGGGCGGCGACGGACCGGCGGTGGGGAGTTGTTCCGGGGCGGCGAGGCCGGTGGTGGCTGGCGGCTCAGGGGGGTGAAGGTTGAAGATGAACTGCAGGCCCTCCCTAAACTACATGTCAAGTGCCTCTCTGCTACCATTGCGTTCAGTTTCGACAGTAACATTCAGATTCCATAGTAAATTTCAGTTTCGACAGTTAAGTTCAGAGTCAACAGTTTTTACCTCATCTGTTGTAGTTAGGTAGTTTTTGGTGATGTAAATGTTACATATTTTACATCATCTATTGGAGATGCTATTAGAATCCTACTTGAGATTGAGGATGTATGTCTTGTGCTGCTTCAGCCTTGTCATCTTACGGCTCACCGGAGCTGCTCCAACGACAGAATGATCCATAAGAACGGAGCAGTGCCCTGGATGCCATCTACAGATTCCTCAGATCTTCCTCCACACCTCCGGCAACCACCTCTTCCTTAACTGCTTTAGCCACCAACCCAATGATGCTAAGGTCGACACGGCTACGGCAAACAGGTTGTACACTTGTTGCATCACTTATTACTATACATTCATGCTGATCCATTAGGGCTACTTTGGTTCAATGGGAAAACATAGCAATATGGAATTTTCCAATGGCACTCTACTATTTAATTATTCATGCATTTTGTTGAAAGGAATGAAGCAAAACATCCACCTAGACCTACTTTTCAAAATCCTATGCATGAAAACAAGACCAAGTGCATTAGTGGCAGAATAACATTCTAACTGTACACGCTTTCATATGGTTGCACTTTATTTTGGCCATGTTTCTTTGCATTCCTCTGCTCTTCCAATTCCTGTAAACCAAACACCCAAGTTGATAGAAATCATGTGTTTACAAATGCTCTATTTACCATGTGCATTCCTATCCTATTCCAGTGTTTTTCCTATCCCTGCGTTTTTAGAATCATGCAAGCCAAATGAGCCCTTACAGAATTACTTCAGTTACAGCTAGGTGTCGAAGGGAACTGTGTGTGGTTTGTCCTGCTCCTGCCGCGACGTCGTCCACCTCACCTAAGCTGCTCCATCAACAGAAACATCCACCAAACAAGACATCACGACTCCTGTTCGTCTTTCGCCGCCTCAGATCTCCTTCCCTGCCTCCGGCACCCACCGCAACGGCATCACCATCATCGACTCACTAGATGAACCTGAGGAGTACTCGAGTCCACAAGAGAGGTCACACTGTTTTGTTTCTTCTTATGTTATGCATTGCTTAATATTACCTGCTACTTTATCGTCCTGTTCACCTCTTGGACTCCAAGTCAGGTCCAAATTAATGTTCAAACTTGAGTTCTAAATTAGTTGTGGGGCACATATCGAGGCAACAATGAATAGTATGTCTATCTAATATCTGGTTCACCTAGGGTATGCCTATGTTGTTCATCTTGGGTGGGAAACAAATAGTAAATCAATCATCATCTGTCTTTTTATTAAATTAAAGCAATCATCAGCCTCCTATCATTATTTTTGGATCCATCCACTGGTTGTTACCATCACTCTAAATTTCTGCATGCTCTCCTTACATAATATCACCATATTTTTTGTATGCATGTGAGATATTGTACACAGTCATGCTAAACATGTAGAAAAAAAGATAAGAGTTTTGCGTGGCAATACAATGTCATGCAGACATCGCTCCATGGTGGGTTCAATGGAAAACCGTCCCCACCCCTCTCCAGATTGTAATCCACAGGAAGATATCTATTCCGAGGAGGATTCAAACGCTGTTGACCACTCCTATTTACCCCCCAAGGTGTTTGCTCTACCTTGGCATGATGATGTTAGTCATATCATGCATATGTTGCCTTGAAGTGCCTACTTTTGACATCATATATGTCATCTGCTTAGTTTAGACATGTTCTGTAATGCCACCTGTTTAGTTTCTATATCATATATGGGAATTATGCAGTCTCATGTCTTTTAGCCAGCCATAATATATGTGAAATGTGCAATGCCATCCTATTTAACTAGGTATCATATATTTGAATGATATCTTGCCCGTCCTTTTCTTCATTACATTTCCGTTTGTCGACAATGTTTGTACATTAAACTACTCTTCCTGTGAATTAGCCATTTGGGTGGGAGATGGAAAAACCTGGTGTGAAAACAAGGCCTTCAGAGCAGACAGTGCTACCTGTCGAAGCAGATCTCTTGCTAGGTCACGATAGCTCCTCAGAGATGGATTCAGAGACAGATGACCAGTCCTATTCCCCCACTGAGGTGTATGCTCTAACTTGGCACGGTTATACTGCTCATATCATGCATATGGTGTCTTGCATTGCAAAGTTTAGACATCATATACACAATATTCAACACCATGTTCTTAGTTCAGACATCATATCGAATGCCATCTGTTTAGCATATAAATCACATATGTGAATTAAATGATGCGATCCTGATTACTTAGATAACATGTAGGTGAATTATGTCATGCGATCCTGTTTAGTTATTCATCATATCTTTGAATTATGTTATGCTATGCTATCCAGTTTACATAGACATCATATATGTGAAATTATGTCATGCTATCCATTTTAGTTAAACAATATACATGTCGACTATTTCATGCCCTCTTTTTTCCACACTATCTATTGCATCTGTCTCTCATACAATGTACATACATTCAACTATGTTTCCTGTTTATTAGCCATTTGAATTGGAGCGGGTGATGCCAGTATCTAGCGAACTAAAAACACGTTCTTAAAATAAAACAGTGCTACCTCTTGGTGGAGATAGCACCCCGGTTGTACATGCACAAGAACCAGCCCTACCACACATGACGCAAACCCTCATAGATTGTACCCCTACTGCGATGGACAGAGAACCAGCTTCACCCAATCTAACCCCAACCCCAGCAGATAGTAACCCATTTCCTGTTGACACAACACCATCTCCACCACAGAGCTCCCAAACAAGAGCAGTTAGTATGGCAGCTCCAGTGCCCAAAGGGCCAGTACAACCACGGCGAACCCCAACTCCACTAGTTAGTATGCCTACTCCTGTGGAGGAAGCACAACCAGCTAGTCGTAGTTTAGCATCTGTCGCATTTGATGTTGTTAAATCTTATGTGTGTATCTTCCCATCTTGGAAATATTATACTAAAGATGAAGGAAAATGCTAGTTGCAGGTGTTTGTCCAGGAGTTATGTGTAAGTAATGTTATTCATGGCAATTACTTTGCTTTGTCCCATACATCCTACCTCCATGATGGTTATAATACAGCCAATTTTCCCATTTTTCTCTATAGAGAAGGACCGATTTGGAAACTCAGGATGAGGTAACCTGTGCTAATACCTCTTCTATCTTCAAGAATGCTTGGTGGCAGTATCGGAATTACCTGAAGAAAATGTACTTCACCAGCAAAGAAACTCATCAAATTCCCTTACGTTCTCCTGAGACACATTTACTGGACGACGACTGGGAATGCCTTGTTCTGTACTTGTCCGGAACCAAGAATGTGGTAAGATCTATGAGCTCATTTTCTATTTATAAGTACTATATTCTTGCGTCTTACTGTACTCGGTTCATGTAGAACAAGTGCCTAAACTTGAAGAACAACTATTCTAATTTAAGATTCCATTGCTCATAGTTCAAAAAAGCGCTAGGCGTTAATTGTGCATTTTGCCACCGCCTTGCGCTTTACTGACCAAAGCGCATGCTTATGCGCAGTTATGCATAGATTATGCGTAGTTATGCACAACGCGTTTTGCCAACGCCTAGAGCCTAGGCGCGCTTAAGCGTTCGCTTAGGCGCGCCTTTTTTAACTATGATTGCTATCGTGCATACTGCTTTGCTCTTGTATCACTCTATTTACTCATACAAACTTATTTTTAAATTGAAGGATCCAATCGAAACTCCAATGGCACAGCAGGTATGTTCACGCATGTTACTTTAATAGGTTTGCTCTTATCAATAGATCTGTTGATTTCAATTCAATTGTGTATACAGTTGACTTCTCATATCATGCACATTACTAGCATCACAACAGAGCCAATAGTGTTGTTGTACATGTAGACCCATGGTACCCATCTGAAATCTTGTTGTGCCGTGTAGTTTCCCACGCTTTGTATTGTTTCACTACTGCTTTGCCTTGAACTGATATGATTTGAACCGTGTCTCTATTTTGATTTGGCAAGACAATGCAGTGACCATAGGACATAGATATATGTTTGTTTGATGCTTTTATTATGTACTAGTACATGGCAATACAAGACTTGGTAGTTTAATCCTGTCCACCTTACTAATGAACTGGTTCACCGAAATGAGTTTCATATACTAGTACATGTTGAACCTGTTATGTGTCTGCTTGTTTCTTCTTTTAGAATGCTGACAGAATATTGGGGAAGAGTGCCTTATTAAGCAATGGTAAAGGAAGTAATGCAGATAAGGTTCAGGATAGTGAGACATCCTTGTTGGTCTCCAACAAAGCTGATAAAACAACTAAGGAAGACTATCTTGAAGACAGTCAGACAACCCCAAAGTCCTGTCTTGGTTTAGTGTTCGAGTTACTGGCCACTACTGCTTGCACAAGCTATTCAAACTCACTGTCTGAATCAGTTTGGTTTCTTGAGTCTCAACTACAAGTTGAAAGACATCGATCATCTGTGCTATGACAAGATGAGGAAGGACTGCGGAAGTCCTTGGAGCATTCAGATGCATACTTTCTGGTGCAACAGCAAGCATTGGAGGAATTTAGCGCCAAACAGGAAAAAGCTACTAAGCTTGCTAAGCTTACTGCCAGCATGGTGGCTACCCAGGATAACGTTTCTTGAGCTCTTCTAAAGTTGTTTTGCTGCCGCGTTTTTTTGCATTGGTGGCCAATTTGGATGGCCAATGTATGTAATATGCTGCTTTGTTCCCTATATTTGCACTGGTGGCAAACTTTGATGCCCACTGGATGTAATATGTGTAATAGCGGTAATAGGCTAGCGTTAATTGTTTGCTTATTTATTTCCTTATTGTCTTGTTTAGTTGTTTGCTTGTAGTCACTGCAGTTCTTTTTCTATGTTTTTCTAGTGGCCACAATAACCTATTTTTGGAAACTATGCCAAAATAATCATGGAAACACACGGACTGTTGTAACCATGGGCATCCTGAGGGCCGTATGATCCATGGGCCTTCTACGGGCCCTAGGATCCATTGGCTTTCTATACGGGTCGTAGGATCCATGGGCCTTCTATGGGTCGTAGAATCCATGGGCCTTCTATGGGTCGTACGATCCATGGGCCTTCTACAGGCCATATGATCCATGGGCCTTTTACGGGCCGTAGGATCCATGGGCCTTCTACGGGGCATATCATCATTTCGCCAATCATGGGTCGTACTATTCGTGGACCATAATGGGCCGTTAATTGGCCGTATTTGATAACTCTATGAAAACAATCCAATGGTTTTTTTGAGATGAAAACGGCCCAACGTATTAACGGGCCACAAACGGGCCGACTGTAACCACGGGCTGAGTTTGGCCCACAAGCAGAAAATGACAATAACGGGTCATAAGTAACAGAATGCTAGAAATGATCCCAAGAATAAATGGGTCCTGAGAATGCCGAAAGATAACATGGGCTGGAAACGGACCAATGGAATAATGGGCCATTAATGGGTATAAAGTGATACGCTGTTCATTTTGGGCCAGTTTCACCATGGGGCGTTAATGGGCCAAGAGTTACAAAGGGCCTCATATGGGCTGAAAGACGTCATGGGCCGGAAGTTCAAATGGGTTGGAATCATATTGGATGGCTCAGATGACGCTACTGGGCCTAATTCGGAGAGGTCATAACGGGCCCTGCGTAAGCGGGCTGTAAATGGGCTATATGCGAACATGCCGTTAACAAGCTTTTCGTGGGCCGGGCTGCCACCTTTGGACAAAGTCAAATGGGCTGGCCTTTTCACAGGAATGGGCCTCTGTTGGTCCATGCCACGTGTCAACGTATCATAGGAGCCTTGAGTCCAATGAGTGGCGGTGAGCCAACACGTGTTTCCTCAAGCCAATGATGATTTTACACGTGGAAAATCCCCATTGGCCAGGGTTGTTAACGGTTTATCGGATCCAAAACCGGACCCGGTAGCTTAACGGCGTTCCGTTACGGTGGATGCCACGTGTCGGTCACCCTTGACGAAAGCACTTTTGTGACGCGCGATTTATCATCATGGAAGTGGACACTTCCATGATGATAATTTTGGTAATGTCATGGAACACATCTACGACAGCACAGGTATGACTATCTTGATTCTGTCATAAAATCGTCATGGATGTACATGCATGACAAAAAACATGACGTACTATGACAAACATGTATCATCACGGAAGTGTTTTTTTGTAGTGTTATTTGTATGAACTACGCTTCCACTTAAGTTGCGGGCCAAGGCCATGGGCCACTTACAGCTGGGACCCGCAAGCGTTGACTCTCTCCTCCTTGTCCCTTCTTCCTCCTTGCAACGTGGTAGGATCAGAGGCAAGGCCATGCGGTGCCGGCGCTCGCCCTGCCTACTCCGGCAACCTCCAGTGGAGGTCCGGCCACTGGTGTGATCGGGAGGAGGTGCCGCACTCGCCTGGGCCACGCACGCACGCCGAGGTGGGCCAAGGCCACGGTGGCTTGGAGGTCTGTGGGCATGGCTATCGGCCGGTCTTGGGCATGAGGCTAGGGGCATTCCACCGATGAACTGAGAGGTAGGGGAGGTGCGCTAGTGACTAGAAGACCTACTGCTGGAGTAAAGGGAGGGGGAGGGGAGCTGTTGTGCTCGAATTTGAGCTGAGCAGAGCGGCGGCCATGGTGGCAATGGCGGGAGAGGAGAGCTCCAGAGGCTCGACGGGGAGGTTGGGGGGAGATTTGGGAGGGAGAGGACGTCGTGGGTGAGCTCGGAGGTCACGGGGGAGGCCCATATATAGCCGGGGACGGAATGGCCAAGCCAGTTGCCGCCGCTCGTGTCCGGCCGAGATCTGGCGATGCTCAGTGATCACAGGAGGGCATGGGAACGCGATGAAGCATCGATGCACAGGGTCATGGAGCAGAGGAGGTCAAGGGGGCACGGGTAGGAAAAAACAAAGGAGGAAATGACGGTGGGTAACAACTCGTCTGCGGGCGCACGGCGACGAGTACCAACGAGCGAGATTCAGGAGGGGGAGAGGGGTCCAGGGAGACGGAGGCGGCACGGGGGAGCTGTTGGACATGGATGGGTGAGGGAGTCCTGGACTAGTGGGTGTCCGGACAGCCGGACTATCATCGTCAGCAGGACTCCAAGACTATGAAGGTACAAGATTGAAGACTTCGTCCCATGTCCGAATAGGACTTTCCTTGGCGTGGAAGGCAAGCTTGGCGATACGGATATGTAGATCTCCTACCATTGTAACCGACTCTGTGTAACCCTAGCCCTCCCTAGTGTCTATATAAACCGGAGGGTTTTAGTCCATAGGACGAACAACCATTACAACAATCATACCATAGGCTAGCTTCTAGGGTTTAACCTCCTTGATCTCATGGTAGATCCACTCTTGTACTACCCATATCATCAATATCAATCAAGCAGGAGTAGGATTTTACCTCCATCGAGAGGGCCCGAACCTGGGTAAAAACATCGTGTCCCTTGTCTCCTGTTACCATCCGCCTAGACGCACAGTTCGGGATCCCCTACCCGAGATCCGCCGGTTTTGACACCGACAATGGTGCTTTCATTGAGAGTTCCTCTGTGTCGTCACCGATAGGCTTGATGGCTTCTTCAATCAACGACAACGCCGTCCAGGGTGAGACTTTCCTCCCCGGACAAATCTTCGTGTTCGGCGGCTTCGCACTGCGGGCCAATTCACTTGGCCATCTGGAGCAGATCGAAAGCTACGCCCCTGGCCATCAGGTCAGGTTTGGAAGCCTAAACTTCACGGCTGACATCTGCGGAGACTTGATCTTCGATGGAGTCGAGCCACAGCCGAGCGTGCCGCACTGTCACGACGGGCCTGATCTAGCTCTGCTGCCGGACAGTACCCTGGAGGCCGCACACAAGTCCGCTCTGACCCATAGTTCGGAGCCGACCGCGCAGATCGAGGGCCGGTGGCTAGACACCGCCTCGGGAGCTGCCACTTCCACGGCGATGGAGCCGAATACTGACCTTGTCCCTTATAAAGCTCATGACTCTGAGGAGCCAGACTCCTTGCCGGACTCCGAACCTCCTGCGCCCCTGCCAGTCGAATCCGATTGGGCGCCGATCATGGAGTTCACCGCCGCGGACACCTTTCAGCACTCACCCTTTGGCGACATCCTGAATTCGCTAAAGCATCTCTCGTTATCAGGAGAACCCTGGCCAGACTGCGGTCAGGACGGTTGGGATGCAGAAGACGAAGAAATTCAAAGCCCACCCACCACCCACTTCGTAGCCACTGTCGACGATCTAACCGACATGCTAGACTATGACTCCGAAGACATCGACGGTATGGACGACGATGCCGGAGACGATCAAGAACCAGCGCCTACAGGGCACTGGAAGACCACCTCGTCATACGACATATACATGGTGGACACCCCAAAGGATGGGGACGGCGAAGAAGCAGCGGAGGCAGATTCCTCTAAGAAACAGCCCAAGCACCAACGTCAGCAGCGCCGCTCTAAATCCTGCCGCAGCAAAAATGGAGATTCCGGCACCGGAGATAATAACACCCCAGAGAGTGCCGAAGAAAACCCCCTCCAGCAGGATTCAGCACAGGAGGACGGAGTAGCCAGTCCTCAGGAGAGAGCGGCAGACGAGGAGGACGAAAATTACATGCCTCCCTCCGAAGACGAGGCAAGCCTCAATGACGACGAATTCGTCGTGCCCGAGGATCCCGTCGAACAAGAGCGTTTTAAGCGCAGGCTAATGTCCACGGCAAACAGCCTAAAGAAAAAGCAGCAACAGCTTCAAGCTAATCAAGACCTGCTGGCCGACAGATGGACCGAGGTCATCGCGGCCGCAGAGTATGAACTCGAATGCCCCTCCAAAAGCTACCCAAAACGCAAGTTGCTCCCCCGACTAGAGGAGGAAGCATACAAACCTTCCTCACCAGCGCATAATACGGCAGACCGACCACCCCGTGGTCGCGACAGAGAGGCATCTAAGCCCTCCATCAGGACCGTACCCCGGCACCGCTCGAAAAGTACGAAGCTACGAGGGAATGCACCGGACTTGCGGGATATATTGGAGGACAAGGCAAGACAATCCAGATCCATCAACGGATCACGTGGGCGCCCCACGACCCACGACGACTACCGTCGCGCCGGATACAACAACTCCGGCCGGGCCGAACACAGCAGACAACGCTCTCTTGAGCTACGTCGTGATACTGCTCAATATAGAGGCGCCGCACACCCACTATGCTTCACAGACGAAGTAATGGATCAACAAATCCCTGAAGGGTTTAAACCCGTGAACATTGAATCCTACGATGGCACAATAGACCCCGCGGTTTGGATCGAAGACTATCTCCTTCACATCCACATGGCCCGCGGCGACAATCTCCATGCCATCAAGTATCTCCCACTCAAACTCAAAGGACCAGCTCGGCATTGGCTTAACAGCTTGCTCGCAGAGTCAATTGGGTGTTGGGAGGACCTGGAAGCCGCATTCCTCGACAACTTCCAGGGCACATAAGTGCGACCACCAGACGCCGATGACGTAAGCCACATAATTCAGCAGCCAGATGAATCGGCCAGACAGTTCTGGACACAGTTCTTAACAAAGAAAAATCAAATCATCGACTATCCGGATGCAGAGGCCCTCGCAGCCTTCAAACATAACATCCGCGACGAGTGGCTGGCCCGGCACCTAGGACAGGAAAAGCTGAAATCCATGGCAGCCCTCACATCACTCATGACCCGCTTCTGTGCGGGAGAGGACAGCTGGCTAGCTTGCAGCAACAACCTCAGCAAAAATGATGACAGTTCGGATACTAAGGACCACAATGGCAGGTCGCGTCGAAACAAAAACAAACGACGCATTAACGGCAATAACAATGAGGATACGGCAGTCAACGCCGGATTCAGAGGCTCTAAACCCGGTCAACGGAAGAAGCCATTCAAAAGAACTACTCTGGGTCCGTCCAATTTGGACCGAATACTCGACCGCTCATGCCAAATACATGGCACCCCCGAAAAGCCAGGTAATCACACCAACAGAGTTTGTTGGGTATTTATGCAGGCAGGCAAGTTAATTGCCGAAAACAATGACAAGGGGCTGCACAGCGACGACGAGGAAGAGACCCGGCCGCCGAACAGTAGAGGACAGAAGGGTTTCCCCCCACAAGTGCGGATGGTAAATATGATATACGCAACCCACATACCCAAGAGGGAGCGAAAACGTGCACTTCGGGACGTATATGCGATGGAGCCAGTCGCCCCGAACTTCAATCCATGGTCCTCTTGTCCGATCACTTTCGATCGAAGGGACCACCCTACTAGTATCCACCATGGCGGATTCGCCGCATTGGTTTTAGACCCTATCATCGATGGCTTTCACCTCACTAGAGTCCTCATGGACGGCGGCAGCAGCCTGAACCTGCTTTATCAGGATACAGTGCGCAAAATGGGCATAGACCCCTCAAGGATTAAACCTACAAAGACAACCTCCAAAGGCGTCATACCAGGTGTCGAGGCCAATTGCACAGGCTCGGTCACGCTGGAAGTGGTCTTCGGATCCCCGGATAATTTCCGAAGCGAGGAGTTAATCTTCGACATAGTCCCGTTCCGCAGTGGCTATCACGCCCTGCTCGAACGAACTGCGTTTGCAAAGTTCAACACGGTGCCGCATTATGCATACCTCAAGCTCAACATGCCAGGCCCTCGTGGAGTCATCAAGGTCAACGGAAACACTGAATGCTCCCTCCGAATGGAGGAACACACAGCGGCTCTCGTGGCAGAAGTACAGAACAACCTTTTAAGGCAATTTTCGAGTCCGGCCGTTAAAAGACAGGACATGATTAAACGCGCCCGGAGCAACATACATCAAGACCACCTGGCACGTTCCGAGCACGCGTAGCAATGCGGCCCCACCCCCAGCCCTTGCATGATTGCAGGACAAGCTCCCCGCGTACATCATTATGCTCTGGAGATACCTTGGGCATAGGGGGAGGGGCACGACCACGACAGGCCCAGAGTGCGGCTCAACCACACCATGGGCTCCTAAGTGTGTCGCTCTTTTTTGTTTCCTTTTTTTATTTTATCTACAGGACTCCGTTTACAAGAGGTCCTGTCCGGCAGTAGATCGGCCGAACTCACGATGCAACAGCCAGGGAGGATCAAGGGCTACGACGAACACTCAGGTGGTCTCCATTACGAGCATTAAATCTGTTTATTACACCATCCCTGGAGGGGGACATGATTAAATAGTCTGACCCTTGCTTTCCGCACCATTTGTATTGTTCTGCACTCATAGCAGAATTCCTTGAATAAACAATGCAACACTTTTTGCCTATAATTGCATTACTTTTTTTACGTATATGTTCATTAATGACATCTTGCACCCGTACATTTTGGTACGGCCGAATACACCAGGGGCTTATGTTCCCCGCATTATGGTGTGATAAGTCCGAACACTTTCACAAGTGCGGCACCCCAAACTTATAGCATTATATGCATCGGCTCCGAATCATGTCTTGGGTCAATAGTTGGGTTTGCACGGCTCCCATGTTTTCGTACCTTACGTTCCATTCTGTCGGCTAAGGTAGCACTGGGAGAACCACTGCGATTGCGCCCCAGTTGAGCTGGGCGAGCGCCTCAGTGGAGAAAGCTAAAACTGACTGTCATGATAAGGCGAGAGACTGGTCGCTGTTCGAGAGGTCTTTTCGAGTCCCTAAAGACTTACGCCGCTTAGAGCGAGGAACCGGATAGTGTCCGGCCCAGGCATGGATAGCGCCCCGAACTCGGTCTTCCGACACTAGGGGCTTCGCCGAAATTTAAAATTATAGAATTCTATGGCTAAGTGAGAGTGTTCAAGCATTATAAGTCCGGTTGCCTTGTTCGTTGTGTTGAGCGCCTCCCTAGATGGACCCAAAAATGGGAACATGAGCGCTCAAGTTTATCCCGAACACCCCAGCACTCGTGGCATGGGGGCTGAAGCCGACGACTTGCCATATCTCAGATTTAATAAACGGTCGAATAGAAGGTAATATTTTAAATCAAATAAGCATTGCTTAGCGCATATGAACAATGTTTTCAGCACACAGGATAACACATCGCGAGTTTACTCAATAATTACATCTCTGGGGCACTCATCCGCAATCTTGCGGGAACCCTTCAGGACAGTCTTATAGTACATTTCGGGCATATGATACTCCTTGCCCGGCGGCGGCGCGACAGGTAATTTACATTCACATGCTTGCTTTGCATGAAAACTGCCTTACCCACCGCTATCTTCTTCGTCGCCTCAATCTCCTGGAGGGCCTTATGGGACTCGGCCTTAGCGGCTTTGGCACTTTCAAGAGCCGAGGCAAGCTTGGACTCTCGAGTCTTCGAGTCGCGCTCCAAACTCTCATGCTTTTCCATGAGAGCCTGGTGCTCTTGCCGCACCTCCGCCACCCGCGCCTCCTACCTCTCTCGTTCCGCTCGTTCCATGGCCGCATTGCGTTCAGCCGCGGACACGGCCTCCTTCAAGGCCGCCACCTCGTTTGTGGGCCCTGCAGTACCCACATATCCTTGTTATTTCTATTGCAACCAAAATCCTTTTCTGTAAGGTACAAATTTCAAAGTGGTGTTACTCACCTTCTTTGTCCTCGAGCTGCTTCTTGGCAAGGCCGAGCTCTTGCTCGGACCGCTCGAGGTCCTGCTTCAAAGCACCGACCTCCGCAGTCAGTGCCGCAGAGGTCAGCAGCGCAGCCTGCAAACCCATATTGACATATTTTTAGCACTCCTGCGTATATCTTTTATAGATCCTTAGTCCGGTTTTTCTTTCCAAACACCGAACCGAGCATCAGGGGCTACTGTCTATGTGGTATTACATTACGCATTTTAAAGCTTCTTACCTCAAAGCCTGTTAGAAGGCTGCTGCAAGCTTCGGTCAGCCCGCTCTTGGCGAGCTGAACCTTCTGAATCACCGCACTCATAATAGTGCGGTGTTCTTCCTCGATGGAAGCGCCGTTGAGCGCCTCCAACAAGTTGTCCGGCGCCTCCGGTTGGACGAAGGCCGCCGGTGTCACGGTCTTGCCCTTCTTGCGAAGGGGCCGGCTGCGGGTTCCGGTGCGGAGTCCGGCACGAAGTCCGGGAGGCCGCCTTGTGGCACCTCCGGAGCCTCCCCCTCCTGGCGGGTCCCCTCCTGGGATCCCACCTCGGCGTCCTCAGCATCGCGAGGGGTGGAGGCGGTCGGAATGGAATCTACATCCGACGGCGCCAAGGATCCGCTGGATGAAGCGGGAAGATCCTCCTCGGCCGGGCTACATATAGTATGCGGCATTAGAACGACACTATGTGGCACGAAAAAGAAACTACAAATCACTCAGGAGTCTGGATACTTACGATCTTGCCAGAGGCTTGGCCCTTGAGGGCCACTCCTCGTCGCCATCATGGGCGTTGGCAGAGCTGTCCGGGGGAAGGGTCCTTCCCCTCTTGGACCCTTCGGCCTCCCCCGTTGGGGAAGCCTTCCTTTTCCTCTCTCCCCCCTCCGGGAGAGAGTCCTCCTTCTCCTCCTCGTCTTCGGGGGAGGAGTCCGCCTCGGAGCCATCTTCGAGTTCCCGCGGCCTTCTTCTTGGCCTTCTTCTCCGGCACCACATAAAGTGCCGGGACTAGCAGCCCCGTTAAACGGGCGTCCGCTGGTTCTTCGGCAAGGGGAGCCGGACAGTCTACCTATCCGGACGTCCTCTGCCAGTCCTGTCAAAGGCATTGGGAGTTTTAGATCCCACATAAAATTAAATGGTGAAAGAAAATAAATGTCCCATAGAGGATAACAAAGCTTACCTCGCCAGCCGGGCGCTTGGTGCTGAATCCACGGTCTTCCGTCGCGGACGCGAGGGCTTCTCCGCCCTTGAACAGCACCCTCCAGGCATCTTTATACGTCGTGTCGAAGAGCCCGCTCAGGGTCCAGTGCTGAGCCGGATCGAACTCCCACAAATTAAAGGCCCGCTATTGGCAGGGGAGAATTCCGCGAACGAGCATGACCTGGATCACATTGACAAGCCTAAGCTTCTTGTTCACCAAGGTCTGGAGACAGGACTGGAGTCCTATCAGCTCCTTCGAACTTCCCCATAGCAAGCCCTTCTCTTTCCAGGAGGTGAGCTGCATAGAGATACCAGATCTGAACTCGGGGGCCGCTGCCCATTTAGGGTCACGCGGCTCGATGATGTAGAACCACCCCGATTGCCACCCCTTGACGGACTCCATGAAGGCCCCTTCGAGCCAGATGACATTGGGCATCTTGCCCAACATGGCGCCACCGCACTCCACTTGGATGCCCTTCACTACCTTCGGCTTGACGTTGAAGGTCTTGAGCCACAAGCCAAAATGGGGCTGGATGCAGAGGAAGGCCTCGCACACGACGATAAACGCCGAGATTTTGAGGATGAAGTTTGGTGCCAGATCATGGAAATCCAGGCCGTAGTAGTACATGAGCCCCCAGACGAAGGGATGCAACGGGAAGCCCAGTCCGCGGATGAAGTGGGGAAGAAATACGACCCTCTCATGGGGCCTGGGGGTGGGGATGAGCTGCCCCTTTTCGGGCAGCCGGTGCGCGATGTCGTCGGATAGGTATTCGGCGCCGCGCAGCTTCTTGATGTGCTCCTCCATAACGGAGGAAGCCAACCACTTGCCTCCCGCTCCGGACATGACTGGAGAAGGTTGAGACGAGATGTGTGGGCTTGGGCGCTGGATCTCGAGTGCGCGGAGATGGATAAGCAAAGGAGGAAGAAGGCATAGGTAAAAAGGTGGATCCTTATCCCCTTATATATGGACGGACGAAGACTATGCGTCCCCACTAGCCTGGTAAAACTCGCTTATCTCCCAAGAGCCACCATCAATGGCGCGGTTGGGTTACCCACGTCCGTATTGATGAGAATCCCGGAATAAGGGGAACACGATCTCTGCTTCGACAAGACGTGCTAAGGAAACCGCTTCGCTAAACGCGCTGAGGTGGTATAATAAAAAACGATTCAAGTAAAGGCTTGGTAGTGGTGTGACGTCATGCCACAAAATACGTCAGCAGATTGAACTTGTGTACATATTATTCTCTCTACGGTGGAATGTGGAATTTATTTTGCAGAGTCGGACACTATCCTGGTGTTCACAATCTTCTATGAATTATTCGGAGGAGGAACCCGCCTTGCAATGCCGAACAATATGCGCGCCGGACTCATCGTCATTGAAGCCTAGTTCAGGGGCTACTGAGGGAGTCCTGGACTAGGGGGTGTCCGGACAACCAGACTATCATCGTCAGCCGGACTCCAAGACTATGAAGATACAAGATTGAAGACTTCGTCCCGTGTCCGGATGGGACTTTCCTTGGCGTGGAAGGCAAGCTTGGCAATACGGATATGTAGATCTCCTACCATTGTAACCGACTCTGTGTAACCCTAGCCCTCCCCGGTGTCTATATAAACCGGAGGGTTTTACTCCATAGGACGAACAACCATTACAACAATCATACCATAGGCTAGCTACTAGGGTTTAGCCTCCTTGATCTCGTGGTAGATCCGTTCTTGTACTACCCATATCATCAATATCAATCAAGCAGGAGTAGGGTTTTACCTCAATCGAGAGGGCCCGAACCTGGGTAAAAACATCGTGTCCCTTGTCTCCTGTTACCATCCGCCTAGACGCACAGTTCGGGACCCCCTACCCGAGATCCGCCGGTTTTGACACCGACAATGGGCTTGCGAGAATGCGAGCAGGAGAAGGGCCCGAGCAAGAAAACAACCAGCTCGCGTCCACTACATGCCATGGCGGTGGTCACCACGTGAACTGGCGAGTAGAGGACGCAGCGGGCTGGCAAATGTTGTCTATAGTGAAGTACCTCCAAGATAGAGTAAAACTGCGGTGGTGACACGATCAAAGACACATAGGGCCGAGAGAAACAAGCTTCACATGTTTGTTGTAGCAAACTTGGCTGCGCACTAATGATCAACAAGGAAGAGGAAAGAGCCAAACTCCATGTCTAGTGTGTTTAGGTTAAGAAGGACTATAGTCTTGTTAAGTTTGAGATGATTTGGAAAAGTATTTAACATAGTTGCTTTGCAACTGCCAAATCTGGTCCTAGAACTGAATCATGAAGTAGCACTCACTAGGAGTGATGGACTGATATAAAAATGGACATGGCAGGATGATTTGGGCATAAGAGGGTGCCACAAAAATTGCATACCATTTAGATAAGCCAAAGTGGTACTTCCTTCGTAATGCACCTCTCTGGACAGAGACTTACTAAAATTCCTAAGAAAAATGGATAGATGAAATGAGCCCAAATCTTGTGGAGATAGGTTATATGGATAGGAGAAGGCCCTGGAAACTTTTCAGCAACATTGAAGTAATATAAAATATACTTGCTTCACTAACTGAAAATGTGACCAGAAACAAAGAATTGAAGTTGAGTTCACATGGATGAAGGAAATGAGCTGAAATTTGGTGGAGTCGTGAGTTTATCAAATGAAGGATGTGTCAAAGTTTCAACTCATTTGGATATGCCTAGCTTGCACCTCCTTCACAAAGTTTCTTTCTGGACAGAAACTTTGGAAATTAGCTGAAAAATATTCACTAGGCAAATGAGGTTGAAACTTGGCACATGGCAGTTATATGGATAGGAAAAGGTGTACAAAAAGTCTAGAGTCAAATGGGCAAAGATAAATAGCACTTGCTTCACAAAGTGCCATTTAGGACAGAATAGGAAAAGGATTTTTTGAAAATTATTTTTGAACATGGCAAGGAAAAGTTTTGCCATATTTGATGAAGATATGACCCAAACAATTTATGAGAATTATTTGGGAACTTTAGGAGTGACAGAAATATAGGTTGCTTCACAACCTAGGATAGACATGGTTATTCCTTTAAAATAAAAAGGAATAATCCCAAGGAAAAGAATATTGGGGTTGGTCCAGGATGAATATGACATGGTCTTTTTATGGATATGAGGATGACAAGCCATGCTGGAAAGGAAGACGAGGTCATCTTCTCCAGTTTCCAGACCACATAGCCATCAAAGAAAAAGAAAACTCAAGCAAAAATCTCAGAAAATCAAAAGAAAAAGAAAGGGCCAAAAATCAGGGTGTGACAATATTACACTATACTAGGACAATGCCCGTGCAATGCAACGGGATATAAATATTCAAGATATCAACTCACCTAGACAAACCATATTTTTAGAGATTTTCATGGATCGACAAAATTTATGAATTGTTCTCACAAAACACAAGGATATTTATGTAGATATTAATGACAGACTAAAAATATAGACTAACAATATTAACCGTGCGTTGCAGCATGGGAAAACATGCATATATTCCAATTTAGTAAGAATTTCAAACTGAGTAGTTTGAGTTTATCTACATAAGGTTCTACAAAATCAACGAAAACCAAAACTTGAAACAATGATATTCCTCTAAATATTAATGACATACTAAGAATATTACCCGATTTATGCGCTAGCTCGTACTACCTAGCTTATTTCAGCCTAAACGAAGCCCACTCTTTACTATCTCATTAGTAATTCTTTAGTCGGCTTGCTTATTTCAGATTGCTAATACATATAAATTGGTGGAGAGTGATTAAAGGGAGTGAGGTGGTACTATTTAATAGGGCAACAATTCTTATTTTAGAACGCAAACTTGAGTTGGCTGAGATGGTCGTGACCTTCCTCATGGGATGGCAGGACGCGAGTTCAATCCCCCACAGGTGGAACTAAGTTTTTGTCTCCCACCCTGCCAGCATGGGCCTGGGCCGCCACTGTATGTATGTGGGCCGGTTGCCACAACGTCCAAACTATCTCCAAAAATATCTTGGGAAATCATGCATTGTACTGCGGGTTAATTCTCCAAAAATATCTGGGTTTCATCTATAAAACGTCCATGGAGGACTAAGAATATCTGTTTCTTTTATTAGTAGGTATAGATATGCATCTGTTCCAAACTATGTCTTGGGTCAATAGTTGGGTTGCCTGGCTCCTGTGCTTACCTTCTTACATTCCACATGTTCGGCTAAGAAGGTAAAGGGAGAACCCCTGCGATTATACTTTTGGCTATCCCAATTAAGCACCTCAGGGGAGATAGCCGAAAACTAACTGGCATGGTAAGCGTGAACTGGTCAGTGATCTGATGATAAGTGCTAAACTTAAAAAATCATTGGTGATTTATCTTTTTCATACGCAGGGTTCATGCTAGCACAAACCATGTGATTACAAAGGCACGCCTCGGCTACCTAGTACATCACAAAGCATTGGGGGCTAGTCATTAGCTCCCGCGGTCAAGCTCCTATGTCTAAGTGAAACCAATAAAGCCACATAGTCCGATTGCCCAGTCTCTCTCACGCACTACCACCTTCCGGCGCCGAGACGTTGGCTAAGGGAAACAGTGCAGAGAAGAAACACCCGTCGTATTATTCACTTGGAGGCTAAAGCCAATGACTGGTAACTTTCAGAATAAACAAAGGGCCGCACATGAGTCAAAATAAAATCATCATAGTTTAAAACATGTAAACAGGCCGCATTATAAAGCACAAGGTCCAGTTGACAACTTGATACAACCAGTCAATGTTTTCATCTTTGGAGCACTGGCTTCTACTGCCCAAGCACCATCCATAACTTGGGCAAAATAAAGTTCGAGGCGGCGATGTTCCTTTGCAAACGGCGGGGGACCAGTGGCCATTTCCATTGGCTTGATCTTAGGACAATGAACCATGGTCTTCGCAAAGGCCAGCCTAGCTACTTCGACGCACGCGAAACGCTTCACGACATCAATTCGGGGCGATGCATCACGTAGCTTCTGCAAGAGGCCAAAGTAGCTGACCGGAATAGGCTCTATGGGCCACAACCGGATGCAAAGATCCTCGAGGGACGGCTTGGCCATCCGATGCATCTCCATTAGCGGCTTCATCTGGTTGCTGAGGAGGGGAGGGTTCTCAGGCGCGTGAAACTACGACCAGAAAAGCCGCTATTCGGAGTCCTCCTCCCGCGTGGCGTAGTGTTCCGCCGCAGCCACCACACTATTCAGAAGCTTGGTGAAAACGCCTGCGGAGCGGCCCCGCGTCCGCAAGGCAAACCTGTCGCCACCAAAAACACTCTGCAGTAAGTATTTCTTACCATTCGCGATCTGCTTCACCTGGTGGAGCTCCTCCCAGGCACCGCGCACTTCCGTTCTGGCCTCTTGAAGCTCTTTTTCCTCCTTGGATAGCTCGGAGGACTACTCTTTCTAATTCTGCTCAAGGGCCTCACACTTCATGATGACATTGTTGAGATTCACCTACACTTCGGCCACTCGAGCCTTGCGCTTCTCGCCGACAGTCTTCACCGTCTCAAGTTCGGCCAGCGCCTTTTCGATAGTTGCTTTCTATTTGGCCACCTCGGCCTCAGCCTTCTTCAGCGTAGCCTTGAGGCCCTCGACCTCTGGGGTAGCAGCTGCAGTCACCAAACACCAGGTGCTCAGCATGCAATCCGGAACATAGGTGTCCGGTGGTGTTAACTATGCATTTCGATAGGGGCCTACGTTGCGCCTCATCAAGTCGTTTGTTGACGTGGTCAAGCTCTTCATCGGAGCACTTAAGCATTTGGTCCATCTCCTCCAGGGCAGCGGCATTAGCACCGTGGCCAAGGACGATGCCTAGGATATCAAATCGATCATGATGCTTTAAATACTGGCCTATGAATATTTGAGCCTTGAAAGTGCTAGTTATCGACTAGGGGGGGTGAATAGGCGATTTTTATGGAAGTCTTTAAAACACGGTGGCTTTGAAGACAAACAGGTAAACTGAGCCTATATAGTAAGCAGCAGAATGAAAACTACACTAGGCAAGCATTAGTCAAGCATACTATATAATGAAAGCATGAAGACTAACTGCAACTAGGTAGACAGGATCAGAAAGGAAGATAGTGTGAAGCTGAACAAATAATAGTCTTCACAGTGTGAAGTCAAACAGATCAGACAGGCAAGCAATGACTTCATGAAGAGAACTATAAAGTAAGGAGAGTAGAGGATAGAACCAGTAGCTTGACGAAGACAAGGATTTGGTAGACCAGTTCCAGTTGCTATGACAACTGTACGTCTGGTTAGGGATGCTGAGATTTAACTCAGAAGACTGTGTCTTCACCTTATTCCCCTTGAGCTAAGGACACCGAATCCTTGCCCAATCACTCTAGTAAGTCTTCGAGGTAGACTTCCAAACCTTCACAGACTTCGTTCACCGGCAATCCACAATGATTCTTGGATGCTCAAAATGCGACGCCTAACTGACTGGAGGATTCACAGTCCTCAAGTGTAACAAGTCTTCAGATCACTCGGACAGAAAGACTTCAGTGATGCCAACACTCTTTGGCTCTGGGTGTTTTGGGCTTTGTCCTCGCAAGGATTTCTCTCTCAAATGCTTCAGAGGTGGGTTGCTCTCAATCGACAAAAGACGTGCACTAACTCTGAGCAGCCACCAATTTATGGTGTAGGGGGCTGGCTATTTATAGCCAGGAGCCAACCCGACCTGATATGTCCGAAATGACCCTGGGTCACTAAGGAACTAACACGTGTCCAACAGTCAGATTTCAAACACACGCGGCAGCTTAGCTTGCGCTACAAGCAAAGCTCACTCATCCAGCTCGGGATAAGACTTACTCTCATTGTCTTCGCTCGAAGACATAGGATTTGGTTGAGCATCACATCAGTCACTCTGACTTTGTTCACAACCCCACTTAACAGTACGGTGGTTCCTCTGACTCAATAAAGAAGAAAAGTAAACTACGAAACAACTATGTCTTTGCACTCCATAGTCTTCAAGTGAATAGCTTCACGTGTCATAATCTTGGTCGTGAATGTCTTCACGAACCACCATTGTCTTCAATGTCTTCACACATTTTTAGGGGTCATCTCTAGTAGGTAAACCAAATCAATGAGGGACACTACCTGTGTTATCCTTCAATTCTCACAAACACTAGTCCCTCAACCACGTTTGTCGTCAATACTCCAAAACCAACTAGGGGTGGGACTAGATGCACTTACAATCTCCCCCTTTTTGGTGATTGATGACAAACTGGTTGAAGATTTCAATGGGGATAATAGTTTGTGAAAGTTCAGTATTGTGAGTATTGTCTTCATTCATATGACGAGGCTCCCCCTGAAGATGAGCATATATATAGTTTTCTTTTGAATGCAAATACACATGGCAGATTTTGCTTTGTGGAGGCCATCTTCATAGTGTGAAGACAATTCATCATGCATATAAAAAGATAATGAAGATAACGATATGCGTAATGGAAAATGGACGTCTGTAGAATGACTTCATGCAGAATTTATCATCGCATCACAAAGTGGCAGCAAAAGTAGCAGACGACCATCAAGTTTAAGTGTTACAACTCAAAAAACAAAAGTTTCAGAACAAGAGTTGTAAGAACTTATCAAAAATAAGCAACCACCCATATGGACCCGCTTGAAGACTATCAACTCATATGCTTCTCCCCCTTTTGTCAGTAATGACCAAAAAGGTTTGAAGACACAGAGTATCTACTCGTTCCCAGGTAGAGACGAAGTTGGAGCAGCAGGGTCGACGTTCGAGTTTGGTAGTGCAAACGGGCCTTGTGCAGCATCATCATGCAATGCCGTTAGAACCAGCGAAGTGGTGTCATCTTCTTCATCAACAATTCTCACAACAATAGTTGCAGCCGAAGATGAGCACTCGGAATCTTCAATAGAGGGTGTGCGATGCCAACTTGCAGTTTGAGGACGTCTAGAGTCAAACTTGAAATTTCTGGTGAAGCCATTCGCGCGAAGATCATCTTTAGTGCAGAGCATGGCGAGACTCTTCCAGGAACGGCGACATGCTTCATGGGCTAAACAAGTTCTTGGTGGCCAAGCTGCGAATGCGATTGACATCCACCAAGATACATTGCATCTGACGCTTCAACCAGTCATGATGTTTGTCCTGCTTTTGATGTAAAGCCACCAGAAGCTCACGGTCATTAAGTACATGAGGACGCTTCTGTGGCCTTTGAGCTATGGTGCTTGCAGTGGCTTCGGTATTTGCGCGGTGCGGTAGGCGCGGGTTGCCAACCAAAGAATAAGCAGGAGTTGTAGCATTGGGCACATGAACACCATCAATGGGCTACGTGAAGCCCTGGAACTCAGCATTCCAAAGGTGGAGGAGCTTCTTGGAAGGCTCAGGGTGGATGTCTTCAATAGACATATCAACATCAGGCAAAAAGACAATGTGATTGCGAGCTGATGGCCGATAGTCAACAGTTGAATGACGCTTAATCAAGCGCATCACCCATGGAGCATAAAACTTCAGACCAAACAGATCAATCCCGGAGGTAGCAAGTTGTCTAATGAAGAAATCCTGGGTGTTGAATTTGATGCCATTGATGATATAGAATACCAAAGTCTTCATGGCGCCTTCAAGTTTGGCTTCAGAAGAATGGCCTTTTATGGGCCAGAGAGTGTGCCTCATAATGTGATATACTGTGCGTGGCAGATATTCAAGGTCCATAACAAAGAATTCCTTTGGATATTCAGCGTCTTAGGGAAAAGGATTCATCATGCTAAGCATTTGGCTCATGTTCGGCTCTGGCTTCTGAAATATGCTCTACAGTTCATTCTGATGAAGCAAACAACTAGGTTTGTATCACTCACCTGGAGTAGGCAGGGAAGTAAGCTTGATGATATCCTGAGCTTTGGCTACGTGATGTACATCACCTGTCATCCTCTCAAGGATTCAAGTCTTCGGATCCCTGTTGTCGCCTCGAATATGTAAGGTTGCATAGAACTGCAGAAGGAGCTCTTCATTCCAGTGCTCTTTATCAGTCACGAACGCCAGCAGGCCAACATCCCTAAAGTAGTCAAGGGCTTCTTCCATACATGGCAGCCCAACCATAGCATCACAATCCAAATGCCTGTGCGGAACAATCCGGTCTTGATTGTACAGAGAGCAAGAGTAATAGTTTCGCTGCTGATGGTTCCAAAATCTGTAAGAGGAGATCTTTGGCTTCTTGTAAGGGTTCTTGGCACTGTCAAAGCCTGTATTGTCCTCTCTGAAGTTGAGCATGCTAAATGAGCCTTGTGTAGTGACAACACTTGGAAGCCTTGGCAGACGCAGCTTTGGATTCTGAACTTGAGGCCTTCGCTCCACATGATAATCATATTGGGGTCCTAGAGCAGTAGGAGGAATCATAATTGGCCAACGGACAGTGACAAGCTAACCTTCCCGATTGAAGGCCCTTTCCATGGTGTGAGGCTGTGGTGGAGGAACAACGCCATCAGTGATGATTGGCTTCACAGTGGCTTCAGCATTTACATTTGGTTCAGGCTCCACATTGTCTTCAGCCATGACAGGGTCGTTGGCTTCAGTAGCATTGTTGGTAGCAGCCTCATTGTTTTCAACATCCATTTGGTCAATGACCGGAGGGTCAGGCACGATCAAATTCTCTTCAAGAATGACTTGATCAATAACAGGGGGTGTGGCTTCTCTTTCTTCTCTTATTTCTTCTTCGGCTGATGCAGTCGGAATGTCTTCAGCAGCTTTAGCTTCAGACGCTTGAACAGTCGTAGAAGGATTCTCTTCAAGGAACACTTGATGTGCCACTGAGCTGGATTGTTGAGAATCTTCTTCTGGAATGGTGGACATGGAGATAGATGGCCTGAGACCTTTGTGAAGCCTGTGAAATGCTGGCGACGCCTTTGGAGATGGAGTGGTCTCCATGTAATTGTCATCATCAAGCACCGATGAGGTGACTTGAGTAGGTGGAGTTCGTGGTGTTTCATCTTCGACAGGGGTAGGTTCTTGTTGTAGCTCAACCCATGAGTCATCTTGAGCAATTGGCGTTAATGGATGACCAATGCTAATGTATTCACTGCTCGTAGGAGTGCGATGATACCAATTGGGGCTTGAGCTGAGGAAGGACTTCATCATCAAGTACATTATGACCAATGTCTTCAGGTGCGTTGGGGTCAAGAGCTGGAACTTCTTTAGATTCTGGTGCCTCTGTGGGAGAAGGCTCATGAACGACGAGACGACGCTCATGATTAACAGAGGTAGGGTATGCAACAGAATTGGGTTCAACAACGAGGGGCTCTGGGGCAGCAACACACTCTTTCCTTGAAGACTTAGAGCCCTTTGTCTTCAACTTTTTCTTGGAGGGAGCATCATCAGATGTATCCTTGTGCTTCCTCTTCCTGGCTTCTACTTCAGCCTGCCTGGTCTTCTTGAGCTCAAAAGCATTAGAGGGCACCTTTGGCTTCGAGCCAGTCATGATGGCAGGGAAGACAATGCTGGGTTGTCCCTGCCTTGTTGCATCAGGATTAGCTTCAGCAGGCTTCTTATTCTTCATACCAGCCATTCTGGGATCAATGTGAGGACGCCCAAGAGCTTTCCTCTTTTCAGCTTCATTGTGTTTGCACACATTTTTGAGCATAAGACTTCATGAATTCTCGAGGACCTTTAGCTTCTTCACGCTTCTTGTGAAATTCAGTTTTGAGGTCATGCGGCAGCTTCTTGAAAATTTGCACATCTGCCACACTGAGGTTGTGCATATTCTTCTTGAAATGCGCCTTCTCATAATTAATCTTGTTTTTGAGCTCGACGATTCTCTAAGCCAGGGCCAACTCATTAGCAATGGCTCCATGGAATGTGACGCTGATGCCCATGGCAGCTACAGACTGTCAATGTTGATGTTCTGGTTGTCGAACCACTTAGCAATGAAGTTATTCAAGATGTCAACATCAAAGAGGGGCAGATCACTGAAGATCTCTGCCTCTTGCTTGCTCTTGATCAACAACTCTAGAGCTTCATCACCAAGATCTTCATCACTTGACAGGTCAATGGTGTCTTCCTCATTGCGCAGAACGACAGTAAGAGTGAGGGGTTGCCCAGCAACCTTCTTGGGCAATGGATTCTTGGTCCTTTTGGACACACGAGACAAATCTTCAGTCTGCATACTGGATTCAGGAGGCACTACTGGAATTAGGAACTTTGCTGTCAGCCTTTTCTTTGTCGTCTGCTAACTGATGGCAAAGATGGTCTTTGCCATCAGCATGGTGAAAACGGATGACAAAGATGCAGCTGGCGGCAAAGAAATTGTTTTTCGTCCGCAATATCTTTGCCGTCAGCTAGCTGATGGCATAGAACCTTTGCCGTTCGCTAGCAGATGGCAAAGAGGCAGGGTGGACCGCTGGTGAGAGCCACCTAATGGTCACTTTCTTTGCCATCCGCGAGCTGATGGCAAAGAATCTTTGTCATCCGCTAGCAGACTGCAAAGAAAGTGGCCAAACTAACGTCCATTAGCTAGGCTATTTTGTCGTCTGCTAGTGGACGGCAAAGAGTCGTGCCCTATCTAACAAAACGCCCAGCCCTGGCCCTCTCTCCCCACGTCTCTCTCCCTCCCAGTCCCAACCCCGCGCCGCCACCCGAACTCGTCCCAACCTATATCGCCACCCCGCCCCGCCTGGACGCCCCGTGCCGCCTCGCCGCCCCGAACACCTCGACCCGCCTCGCTGCCCCGTGGCGCCGCACCGTCCAAGCCGCCCCACTTCGGCCCGCGGCGCCGCCCCGTCCGTGCCGGCGAGAGCTGTCTCGCTGCCCGCTTCAGCCCGCCCCGCCCCGCCGGCCGCCCCACCGACCCGCCTCGCCGACCCAGCCGCTACGGCTAGCCACCCCGCCTCGCCGCCCCGGCTGCTCCGAGGTGAGATTCTTTTTCTGTTTTTAGATTAAGATTAATTAGGTTTATTATAATTTAGTTTAGGTTTTGTTTAGTTTAGTTTTGGTTTAGTTTAGTTTAATTTAGGTTAAGTTTTTGGTTTAGTTTAGGTACTTTGGTTTAGTTTAGGTACTTTGGTTTAGTTTTAGTTTAGTTAGTTTAGTTTAGTTTAGGTTTAGTTTAGTTAGTTTAGTTTAGGTTTAGATTAGTTTAGTTTAGGTTAAGTTTCTGGTTGATTTTGAACATGTGAAATTTGTTGTTATTGTTTTAGTTAAAGCATTTATTCCCGCTTTGACATTGACGATGCCTATCCCGCATCCTCATCGTCGACTCGACAGAGGAGTCCTGCTCGATCAGAGGGGCCATGTCCGACACTGGGCTCCATCGGGCTGGTACTGGGAGGTTCTACCTTCCGGGGGGCGCAGCTTGGTGAGGAGCCAGTCGGTCATTGACCCCGAACCTTGTTTCTTGGCGGTCGCGTGGGCCAGTGATGGTGCCGAGGCTTTCAGACACCGCGTTGGTGGTAAGACATCGTGTCAGGGAGGAGGACGAGCACGTCCGTCGCTGCATGGTTGCATTGGAGGGCAGGTTCTACAATACCTAGCAGATTCTTTAGGGACCTCACTAGAGCTATGATCCTGTCATGGTTCCATCTCTTTGGGTGTCCATTGCCAGCGCCGATACCCCTCGTTCGCTATGGTTCTAGTTGTATAAGTGATGCTCTATGTATGATACTATTTGAGATGTATTAGTGATAATATTCGACGATGTACGGACGCAACAGATGATGTAGTTTTGCCTATTGAATGCATGCTAATTTAGTTTACCCAGGGACGAGCAGGTTAGGGGGTTCCTGTCGATGGTACCCTAAATAGCAAGTATCGTCAGTGCGAGATACATGTGGCCATCGGTGTCGAATAATACATCCATGTCCCACAAGTGGCCAAACATGTCCTGCATCCGGAGCAACAGTTCTCGGCATCGATGGCGGTCCAACACCATCGCGAATTTTTCTGGCAGCCTCTCAGATGATGATTCAAAGCTAAGTGTTGAAACTTGAAACACCCAAACTAACTCAACTCGGTTTGGTTGTTTGAACTTTCAAAACTTGGCTATAATCCTCATTGCAAAGGTTGCCAAACAAATTTGCTAAGGTGTTCGAGTGACATTGGCCACTAGAACTATTGTTGCGGGACGCCGGGCGCCGAGGTCACTTGTGGGAGGTGGATCTAGTGTTCAACGCCGAGCGCCTCATGTATCTTGCACCGATGATACTTTCTATTTAGGGTTCTATCAATGCCGAGGAACACCAAACCCGCTCGTCCTACTGTAAATATTTAGTTAGGTTGACAGAAAAACAATATTTCTATGAAACTCATCTTTCAATTTAAATGTGCAGTTTTTTTGTTGCTGCGAGGGTCTAGTGTTCAACGAGCTCCGCCCCTCTTTCATGGGTTAGCACAAATGACATCTCCTTCCCCCCCTTGATTTGCTCTATTTCCGATCTTCGTGCTGATGAAACTTGGTAGCTATAGGTGTCTTCAGTCATCAGTATGCGTGACCACTATGCATCTCCCGTTCGAAAGGGTTACATCTATAAATATGCATGCATTTGCATATTTATAACCATGATTCTTTCGAATTGTCCAACATTATCCATGGACAGCCCGAGTATGTGTAGATTGGGTTCAATTTCCCATATGCTCTGCTCCGGATCCGATGCAGAATTTTGTCAGTACATCCCTGTTGTTCTCCAGGTACGCATCCTCTCTGCTTATTGCTGAGACGTGTATCAGGAGAACAGCGGGGAGGTGCTATCGAAATTTTGCATCGGATCCGGAGCAGAGCATGGGAGAACAAACCCAATCTACACATACTCCGGTGGGATTAGGACCTATCTTTAATTATTAGCGTCTAGGTTGCAGGGACGTAATAAAAGTGACCAACTCCATCAACTTATGAGTATATACATGCTGATTAATTTATATATATATTTCTTATGTGTCCAGTAGCTAGGCAAGATGAGTGATCTTGCATGGATGTACACCGGTTGCACTAGTCAAAAAACATGACAACTGAATGGTTAACAAAAACCAAGGGGTTTCTGAGAACCGCATTTGCAAATGGCCAGAGGAGAACCTGTTGCCCCTGTGCAGGGTGCAATAATTGGCACAAGAGGGCGGAGGATGAAATGGGCAAACACTTGCAGAAGAGGGGTTTTACGCCAGATTATACGGTGTGGACATTTCATGGTGAGTCTGACCAACGTGCCAGAGTTGAGGTGCTTTGTCATTGCACCAACGAGCATGGTACTGGGATACAAGACATGGTGCAAGACTTTGATGATGCTCGGGGCTCGGACTCGGAGATGGAGGAATCTGCAAAGGCCTTAAATGAAATGTTGGACTCTTCAAAACGTCCTCTCCACGAGCACACTGAGCTTTGTTAGTTGGATGCCATCTCATAAATAATGGCTCTGAAGGTTCAATTCAACTTGGGCAAAGAATGCTATGACGCGATCATGACAGTATTTGGATGTTTTCTACCCAAAGGCCACGTACTACCTGCAAACCTGTATCAGTCAGACAAAATCCTCCGTGCACTTAAGATGCCCTATGAGAAGATACATGCCTGTGAGAATGGATGTGCCTTATTTAGGCATCAGTATGTGGACTTGAACTATTGTCCCCTTTGCAAGTCATCTAGGTATGTTGTGGTACACAACAGTATAGGTGACAAGACGCAGACCAAGATACTCGTTAATGTTCTTTGGTATATGCCAATCGTACCAAGACTTCAACGTATTTTCATGGTCGAAGAGACGGCAAGACAGATGACATGGCACAAAACGGGCAAAAGAACCCAACTAGATGGAGATGGGAAGCTGATGATGGTGCACACATCAGACGGTGAAGCGTGGAAGCGCTTCAATGCATTACATGACGACAAAGCGGCAGATCCGAGGCATCCTCGAGTCGCCATCAGCACGGATGGGTTCAGTGTGTTTGGTATGACGGCAACCCAATATAGTTGTTGGCCCGTATTTGTCATTCCACTCAATCTCCCCCCCGGATAGATTATGCAAAGAAAAAACATTTTCTTGACGTTGATAATTCCAGGACCAAACTATCCGAGGAAGACTATGAATGTGTACATGCAGCTGCTGAAGGACGAATTGCAAGAAGCCTGGGATAATGGGTTCTAGACATACGACGCTTTTAGCAAAAAGAACTTCATAATGCGTGTGTGGTACATGTACTCGACGCATGACTTGCCGGTGTATGCGCTATTTGTTGGCTGGTGTGTGCATGTAAGGTTCCCGTGCCCCACATGCAAGGGAGCTCTTCAGTTTTGTTGGCTTGAGGCCGGTCGCAATTTTTCTTGCTTCGACATGCATAGACCGTTCCTGCATCCTCACCATAAGTTCAGGAAAGACAAGCATAACTTCATCAAAGGTAGAGTTGTGAAAGACTGTGCACCACGTCCATTGATAGGCCAAGAGATCCTGAATCAGTTAAATGCTCTCGAGCCAGATCTAGAGCGCCCATGGTATTTTAAGGGGTATAATTCGAAACACGCCTGGAATCACAAGACATGCTTGTGGGATCTGCCTTACTTCAAAGACCTCCTTTGCCCACACAACATCGACGTGATGCACACTGAGAAGAATATCCCTCAGGCACTTTTTGGTACATTGTTTGGCATAGATGGGAAGTCAAAGGATAATCCTAAGGCAAGAGTTGATCAGGAGGCGCTATGTCATAGACCATTACAAAACATGCAAACACCGAAAGGAAAGAAGAACTGGGCAAAGCCAAAGGCATGGTTCAATCTTGGAAGGCCAACTATGAGGGAAATTATATTGTGGGTGAAAATGTGGTTGATGTTCCCCGATGGGTATGCAACAAATCTAAAGAGGGGAGCGAGTCTTGATAAATTGAAGATATTTGGTCTCAAGAGTCGTGATTGGCACATATGTATTGAGCGGGTAATGCTGGTGATGTTGCATGGATTCATCCCTGAGGATGAATGGCTAGTACTGGCAGAGTTGTGCTATTTATTTCATGTTATTTGTGCTAAAGAACTATCACCTGACCTAGTAGAAGAAATGGAAGAGTTGGCGCCGGAGTTGATCTGCAAGTTAGAGAAGATATTTCCGGCGGGCTTCTTAAATCCAATGCAACACTTGATTTTGCATCTCCCAACCGAGGCAAGATTGGGGGGGGGGGCTATGCAGAATCATTGATACTATGCAATTGAGAGGATGCAGAAGACGCTTCGAGCAAAATGTAAAAATAAACATAAGAATTGAAGCATTGATGGCTGAGGCATTCATTATTGAGGAGGTGGCAAACTTCGTGACAACACACTACGAAGCCAAAAATCATCATGTTCATAATTCGAACCCTCGGTACAATGCCGGCGACCCTAAAAAGGGTCGATCCAACCTCAGCCTATTCAAAGGAGATCTGGCACCAACCGGTGCTTCTAATTCCTTAATGTTGGATTCCGAAGAATGCAGACCATTTCATTGTATATCTTCAACAACCTAACAGAAGTGCGGTCGTACATCGAGTAAGTTCTCGGTACATTGTTTCGCAACTTCTAATTCCTTTGAACTGCTCTTACTCCCGGATAAATTTGATACAGTCGATACATCGCCAAATTCTCAAAGGTAAGAACATCGGGCAAGATGGATGGATCGCGTATGACAGGCAGTTGACAAGTTAGGCAGTTGCTGATGCTGTATGGGGAAGTGGAGACTGGTACGTCTCCCACGTATCTATAATTTATGAAGTATTCATGCTAATATATTATCATTCTTGGATGTTTTACAGTAATTTTATAGCAACTTTATTTTTTGGGACTAACCAATTGACCCAGTGCCAGTTGCTGTTTTTTGCTTATTTTTACATCGCAGGAAATCAATATCAAACGGAGTCCAAACACCGCCAAACTTTTTGTGGATTTTTTATGGACCAGAAGACCACCAGTGGGCCACAGAAGCACTTGAGGGTGCCCCGAGGGGGGCACAACCAACCAGAGTGCGCCTGGCGGTCCAGGCGTGCCTAGGTGGGTTGTGCCCACCTCGGTGGCCTCCCGCACCCCTTCTTCGCCCTATAAAATCCCAAATATTCCAAAACCCTTTGGGGTAGCCCTAGATCAGAAGTTCTGCCACCACAAGGCCTCTGTATCCACGAGATCTAATCTAGACCCCATTCCGGCACCCTGCCAGAGGGGGAGATCATCACCGGTGGCCATCTTCATCATCCCGGTGGCCACCACGATGAGGAGGGAGTATTCCACCCTCGGGTCTGAGGGTTTGTACCAGTAGCTATGTGTTTAATCTCTCTCTCTCTCTCTCTCTCTCTCTCTCGTGGTCTTGAGATGTCACGATCTTGATGTATCGCGGGCTTTGTTAATGTAGTTGGATCATATGGTGTTTTCCCCTCTCTATCTTGTTGTGATGAATTGAGTTTTTCCCATTGAGATTTCGTTGTTATTGGATGAATACTTTTATGGATTTGAGAACACTTTATATATGTCATGCATATGCATACTCATGGTGACAATGGGGTATCGTAATGATTCACTTGATATATGTTTTGGCACTCAACTCGCGGATTCCCGAGGTGACATTTGGGTAATCTATGCATAGGGGTTGATGCGCATTCTTGTCTTTGTTTCTCGGGTAGAAATCTTGGGGCACTCTTTGAAGTTCTTTGTGCTGGATTGAGTAATATGAATATGAATTTTTTTGGTGTTATTTTAGTACGAACTCTAGGATAGATCGAACGGAAATAATAATTTTGAATTATTTTAGTATGAACTCTTGAATAGACCGAATGGGAAGAATAGCTTTGAGGTGGTTTCGTACCCTACAAACAATTTGTTCTTATGTTCTCCGCTAGATAGGAACATTGGAGTGATTCTTTGTTGCACGTTGAGGGATGGTTATGTGATCCAATTATATTAGCATTGCCGAGAGATTGCACTAGTGAAAGTACGGACCCTAGGCCTCATTTTCAAGCATTGCAATACCGTTTTTGTGCCCGTTTTACTATATTCTACCTTGCTGTTTTTACTTATTCAGATTATAAAAATATATTTCTACCATCAATATTACACTTTTATCACCACCTCTTCGCTGAGCTAGTGCACCTATACAATTTGCCATTGTATTGGGTGTGTTGGGCACACAAGAGAGTTTTTATTATTTGGTTGCACGGTTTTTTGAGAGAGACCATCTTCATCCTATGCCTCCCACGGATTGATAAACCTTAGATCATCCACTTGAGGGAATATTGCTATTGTCCTACATAACTCTTCGCTCGGAGGCCCAACACGAGTCTACAAGAATAAAGTTGTGTAGTAGATATCAAGCTCTTTTCTGGCGCCGTTGTTGGGGAGGTTAGGTAAGCGACACTCACATCTCGTCAACGAAGCTCTTTTATGGCGGCGTTGCCGGGGTGGTCAGTGCATGAAGGTATATCTTTAGATCTTGCAATTGAATCTTTTAGTTTCTTTTTGATAACTATTTTGGTTTATAAAATGAAATTACATAAAAAATGGAATTGAGGTTGCATCATATTATTGATCCTCTTTGTAATATCGTTCTTCAAAATGACGGATAGAAAAATTGTGCTCAATTGTTAGAAGAAGAAGTCAATAAAATGTTTGGCACAAGATATTTGAATGATGAGCATGATTGCAATGTTGCTAGTATGAATTCTTTGAATATCCATGATGCTAATGATATGCAAAGCCATAAGCTTGGGGATCCTATGTTTGATGAAGATGATATTTTTATTCCCCTAAGTTTTGATGAGAAAAATTATTATGATGAATGCATCCCTCCTATTTATGATGATTATAATGATGAAAGCGGATTTGAAGAGGTCATGACTTTATTTAGTAATGAATCCACCATTTTGGATGAGGCTTCAATTGACTATATAACAAAGTTCCTATCTATGATGATTATGGTGAGAACATGTATGCTACGAAGGATAATGATAACCATGAAACTTGTCATCGTGATTTTAATTTTCAATCACATGATAGTTATTTTGTTGAGTTTGCTCCCACTACTATTCATGAGAATAAATTTGCTTATGTGGAGATTAGCAAAATTTCTATGCTTATGCATCATGAAAAGAATGCTTTATGTGATAGTTATATTACTGAATTCATTCATTATGCTACTGAGAATTACTATGAGAGAGGAACATATGCTTTTACATATTGCAATAATATCAAGTTCCCTCTCTTTTTGTTGAAGGTTTTGAAGTTGCACATGTTTTGCCTTCCAATGTTAGTTGATTCTTTCTCCCATAAATTATTTTCTTACAAAATCCCTATGCATAGGAAGTGGGTTAGACTTAAATGTGCCAGTCACATGCTTCATGATGCTCTCTTTATGTTTCAATTCTTACTTTTTACGCGAGCATCATTGAAATCATCATGCCTAGCTTAAAAGGCATTAAAGTAAAGCGCTTGTTGGGAGACAACCCAACATTTACCCCTACTGTTTTTGTGTGTTAACACGATTAAGCTACGGTAGTAACCATATTTTATTGCTTTTGTTTAAATAAAGTGCCAAGTAAAGCTTTTGGGATAGTGTGGATGATAGTTAACTTGAATCTATGCAAAAACAGAAACTTTTGCGCTCAGTCCTGGAAATTTTAAAATTCACTGGAACGTTCTTTTGATCTCAATTTTTTACAGGCGACAGATATACAAATTCCCTGCGTTGTCCAAATTTTTCAAAAATTTTGGAGTAGCAGAAGTATGGTTGGAGTGCATATTACTACGGACTTTTCTGTTTTTGACAGATTCTGTTTTCAATGCATAGTTTGCTTGTTTTCTAGTTTCTATGTCTTATATTGCTCAATATAAATTGTAGAAAAGATATGCTACAGTAGGAATTGTGTGGAAACAATTATGAATATTATCTTTGACAGGACAAAAGTGAAATGGTTTGCTCTTTATCATACTAACCTATCTCACAAAGTTCCGCTAAGTTTTGTGTGATTGATGTTTCCAAGTTTTGAGTGAGATGTCGATATGAGGAGAATAAGGAGTGACAAGACCCTAAGCTTGGGGATGCGCAAGGCACCCCTAGGTAATATTCAAGGAATATTCAAGCAACTAAGCTTGGGATGCCCCGGAAGGCATCCCCTCTTTCGTCTCCAACATTATCAGTAACCTCTCATGGAGCTATGTTTTCATTCTCACATGATATGTGTTTTAATTGGAGTGTCATTTTATTTTGGTTCGATTTGCTTGCTGTTATTTAAAATAATGTTTTGCATCTTTCTTTTCAATAAAAATGTCAAGGATAGCCTCTACCATGCTTATTTTGCAAGTATATGAGTTGTTGTTTGGAAACAAAAAGTTTATCGCTGTTGCAAAAATTCCCGACAAAAGTCAGACTGTGATAAATGCTGAAACTTTTTGCAAAGTAATCTATGACAAATTTTGTACCGTGTGGTAAATTTTCAGAATTTTTGGAGTTACGGAAGTATGATGAATCTTGCATTCTTTACAGACTATACTGTCTTGGCAGATTGCTGCTATGTTTGCATTATTTTCATATGTTTGCTTGTTTAATGATTCTATTCGAGGATATGAGTATTAAATATGCAGATGCATTTAGTCTGCAATGTTGAATAATAATTTTAGTGATTTTCTATAGTAGAGAATGATAAGGTTTTGTGCACTGATTTATACTAACTTATCTCACGAGTTCTTGTTGAGTTTTGTGTGGATGAAGTTTTTGAGATTTAGGAATACCGTGATATGAGAGGAATGAAGAAGGCACAAGAGCTCAAGCTTGGGCATCCCAAGTTAATTTTCCAATAAGTCTCAAGCATCTAAGCTTTGGGATTCCCCGGTAGGCATACCACCTTTCTGCTTCAACGATTTTCGGTTAGTATCAGTTGAGCCTAAGTTTTTGCTTCTTCACCACATGTGTTCTATTCTTGGAATGTCATTTTGATTTGTTTTGCTTTCTGTTTTAATAAAATACTTAGATCTGAAATTTTTAAATAAGAGAGAGTCCTCAATTAGCTACCCCTTTACTCAACTACTCGCTTGATCTTCACTTATATCTCTTTGCAGTAGCTTGTCATTTACTCTTGTGCTTCACTTATATCCTATGCGTAAATTGTTGAATGAATTAAATATCATGAAGTTGAAATTATGTGTCCATATCATGCTTGGTGGTAGCTTCACTTTGGGTTTAGAAAGTGAAATCTTTGAGGCTTGAGAATCACAATATTGGTCATATAAGCAATTCACGAATGGTTAGTAGAAGGAAGAGAACTTTAACATGCAAATACACTATCTTGGAAATCTTTTGTGATTGTGAGCCCCCGTCAAAATATTATATGCCAAAATTGTTGACGTTGGACAAGGAAGACAACGTAATGATTTATGTTTGTTCATATTCACATAGAAGCTATATTGTCATAGATCCTTCAACATGTGGTGCTTGCCCCCCATCTTTGCTCGCTAAAAATTCCGCACCAAGTAGAGATACTACTTGTGCATCCAAAAAACCCTTAAAACCAAATCTTATTTTCAAGAGGCCACCATACCTACCTAAGGATTCGGCAAGATCCTTCAAATCATTTGTCATCGGTGCAATAAGGCAATAAAAATTGCTTCTAAAAGTGTTAGATCATTTAGTGTAAGAGAAAATTGAGCGTTGTACAAACTTGTGATGGCAAAGAATAAAAGCGACAGACTGCATAATAAAGGTTGCTATCATAATGGGTAATATAACATGACGTTCTTTTGCACTAAGGGGTTGAGCATACAAACAAAAAAGTGCATAGCAACCACTACTTCCCTCTGCGAAGGGCCTATCTTTTACTTTATGTATTTAGTTTTATACAAGAGTCAAATTTTTTCTCTCTATTACGTTTTATTTTTCTCCTTTGGCAAGCATCATGTGGTGAGGAAAGATCTAGGAACATATGTACAGTTGAATATGGGTAGCATGAGTTATTATTGTTGACATCACCCTTGAGGTGATTACATTGGGAGGCGAAACTATGAGCCCCTATCTTTCTATGTGTCCGATTGAAACGTTTTGGTCATGAGTACGCGGTGAGTGTTAGCAATCATAGAACACTATATGATGGTTGAGTATGTGGAGATCTTACTTAGACTCTGTTGAATAAGCTGAATTGCAATTGCTTCGTGACTAAGAATATAGGTTGTTGAGTTTCAAGAGAGTTCATTGTTTGAACCATAACATGTGAATTGGTGCTACTCTGTCATGATGAGTTTTTATGAGAAAGAATTGTTGTTATGATGCTAGGAAAAGTGATTGAAATTATCATTGATCAAACTTATGCACTTTGCTAGCATTCACACTTCATAAATTATTTATTTTATCATTTGCCTACTCGAGAACGAGTAGGAATTAAGCTTAGGGATGCTGGTACGTCTCCGACGTATCTATAACTTATGAAGTATTCATGCTAATATATTATCATTCTTGGATGTTTTACAATCATTTTATAGCCACTTATATAATTTTTTGGGACTAACCTATTGACCCAGTGCCCAATGCCAGTTGCTGTTTTTTTGCTTGTTTTTACAACGCAGGAAATCAATATCAAAAGGAGTCCAAACATCACAAAACTTTTTGTGGATTTTTTATGGACCAGAATACCACCAAGGGGCTAGAGAAGTACCTGGGGGTGCCCCGAGGGGGGGCACAACCCTCAAGGGCGCACGTGGCAGCCCAGGCGCGCACAGGTGGGTTGTGCCAACCTCGGTGGCCTCCCGCACCCCTTCTACGCCCTATAAATTCCCACATATTCCAAAACACTTTGGGGTAGCCCTAGATCAGAAGTTCTACCGCCGCAAGGCCTCTGTATCCACGAGATCCAATCTGGACCCTGTTTCGGCATCCTGCCGTAGGGGGAGATCATCATCGGTGGCCATCTTCATCATCCCAGCGGCCACCACGATGAGGAGGGAGTAGCCGACCCTCGGGGCTGAGGGTTTGTACCAGTAGCTATGTGTTTAATCTCTCTCTCTCTCTCTCGTGTTTTTGAGATGTCATGATATTGATGTATTGCGGGCTTTGTTAATGTAGTTGGATCATATGGTGTTTTCCCCTCTCTATCTTGTTGTGATGAATTGAGTTTTTCCCTTTGAGATTTTGTTGTTATGAGATTGAATACTTAGAACACTTTATACATGTCTTCCATATGAATACACGTGGTGACAATGGGGTATCGTATTGATTCACTTGATATATGTTTTGGCACTCAAATCACGGATTCCAGAGGTGACATTGGGGTAATCTATGCATGGGGGTTGATGCATGTTCTTGTCTTTGTTTCTCCTGTAGATAACCTGGGGCACTCTTTTAAGTTGTTTGTGTTGGATTAAGTATTATGAATATGAATTTGCGTTAGTGTTATTTTAGTACGAACTCTAGGATAGATCGTACGGAAAGAATAGCTTTGTGTTATTTTAGTACGAACTCTTGAATAGATCGAACGGAAAGAATAGCTTTGAGGTGGTTTCATACCCTACAAACAATTTATTTTTATGTTCTTCGCTAGATAGAAACTTTGGAGTGATTCTTCATTGCACGTTGAGGGATGGTTATGTGATCCAATTATATTTGCATTGTCGAGAGATTGCACTAGTGAAAGTACGAACCCTAGGCCTCATTTTCAAGCATTGCAATACCGTTTTTGTGCCCGTTTACTATTTGCTAATTACCTTGGTTTTATTTATTCAGATTATAAAAATATATTTCTACCATCAATATTACACTTTTATGACCATCTCTTCGCCGAACTAGTGCACCTGTACAATTCACCATTGTATTGGGTGTGTTGGGGACACAAGAGCCTTTTTATTATTTGGTTGAAGGGTTGTTTGAGAGAGACCATCTACACCCTACGCGTCCCACGGATTGATACACCTTAGGTCATCTACTTGAAAGAAAATTGCTACTGTCCTACAAATCTCTGCGCTTGGAGGTCCAACACGAGTCTACAAGAATAAAGTTGCATAGTAGACATCAGAGACACCCACGTCCCATCAAGCGCCATGCATCGACTTGGTCTGCAGGTGATTGGGGCCTGTGGCGCTCCGCCCTTGCCCTTTGGCTTTGCCTTGAAGCCAAGTCCGATCGTGCCTTGGGTCCGGGGGCTACTATCGGCGTTCTGGGAACCAGGGTACCTAGACTTGCCTGCCTGCGGCCCACAGCGTGGCTTCATCGACGGCATGGTACGGCCCATCTACGACACCAACAAGTCAAGACCCTCACGAGGGTCCAAGCCTCGCGAGGCGGACGCACCAAGACCTCCGAAGGGAGTGGCCTCCCTAGGCTGCCTCCTTAGGAGCGAATATTTCTATGCAGGTGCTCACCATCATGAGGTTACAGTGACGCAAGCCATGATGACCAAGGCCGGAGGGTGTTGACACCAGATTTTGGCATGGACAAGAACTTAATTAAGATGGCCTCAAATGGAGAGGTGTTCAAAGTGAGAAAGTTTCGTATCGTCAAAAGCAGAAACTTTGATATTTGTGACATAGCCATCCGGTCTCATTTCTAAGGCCGAAGTTGTGTTCGAAGTATTCAGATTTTGTATTCAGAACACTATTCGGCTGATTATGCCCCCAATATGGCCTTATATGGGAAAAGATTCTACAAGGATTGTCTTCGTGTCGTCGAAACGATCGATTTTGATATAAGGAACGTCTAAATCGGAGTTCAGATGCAAAATTTAGAGCCAAAACAGTATGCGGCAAAAGTCTTCCCCGGAAGTTCCGGGCAAAACTTCCGGGGAGGTTCTGGGCTAAACCGAAAGTTAGCACGTGGTGCGCCCCGAAAACTAGAATTTAACATTATTTGCAGATTTGCAGGGCAAATTTTGACATAAAGACGACCTCGGATGAAAAAGTGATCAACTAACGAATTTTTCTCCATTGCCAGATCTACAACTTTGCTTTTGGGACCATCGTGATCCGAAGCCATATGCAACCTGTAGGAGCTGTGCAAGAGGGCAACGTGATGTAATTTTAGCCCGGAAGTTCCGGGCTGACCAGAAGTTCCGGCCCTCATAGTCCGAGTTAGGTTATCTTTTGATGTTTTGGAAGGGATTTGAGTCCTTTTCTTGTACGGAAAGTCCATCCGCCTCATATATATGTAAGAGGTGACAGCCGATTGAATAACAACACACAATCGAACAAATCTATCTATACTTTTTACCTTTACTTTTCCTTCTCCCTTGTCCTTCTTCCTCATTCCTCGTCTGTTCTTCTTGTTGCAGGGTGGCAAACCTCGAGGCCCTAGGGGCGATCAGGTCGACCTAGGGCAGCCCATAGCCGCCACGCGCCCTGACGGGGTCCCTCCCGGGCGTGTGGTGTTTCGGGTCCACAAAAGCGCCCACCGGATTGTCTTGCATACCGCGCTTCCGGCGGGTCTCCTTTGATGTGAGCTGCGGTTCATCACCCCCGGCGTCGAGAGTACACGGTGACGTGTTCGTGTGCGAACACACTTTTTGGTGACTCCGCTGGGGACGAAGCTTTGAACGGTCTCCGGCCTATTTTTACTATGAAAGGATCGTCATCTAGGGTTTGCAATCTACAAAGGTAATATGAATACCTAATTCCGTACTGTAGATGCAAATAATTCATATGGTGTTACTAGATCATTCAATGAGTATACTCTATCGGCCAGCCCTAGTTTTTTCAATAATGCATCTAATTACGTGCAAGGGCCGATTCAAAGTAATTTGCATGCTTTAAGTTCTTATGATACTAGTAACCTACAACATATGTATCCCAACTCTCATGCATCGGCAACCCCACAAATTGTTATGCTTATGAACAACATGGTGAGTTCAGTTAATAAATTTGTAGCACCTCATGTTAGAATTTCCAATGCCATGCAAGAAAGTGTTTCACCCTTTTATTCATCGGCAAGTAATGTGCAATATACTAATCCAACCATGCCGATGAACGAGAGAATTGGCCATGCTGCTACTAGTTATTCGGCCAGTTACTCTCAAATGTCATATGCTACACCTCATGTTAGTAATTCTTTGGCACCATACACAACTGTAGATGCTCATAATTCGGCTTCACACCTTCCTGGTTATAGCCGAATGAATGTAAATTTCACAGGAGCGGTTGTGCCCGATATTGTAGAAGATGAGGTAGTGGTGGCTGCATTGAAGAGTTTAGCCCAAAATAAGAGAATTAGTGCTCTTTGCCTTGAACAACATGAAAAGGGGCTATTTCCTGATTATGCCACAATAAAAGCTAGAGTTTTGAAGAAGATAAATCTTTGCCAATTGATAAAATTGGCGAGCAAAAGTATGGTCTTACAACAATGCATATGCCTTCACCTAGTACTACATCATATTATACACCCCCTACACAATTGCAAAAATTCGGCAACACCCGTGTGTCATTGCCGATAGAATCTAAAAGCATTGGGGGGCAATCATATGAGGGGTGGATGGAAATTGAGATGAAAAAGTTTAAAGCTCGCCAAGCTGAGATGTGGGCTGAAATTAGACAAGAGCGAGAAGCCTTCCAAATTAAAAAAGATAAAGTTATTGATTCAGGTAACAAAGAAAATTTGGTTATTGGAAAAGCCGAATCAAGTAGTATATATTCTGAGTCCATCAAATCCAAAGAGGCAAGCATTATTGAGAAAGGGCATGGAAAGCATAGCAAAACAACCATGCTTGATTTTTCTGAAGTCAATGGAACCTACTTCCTGCCCTATGAGTTCCATGCCGTAAAAATTGACAAGCCTCAAGGACAAGAACAAGTAGCCGAGCAAAGTTCGGCTGACATAGATCTTCAAAGCAATGATGCACGGAATCAAGAAAAAGATGATGACAAGGTGTTGGCGAGCCATCCACAGACGGAGCAAGATGTTCTTCAAGTGGCACCACCATCATGCTCTCCCAACATATTTGAAGAGGTATGCATAGCGAGTAATTTACCTATTTTTAGATTTGGTCGCAACTTCATTATTGAAGCATCTATAAGAAATATTCTCATAAGTAATTTTGAAAGACCAATGAAGAAGGGTAATTGACTTGTTAGGAATAAAATTATTATGGAACATATTGGCCAACCCATTGCGCCATTTATAAAGACCGATAATGACTTATTGTTACATCCAAAGCTTTCCCTGTTGCTTTATCTAAAGTTCATATCTAGTTGGGTAGATTTGGTTATTTCGTACTTGGCTTGCACTTGGTCTCAACTGAGGCATGTATGTTCTAAATATCTTCGTTTCAGAAATTTAAAGCCAAGGTTAAATTCTATTGAGCAAACCGATGCTAATATAATATCTTATCCAGAGACATCGGAAATAGAGTGGAAAACACAATGCATAGCCGAACGGGGAGATTCCAAATCTAAACCATTCGTTTGCTTATCTCCAAAGCCGTTCAAACAGCAAGATCGGCTAGAAAACAAAAAGTATACCTTCGATTCAAACATGTGTGATCAAATCTTTGATTTGTTGTTGAAAAATAATTACATAGAATTCTTGATCACCATGTCAAGCCATCTATCCAAGGACGAATGTATTGTAAGTTGCATAATTCATCCAAGCATAATTTTGAGGATTGCAATATGTTTCGTCAAATAGTCAAATCAGCCATTGATAAAGGACGATTGAAATTTGTTGAAACACCAAGAGATGACCATTCTTTTCCGATTGCTCCTGATGGCAAAAAGTTTTTGCATCGGCTGCTTCAAGCTGATCCATTTAAAGAGAAGGTAAAAACTGCAGGTGATGGGATCAAGCTTTCAAGAAAAGAAGTTGTTGAAGAGCATAATGAACATAATCTTGAGGGCAAGAATTCTATTGAAGCTACAATGAAGATGCCAAGGACTGGGGGGCAACAAAGCAATCCAAAGACCGATGCAAGCAAAACCAAAGGAGATAAAGGCCACAATAAGCACAAGCACAAGAAATCCAAGGTCACTTTTGCACAGTTATTAGATAAATATCAAAAGAAAAGTGAAGAGAATGGTGCTTATCGGTCGAGTAATGCAAAAGCATCAAGATCACCCCCTAGGCGCAAATCCTAGGATCGGTATTGGCAAGAAGAGAATTTTAATGCAACATGTTCATATCCTTATTTTGGATGGCAGATGCCAATGTCGTGGATGCCTCCCTATGCTCATGTAGATCGATATTCATCATGGGACAGGTATGATACAATGGCACATTCTTCATCATATTCTAGACCATCTCACCATTATTATGCAGCTCCAAGAAGATCAACGTTTAGTAAGCAGTCATATGTTCAAGACCGTTTCAATAAGAAAGAATCGGTCCGGAGCTCAAGAAATAAGAAAGAGGTGATGAAACAAGTATACCGAGTTAAAAAATATGGTCGCGAGAGTGCTAATTCAGATTTGATCTTAAAGGATAAAGAGCCAATTAAAGTGTTAACATTGGCTACTAAAGGCAATGAGATTAAGCAATCAATTGTTGAGAATCAAAGTGCCAAATCTGAAGAAAAGAAGTTGAAAGTGCACAAGGTAAAACAAGAATTGTCATTGCTTCAAACAAAATTGCAGCAGGGGTGCATACTCGGCTTATCATATTGGCAAAAGAAGAAATTACAAAAACTTAGTGCACAAGAACTTGAAGATAGGAACATGGCATGGGTTCCCAAAGAAAATGCTCAAAATAAGAATTATGTGCAAGCTTCCATTACAAGAAGTACGGCAAAGGTGAAGAATGAAAAAAGTGAAAACTATGAAGGACCAAGACGAAGGTTTCAGCATCTTCGGTCTACACATTATCCATATTCTTCAACTATGCCATTAACGCTTATGCCATGGAATTCATCATCAGGTATGATTGGTAACCCTCAATGGGCTTATTTTAATCCACGGATGCAATATAATTTCTTACATCATGAAAGGGTATTACCAAGTCAATATACATTTGGTTAGCTACAAGTTTGTTGCAAACCCAAAGGGCCGAAATATTTGATTGCTATTTCATTTTTTATTTCGGCTATACATGATTTGGTGAATGAATTCTATATGGACCTTATGTTAATTGCCGATATTTATCTATCGCCCTAAGAATATGTAAAAGCATGGCTGATGTAGTATCCTAACATCGTCCTTAGTTCAATTAGAGGCGAAAACGAGTTGCATGTTCATTGATATTGCCCTTGTCTTTCTAGTACTATGGAGATTATTTTCGACGGTTAAATTTGTGGCAATGGCTAAAGTGTTGGTGTTGTTTATTTATCTCCATATGGAGCTACTTTGTGAAGCCTCATGCCGCTTAAGATATTTTTGCACAATGATCAAAGCCGAATATGCATTGTTATTCGGATTGGAGCTTTGCCTTGTTGTAGGTGCTATACGTATTGAGGTTTCCAGTGATTCATTATTAGTAGTACAACAAATATCCAAGGGTTATCAATGTTTTGACGAATCACTTATAGTTTATCTTTTGGTATGACTAGATGCAATATTTACCTTGGGTTGCTTTAAAATTGTTCATATATCTAGGCATAACAATTTGAAAGAGTTGGCACAGCAAGCATCCGGCTACTATGTTAACCATGGTGTATTGTATTTCTATGTAGGCATAGGGAATGACTTTGATTCTCTTTCTATTTTCTGCCGTGGTCGGGATTTGAGTCTTACTCAATTTCATACCTTTGCAACACAAGCGAGAACTCTTTCTTTGACTGTTCCATTTTAAACTACTTCAAAATCTTGTCAAGGTATGTACTCATTGAAAATCTTATCAAGCGTCTTGATCTATCTCAATAGGTCTTGATGCTCAATATGTAAGTAGCTTTACTGAGGTATTTCTTTTAAAGAACTCCTTTCAAACACTTCTTTATGCTTTCCACAAAAATTCTACATCATTTCTGATCAACAATATGTCACTCACATATACTTATCAGAAAGGCTGTAGTGCTCCCACTCACTTTATTGTAAATACAGGCTTCACTGTAAGTCCGTATAAAACTATATGCTTTGATCAACTTATCAAAGTGTATATTCCAATGCCGAGATGCTTGCACCAGTCCATAGATGGATCGCTGGAGCTTGCACATTTTGTTAGCATCTTTAGGATTGACAAAACCTTCTGGTTGCATCATATACAACTCTTCTTTAAGAAAACCATTAAGGAATGCAGTTTTGACATCCATTTGCCAGATTTCATAAAATGTGGCAATTGCTAACATGATTCAGGCAGACTTAAGCATCGCTACAGTTGAGAAAATCTCATTGTAGTCAACACCTTGAACTTTTCGAAAATCTTTTGCAACAAGTCGATCTTTGTAGATAGTAACACTCCTATCAACGTCCGTCTTCCTCTTGAAGATACATTTATTTTCTATGGCTTGCCGATCATCGGCAAGTCCACCAAAGTCCACACTTTGTTCTCATACATGGATCCTATCTCAGATTTCATGGCCTCCAGCCATTTCGCGGAATCTGGGCTCATCATCGCTTCCTCATAGTTCGTAGGTTTATCATGGTCTAGTAACATGACTTCCAGAACAGGTGGTGCGGACCGTACTCTGGAAGACCTACGAGGTTCTGTAGTAACTTGATCTGAAGTTTCATGATAATCATCATTAGCTTCCTCACTAATTGGTGTAGGAATCACTGGAATTAATTTCTGTGATGAACTACTTTCCAATTTGGGAGAAGGTATAATTACCTTATCAAGATCTACTTTCCTCACACTCACTTCTTTCGAGAGAAACTCCTCTAGAAAGGATCCATCTTAGCAACGAATATCTTGCCTTCGGATCTGTGATAGAAGGTGTACCCAATAGTTTCCTTTGGGTATTCTATGAAGACGCACTTCTCCGAATTGGGTTCGAGCTTATCAAGTTGAAACTTTTTCACATAAGCATCACAGCCCCAAACTTGAAAAAACGACAACTTTGGTTTCTTGCCAAACCATTGTTCATAAGGCGTCGTCTCAACGGATTTTGATGGTGCCCTATTTAAATTGAATGCAACTGTCTCTAATACATAAACCCAAAATGATAATGGTAAATCGGTAAGACACATAAGATCGCACATCTAAAAAAGTGTGGTTACGATGTTCAGACACACCATTACACTATGGTGTTCCAGGTGGCATGAGTTTGTGAAACTATTCCACATTGTTTTAATGGAAGACCAAACTCGTAACTCAAATATTTGTCTCCGCGATCAGATTGTAGAAACTTAATTTTCTTGTTACGATGATTTTCCACTTCACTCTGAAATTCTTTGAACTTTTCAAATATTTCAGACTTATGTTTCATCAAGTAGATATACCCATATCTGCTCAAATCATCTATGAAGGTCAGAAAATAATGATACCCGCCACGAGCCTTAATATTCACTGATCTGCATACATCAGTATGTATTATTTCCAAAAATTCAGTAGCTCCTTCCATTTTTCTGGAGAACGGAGTATTAGTCATCTTGCCCAAAAGGCACGGTTCGCAAGCATCAAATGATTCATAACCAAGTGATTCCAAAAATCCATCTTTATGGAGTTTATTCATGCGGTTTACACCGATATGACCCAAACGGCAGTGCCACAAATAAGTTGCACTATCATTATTAACTTTGCATCTTTTGGCATCAATAATATTAATATGTGTATCACTATGATCGAGATCCAACAAACTATTTTCATTGGGTGTATGACCATTGAATGTTTTATTCATGTAAACAGAACAACAATTATTCTCTGACTTTAAATGAATAACCGTATTGCAATAAACATGATCAAATCATATTCATGCTCAATGCAAACGCCAAATAACATTTATTTACGTTTAACACTAATCCCGAAAGTATAGGGAGTGTGTGATGATGATCGTATTAATCTTGGAACTACTTCCAACACTCATTGTCACTTCCCCTCGACTAGTCTCTGTTTATTATGTAACTCCTATTTCGAGTTACTAATTTTTAGCAACCGAACAAGTATCAAATACCCAGGGGCTACTATAAATACTAGTAAGGTACACATGAATAACTTGTATATCAAATATACCCTTGTTCACTTTGCCATCCTTCTTATCCACCAAATATTCAGGGCATTTCCGCTTCCGGTGATCATCTCCTTTGCAGTAGAAGCACTCAGTTTCAGGCTTTGGTTCAGCTTTGGGCTTCTTCACGGGAGTGAAAACTTGCTTGCCATTCTACTGGAAGTTTCCCTTTCTTTCCCTTTGACATTTTCTTGAAACTAGTGGTCTTGTCAATCATCAACACTTGATGCTCTTTCTTGATTTCTACCTTCGTCGATTTCAACATCACGAAGAGCTCGGGAATCGTTTTCGTCATCCCTTGCATACTATAGTTCATCACGAAGTTCTAGTAACTTGGTGATGGTGACTAGAGAACTCTGTCAATCACTATCTTATCTGGAATATTAACTCCCCTTGATTCAAGCGATTGTAGAACCCAGACAATCTGAGCACATGCTCACAAGTTGAGCAATTCTCCTCCCTCTTTTAGCTATAGAACTTGTTGGAGACTTCATATCTCTCAACTCGGGTATTTGCTTGAAATATTAACTTCAACTCCTGGAACATCTCATATGGTCCATGACGTTCAAAACGTCTTTGAAGTCCCGATTATAAGCCATTAAGCATGGTGCAATAAACTATCAAGTAGTCATCATATTGAGCTAGCCAAACATTCATAACGTCTGCATCTGCTCCTGCAATAGGTCTGTCACCTAGCGGTGCATCAAGGACATAATTTTTATATGTAGCAATGAGGATAAACCTCAAATCATGGACCTAGTCTGCGTCATTGCTACTATCATCTTTCAACTTAGTTTTCTCTAGGAACACATATAAAACATAGGGAAGCAACAACGCGAGCTATTGATCTACAACATAATTTGCAAAAAACTATCAAGACTAATATCATGATAAATTAAAGTTCAATTAATCATATAACTTAAGAACTCCCACTTACATAGACATCCCTCTAATCATCTAAGTGATCACGTGATCCAAATCAACTAAACCATGTCCGATCATCACGTGAGATGGAGTAGTTTTCAATGGTGAACATCACTATGTTGATCATATCTACTATATGATTCACGCTCGACCTTTCGGTCTCAGTGTCCTGAAGAACTTTCGCAACGATGCATACTCAGGGAGAACACTTATACCTTGAAATTTAGTGAGAGATCATCTTATAATGCTACCGTCAATCAAAGCAAAATAAGATGCATAAAGGATAAACATCACATGCAATCAATATAAGTGATATGATATGGCCATCATCATCTTGTGCTTGTGATCTCCATCTCCGAAGCACCGTCATGATCACCATCGTCACCGGCGTGACACCTTGATCTCCATCATAGCATCGTTGTCGTTTCGCCACTTATTGCTTCTATGACTATAGCTACCGCTTAGTGATAAAGTAAAGCAATTACAGGGCGATTGCATTGCATACAATAAAAGCGACAACCATATGGCTCCTGCCAGTTGCCGGTAACTCGGTTACAAAACTTGATCATCTCATAAAATAAAATATAGCATCACGTCTTGACCATATCACATCACAACATGCCCTGCCAAAACAAGTTAGACGTCTTCTACTTTGTTGTTGCAAGTTTTACGTGGCTGCTACGGGCTGAGCAAGAATCGTTCTTACCTACGCATCAAAACCACAACGATAGTTCGTGACGTTAGTGCTGTTTTAACCTTCTCAAGGACCGGGCGTAGCCACACTCGGTTCAACTAAAGTTGGAGAAACTGACACCCGCCAGCCACCTATGTGCAAAGCACGTCGGTAGAACCAGTCTCACGTAAGCGTACGCGTAATGTTGGTCTGGGCCGCTTCATCCAACAATACCGCTGAACCAAAGTATGACATGCTGGTAAGCAGTATGACTTGTATCGCCCACAACTCACTTGTGTTCTACTCGTGCATATAACATCTACGCATAAAACCAGGCTATGATACCACCGTTGGGGAACGTAGTAATTTCAAAAATTTCCTACGCACATGCAAGATCATGGTGATGCATAGCAACGAGAGGGGAGAGTGTGTCCACGAACCCTCGTAAACCAAAAGCAGAAGCGTTAGGACAACGCGGTTGATGTAGTCGTACGTCTTCACGATCCGACCGATCAAATACCGAACGCACGCCACCTCCGAGTTCAGCACACGTTCAGCTCAATGACATCCCTCGAACTCCGATCTAGCTGAGCTTTGAGGGAGAGTTCCGTCAGCACGACGGCGGGGTGACGATGATGATGTTCTACCGACGCAGGGCTTCGCCTAAGCACCACTACGATATTATTGAGGTGGATTATGGTGGAGGGGGGCACCATACATGGCTAATAGATCTGAAGGATCAATTGTTGTGTCTAGAGGTGCCCCCCTGCCCCCGTATATAAAGGAGCAAGGGGGAGGCGGCCGGCCTAGGAGGAGGGCACGCCAAGGGGGGAGTCCTACTCCCATCGGGGGGCACCGTACATGACTCCTCCTTTCCGTCTTGGAGTAGGAGAAAAGGAAAGAGGGGGAGAGGAAGAAGGAAAAGGGGGCTGCACCCCTTATCCAATTCGGACCAGAGGGGGGCCGTGCGCCTCCTTCCTTTTGGCATCTCTCCTCTATTCCCGTATGGCCCAATAAGGCCCATATAATCCCTGACGAATTCCCGTAACTCTCCGGTACTCCGATAAATACCCGAATCACTCGGAACCTTTCCGATATCCGAATATAGTAGTCCAATATATCGATCTTTACGTCTCGACCATTTTGAGACTCTTCGTCATGTCCCCGATCTCATACGGGACTCCGAACTACCTTCGGTACATCAAAATACATAAACTCACAATATAATCGTCATCGAACTTGTCACATCCTAGCTAGCCATGCATTAGAGTGTTGCATCATGTTTCCTCTTTCATCAGAAACTTGAAATGGGGATCTGTGAAACCCTCAGAATCATTTTGAAAATGATCCAAATAAAAATTTCTCCAAAAAGGTCCAAGAAAATGCTCATGTTGCTCTCTGAAAATATTGGACAGAGATAAAAATCAAACCAATATTTTTAAGAGCTCATAGGTATTTATTTTGGGCATTTGGAATTAATGCATAAATATTTGCATTGGAAATATATTAATTATATATATTGATATATGTCCAAATATTATGCCATTTATAAAGGAGCTCTGAAATAATATATCTAGCTCCTGCAAAAATTGGCATAAGGAAATAAAATGATTTAATATTTTATTTAAATCAAAACAAATGTCAGAAATTAGAAAAGAGAAAAAAAATAAAAGGGAGAAGCTTACCTGGGCTCCTCCACTGTGCGGCCCAGCCAGCTGGCCGGCCCCGCCAGCACCCGGCCCCGCCCACCTCCCTCCTCTGTCGTCTTCGTCCCGACAGAGGGAGGGGAGTGTGGCCGGCGCGCGCGCGCGCCACCGCGCCACGCCACCTCTCTCCCTGCCTGCCTGCCCTCCCCTCCTCGCCTCGATGCCCCTGGACGACGCCACGCCTCCCCCCTGCTCTCTCTCACTCTCCCCCGGCTCTCCCCTCCTCTCCCTCGCTCTCTCTCTCACACGGCCGAACACCACCGTCGCCGCCGTTCGCCATAGCAGCCATCTCCGGCAACCCCTCGCTTCCCCGACTAGCTCAGAAGCTCCCCCACGACCCCCTCTTCCTCCCCACCGCTCCACAGCTCCCCGGAAGCCCTGCATCGCCGCCACGTCGCCGTTCCCCTCTTCGGGCTCCGACCATCGTCGCCGTCGAATTCGTCGTCTCCAGCGCGTCTCTGAGCCCGCTTCGACGCCCACTGCAACCGCGGTGAGCCCCCGGATCATTTCCCCCTTCTCCCCTGGTCTCTCCCGACCTCTAGGCCCTAGCCCCACCTTGGCCGAGAGCTCCACGCCGCCGGCGATGTCGTCGTCGTGGCCACGGTCACCGTAGCACCCAACCGAGCACACTATCGTGCTCCACACCTCACTAGGATCACGCAGCACACACTAACGCCTCCCCAAACCCTCTGCAACATCGATCCCGACCGCACCCGAACTCCGGCGGCCGCAGCCGAGCTCGCCGCCGTCAACTCCGGCCACCCCAGGCCCAGCCACGGCCACCGTTCGACGCACGGGAGCAAGAGCTTTCCAACGAGCCCAAGCACGGCCTCGCCCGTGCCCTGTAGCGCGATCCCGCGTCGCGCCGCCGTCTCGGACCTCGCCGGCGTCACGTCGCCGGTGGGTTTGACCCACTTTGACCACGGCAGGACACCCCTGAGTCCCTGACAGGTGGGCCCAGCCCTGTAGCTAAATAGGATTAGTGCTAACCACTGTTAGTTAACCCCTGACACTGACCAGTGGGCCCCAGTGCCACTAATCCCTAATTAGGATTAATTTAAACCTGTTAAACCCCCCCTGTCACTGACGTGTGGCCCCCACACGTCAGGTTTGACTCCAGCCAGCCGCAGTTGACCATTGACGTCATGCTGACGTCATGCTGGTGCAATAATTATAAATTCTGGATTTAATTTAAATCAGGAAATTCCAGAATATTATTTAAACTTCAAAAATTCATAACTTTTATTCTGTAACTCCAAATTGGACAAATTATATATGAAAAATGATCAGAAAAATCCAATCTATCCATCTGTACTATTTTCATGCATGATCAAACAAGTTAAATTGATGTTTTAAGCAGAACAAGAAAAGGCACTTAAAGAGGCCATGTTTGAGTTTGAAATTTGAATCTTTGATTCAAATTTGTTCAAACCCTTCTGGTTTTAGTTGCATTAGCCCAACACACTCATCTTGCCATGTCTCATGCATGCATCATATTGTTGCGCATTGTTTGGTGATGTTTGCGTATCGATGTCCTTTGCGACAGGTTCTGCCCCCGAGGAGTACCGTGATTACCCTAACGAAGAATCATATCCGTGCATCGAACCATGAGGCAAGCAACCAACCATTTGATCATATTGATACAATCCCATGTTCTCGCTCCTGCTCTCTTTTACTGCATTAAGACAACGCGTTTCAAACTGCTGTGTGCTATGGTAGTTGAACCCATTTCCTCTGCATGACCTGTCATTGCCACAGTAACTAGATGAAACCCACTAGCATGTGTAGGAGTTGATTGAGCCATATGTATGTGTTGTTCCTACCTTGCTATGCCTGCTATGCTTAGAGTCGTGTCAGGTCTGGTTCATCTGGGTGATGGGCTAGAGTGAAATGATTATGTCGGTAATGAGAGTGGTGTGGTGAACACGATTTGGTAAAGGTATCGATGAGAGGCCATGTAGGAGTACATGGTGGGTTGTTTCATTGAAGCCGACCTTAAGCACTGAGATCTGTATATGTGATTTAAGATACAGCTACTACCATGCATTGGGCCCTGAAATATGACCCCGCTCGACTTCTTATTCACCCTAGCTCTCTGTCCAGGAGTTGCAAGTAGTTTCTGGTGTTTGTAGCCTACTGGAGGCCGTGGACAGCGCTGACCGTAGGGGTGGGCTGTGATGCGGTAGGTACGTGGACGGGTGTACCGAATACCCGTTAGGTATCTTGGGAACCTTGTTCACATCGTTCGGGGCCGTATGGGAAACCTCGGCCGGACTCCCTGCGGATGGAACCTGAATAGGCGATAAACCTGGACTAGAGGCTTAAGTGTTTAGGTAGGTCGTGGTCTACACCCACGTCGGCTTTCGCTTGAAGTCTGCCGAGCACATGTCGTGTGCAGACGCTAAGTGGTGGAAACATGTATGAAGAAGTACACCCCTGCAGGGTTATCATAATCTATTCGAATAGCCGCGTCCGCGGTAAAGGACTACTTGGTTGCCGATACAGTTCATAGACAAGTAAATGGAAACTACTAAAAGCCTCAAGATAAGTGTGAGTGCCGAGGATGGCCCTTTCCGTAGGAAGACGGAGGTGGACCCTCGGCAGTGTATTGAAGTGGTGAGTAGTGGACTCGTGTGCGCAAAACCATTTCAAGTTGGAGTATCGTAGGATAGTCTAGCCAAGAGTCAAAGCTGGCTTGCTGCAATAACTCCACCAACCCTTCTTGATAATATGCATGTATGTAGGATTTGATGTAAGTCTTGCTGAGTACCTTTGTACTCATGTTGCTATAATCTACATTTCCAAGTAAATGGAAACTACTAAAAGCCTCAAGATAAGTGTGAGTGCCGAGGATGGCCCTTTCCGTAGGAAGACGGAGGTGGACCCTCGGTAGTGTATTGAAGTGGTGAGTAGTGGACTCGTGTGCGCAAAACCATTTCAAGTTGGAGTATCGTAGGATAGTCTAGCCAAGAGTCAAAGCTGGCTTGCTGCAATAACTCCACCAACCCTTCTTGATAATATGCATGTATGTAGGATCTGATGTAAGTCTTGCTGAGTACCTTTGTACTCATGTTGCTATAATCTACATTTTTACAGAAGACGCTGCAACCCCTTCTAATGGGTTCTATGTAGACGTTGACATCAACGAGTAGGCTAAAGACCCAGGTGGTGACCCTGAGCTTGTGATGGACCACGTAGTATAGCTAGGCTTTCCAAGCCTCTGTTATTTTACTAGTTGTCTGTACTCAGACAATGTACTTCCGCTGCTGGTTTGTATGACTGTATGACTTGTATGTTGGGTCGTGAGACCCGTACCTTGTGTATGTTATGTATGGCTCTCTGAGCCTTAAATAAAGTACTTGTGTCGTAGAGTCATGTTGTGATGCTTAGTTGTATTTGCACATATCAAGCATATTGTGTGTATGATTGAAATGCTTGGTATGTGTGGGATCTGACTATCTAGTTGTTTATCTTTAGTAGCCTCTCTTACCGGGAAATGTCTCCTAGTGTTACCGCTGAGCCATGGTAGCTTGCTACTGCTCTGGAACACTTAGGCTGGCCGACATGTGTCCTTCTTCGTTCCTGTGTCTGTCCCTTCGGGGAAATGTCACGCTTTGAGTACCGGAGTCCTGTTAGCCCGCTACAGCCCGGTTTACCGGAGTCCTGCTAGCCCAGTGCTACAGCCCGGACCCATTTGCTGATGACCGACACGTTCGGAGCTGGGTCATGGATGCCTGTCCCTGTAAGTCTGTGCCACTTTGGGTTTACGACTAGTCATGTCAGCCCGGGCTCCTTATCATATGGATGCTAGCGACACTATCATATACGTGAGCCAAAAGGGGCAAACGGTCCCGGGCAAAGGTAAGGCGACACCCGTGGGGATACCGTGCGTGAGGCCGCAAAGTGATATGAGGTGTTACCGGCTAGATCGATGTGACATCGAGTCGGGGTCCTGACAGCGTTGGCATCAGAGCCGGACTGCCTGTAGGTTTTCCAAGCCAAACTGGTCGATGTTGAGTCTAGAAATTCTTTAGTTATATGTAGGGGAATTGTTTGTGGGTTGGAACGTAAGGCTCTTTTTACTCCTTTATCTTATGACTTTCTGATCTGAGTCAGTCCATTCTTCCACCGGGGGTTAAGGAATTAGGATCTGTTCTCTCTATCAGGATCACGAGTTACTAATCAGTAGTACCTTATAAGTTTGATGGTTACAAGCCTAGTTCAGTTCTACTACCACATTATGTTGCTAGAATGGTTTCAGAACTTTGATATGATGATGTTGAGTGTGTACGAAATCCTTTGTCAAATGTCTCAAAATCCTTTTTGAGCATTTACAGCTGTTATGCTGCCGAAATTTTGCTAGAAATTCTAATGCCCTTGCATTATGATTGTGCTTTCAGATGGCCACTCGCGACCTCAATCAAGTGGTTCGCCTGACTCGATGCCTAGATGTACCCGGCCATACTGCCAAGTTGGTCAGGGTAATGACTGAGGCTGGATACCGTTGGTATCCTGAGTACACGGTCGAAGAGCAATTCCGAGACTTTAATCAAAGCCAGTATCTCTGCACTGTCAGGATATTTCCATCTTATCCTGGATCCACCGAGCCTCTTCACTGCTCCTATGGACTCGGGGTTACTATTGAGATGGCTGTGCAGGACGCCGCCTACTCTATGATGACCATTATGCGAGTCAGATCTGGTCTATTTCGGGACTCTGATTTCCGGTATATGCCAGGATCACTTCCGGGAGCACAAGGGTATCTCCAGGCTATCTATGCTGACCCCACTCAGGAGGATTCACGGACTCGCACCACTGCTGAGATGCTCGAGGATAAGGACCGTGAAAATCGGGCCTTAAGGTTAGAGCTCTTCAATACCCGTGCTGACCACTGGGCTACTTTGACTCGGTTCGCACCGGCGGTGCAAGCTGGATATTCAGATATGCGCGATCTCTATCCTGTGAGATCTGCTCTGCCGGACGTGATGGTTTGGCGTGATGTAGGAGGCATCACCCCACCTCGCGGTCCCCGCAGGCCACCGTCTGTTGGTCCAAGGCCTCATCCTAGCCCCTATGGTCCACAAGCTCCGCGAGACCGTCTGTTTCCGGATGATCATGTTGAGCTTCCAGGCTATGGAGGTGACTTCTACGAGGACTACTACGGATCGGTCTGAGTTAGCGGTAGTATCACTAGTTCGCACTAGCTGTGTCGTCTATCGTCCCGCGTGACTCGTGGGATATGACCTAGTTTGTACTCTTTCCGGAGGTGTAGAAAAATAATGTATAGGAGCTTGGGATGCCTCCGATGAGATGTAATCCTCTTTTCACCGTAATAGTACTTTGTTTGGTCTTGTACTAAACCCTGTATGGTGTGTATGACGATGGAATAAAGAAGCAGTTTCTGTATCTACCATGTCATACGGATGATCATCTTGCATTCCGAGTTATTCCTTACATTATGTATCCTATGTCGGAATTTTATCATCCTGACTAAATCATTGTCTTGTTTACCTAGGATGGTCAACACGCGCACTAACCCTGCTCCTCAAGAGCAGGCCGAAGGCAGTGAAGTCAGGGATGCAAATCTGCCTCATCCTCCTTCACTAGCCGAGGTTATGATGGAAGCTGAGAGAAACAAGCGGGAGACCAACCGTTTGTTGGAGCGTATTGAACAGAACACAGCACACCATCAGAGGACTAACGTGGTGTCACTCAGTGATTTTATCAAATTACATCCACCCACGTTCCACCACTCCGTCGAGCCTCTCGACGCTGATGACTGGCTTCGCAGTATCTCTCACAAACTGCGTTCCGCGCTGGTAGCGGAGGCTGACAAGGTCACCTTTGCTGCATATCATCTTGAAGGCCCCGCCAGTCTATGGTGGGAGAATTATGGAGCTATGCGCCCAGCGGGCCATGTCACTACTTGGGCTGAGTTCAGCGAGGCTTTCCGTGAACATCACATTCCGGAGGGTCTCATGGACCGTAAACGTGAGGAATTCTGCAATTTCACCCAAGGCCGACTTTCTGTGGATGCTTATAGCAGGGAGTTTGGTAATCTCGCACGATATGCAACCGAGGAAGTTTCTACTGACGCCAAGAAGCAAGCAAGGTTCCGTAAGGGACTTAGTCCTGAGCTTCGCCGCGACCTCCGTCTGCATGAGTGCACATCTTTTCAGAAACTTGTCAATAAAGCCATCAGTGCTGAAACTGGTCAGACTGACTATGACGCAACACGCAAGCATGGCCGTGATATGGGTTCCTCATCCGGTGCTGGTCCTCAGAAGCGCCGCGTGTGGGTACCCAACACCGCCCTGCCACCCAGGTTCACACCGAGGCCATCTTTCCAGGCGCCTCGCCCTGTTCAACAGTCTGCTCCAGCCAAGCCCTATGGGGGTCCATCTAACAATGCTCCTCCACGTACCAGTTCCGTGACTTGTTTCAAGTGTGGGGAATCTGGTCACTATATGCGTGAGTGTCCCCAGACCAACCCCAATCAATCTGCTAAAGCTGTTGGCCGTGGCAAGCCGACAGGGAAAGTGTTTCACGCCAAACCGGTCACCGCTTCACGTGGCCATGTCAACTGTATCTCTGCCGAAGAAGCTCAAGAGGATCCCAACGTCGTTCTCGGTACGCTTCTTGTTAATTGCCACCCGGCATCTGTTCTTTTCGATACAGGAGCCTCTCATTCTTTTATATCCGAAAATTATGCTCGTTTGCATAACGTTGCATTCTGTGACATGCCATCCACTATGGAAATTTCTACCCCTGGTTCTAGATGGCAGACCTCTAGGGTAAGTTATGGAAATGAAATCCAAGTCGACAGACTTGTTTTTCTCGCGTCTTTGATAGCCCTTAAATCTTCAGATATTAATATCATTTTGGGTATGGACTGGATGTCAGCTCATCAAGCCAAAATTGATTGCTTCTCTAGGACTGTTCAACTCACCCATCCTTCGGGGAAGATAGTCAATGTCTTGACCCGAATAGCCAAGCGACAATTATATTCTCTTAACGCCAGCCCTTTGCCAGACCTTGAGGACATTCCGGTAGTCCGTGACTTCCCGGATGTCTTTCCAGAGGAATTGCCAGGTGTTCCACCTGACAGGGATGTTGAGTTCGTAATCGACCTCATCCCCGGAACCGTTCCGATTGCTAGAAGACCTTATAAGATGGCACCACTAGAACTAGCCGAGCTTAAGAAACAACTCGATGAATCCTTGAAAAAGGGTTTCATCCGCCCTAGTTCATCTCCGTGGGCTTGCCCCGTCCTATTCGTCAAGAAGAAGGATGGTACGGACCGGATGGTTGTAGATTACCGACCTGTCAATTTGGTCACAATCAAGAACAAATATCCACTTCCCAGGATCAACGATCTGTATGATCAGCTCGCTGGATCCTCAGTCTTCTCCAAGATGGATTTGAGGTTGGGCTACCATCAAATCAAAATCAGAAACGGGGACATTCCTAAAACGGCCTTTGTTACTCGTTATGGCCAATACGAGTACACCGTCATGTCCTTCGGTTTAACCAACGCTCCAGCCACCTTTTCTCGGTTAATGAACTCAATCTTCATGGAGTATTTGGATAAATTCGTCGTGTTTACCTCGATGATATACTCATCTACTCCAAGAACGAGGAAGAACATGCCGAACATCTAAGGCTAGTGTTGAAGAAACTTCGAGAGCATCGCCTTTATGCCAAATTTTCTAAATGTGAATTCTGGTTGTCAGAAGTGACCTATCTAGGTCATGTAATATCTGGTAAAGGTATTGCTGTTAACCCTGAGCGAGTTCAAGCCGTCCTTAATTGGACTCCACCTGAATCGGTCAAGCAAGTTCGGAGTTTTCTAGGCTTAGCGAGCTATTGTCGTCGCTTTGTCGAGAACTTCTCCAAAGTTGCTAAACCTCTAACCGAACTCCTCAAGAAAGATAAGAAGTTCGAATGGACTCCACAATGTGAGCACAGCTTTCAGGAACTGAAAAGACGCCTGACCTCTGCTCCCGTACTGGTACCGCCAGACTTTTCCAAGGACTTTGTTATCTACTGCGACGCCTCGCGACAAGGACTAGGTTGCATTCTTATGCAAGATCGACACGTAATTGCTTACGCTTCACGGCAATTGCACCCACATGAGGAGAATTATCCTACTCATGATCTAGAGCTTGCAGCCGTAGTCTATGCACTTAAGACCTGGCGACATTACCTCCTCGGTAATCGTTGCGAAATATTCACTGATCACCAAAGTCTGAAGTACATTTTCACCCAACCGGATTTGAATCTCAGGCAGAGACGTTGGGTTGAATTGATCACAGACTTCGACTTAGGAATAACTTACACCCCAGGGAAAGCCAACGTCATGGCTGATGCGCTAAGTCGTAAATCTTATTGTAACAACCTGATGTTACAACAAAGTCAACCGCTTCCTCCATGAGGAATTTCGGAAGCTTAACCTTCACATTGTACCTCAAGGTTTTCTTTCCACCTTGGTAGCAAAACCTACTCTTACGGATCAAATCATCGCTGCCCAAAGGCGAGATAAGGGAATATCTAAAATCAAAGAGAACATTGCTAGCGGAGGTGCTAGTTGTTTCTCCACAAATGATCATGGTGTTGTGTACTTTGAGAACCGTCTAGTGGTTCCCAAGAACCAGCATCTACGGCAATTGATCCTTAAGGAAGCTCATGAATCTCCTCTCACCATTCATCCCGGTAGTACTAAGATGTATCAGGACCTACGCCAGAGGTTCTGGTGGACTAGGATGAAGAGAGAAATTGCTCAGTATATTGCAATTGCGACGTCTGTCGTCGTGTAAAAGCAGAGCACCAACGGCCTGCTGGCACCCTTCAACCCTTAGCTATTCCTGAATGGAAATGGGATAAAATTGGTATGGATTTCATTACCGGTTTTCCCAGGACCAAGAGAGGGAATAATGCTATTTTCGTCGTGGTCGATCGTCTTTCCAAAGTAGCCCATTTCTTACCTGTTCGTGAGAGTATAACCGCTAGTCAGCTGGCAGATTTGTACATCTCCCGAATAGTGTCTCTCCATGGTGTTCCTTTGGAAATTAACTCGGATCGAGGAAGTCTTTTCACCTCTCGATTTTGGGAAAGTTTCCAAAATGCTATGGGGACTCGTCTCTCCTTTAGCACCGCCTTCCACCCTCAGTCGAGTGGTCAAGTGGAACGCGTCAACCAAATTCTAGAAGACATGCTTCGAGCCTCTGTTATCTCATTCGGAATGGACTGGGAGAAGTGCCTTCCATTTGCCGAATTCGCTTACAACAACAGCTATCAATCTAGCTTGGGTAAAGCCCCTTTTGAAGTTCTCTATGGACGACGGTGTCGAACACCCCTTAACTGGTCAGAGACCGGGGAAAGACAATTCTTTGGCCCGGATATGATTCAGGAAGCAGAAGAACAAGTTCGCATCGTTCGTGAAAAGTTGAAAACAGCCCAATCTCGTCAAAAGAGTCAATATGACCGAAAACATAAGGCTATGACTTTCGAGGTTGACGAGAAGGCTTATCTTCGGGTCACCCCTCTGAAGGGAACCCATCGTTTCGGTATCAAAGGCAAATTGGCTCCTCGTTACATTGGACCTTTTCGCATTCTCGCCAAACGAGGAGAAGTTGCCTACCAGTTGGAACTACCTCCGCACCTCTCCAGAGTCCACGATGTCTTCCACGTTTCTCAACTCAGGCGTTGCTTCTCGGATCCTATCCGTGAAGTGGACCACGAAACGCTTGATCTCCAAGATAATCTTACATATCGAGAGTACCCCATTCGTATCCTCGATCAGGCCGAACGTACCACCCGACGTCATAATATCAAGTTTCTCAAGTTCAATGGTCGCACCATTCTGAGGATGAAGCAACTTGGGAAAGGGAGGATCGTCTTCGACTCGAGTATCCCGCCTTCTTCCCGGAGGAACCCAAATCTCGGGACGAGATTCTTTTGAGTGGGGGTGAGTTGTCACATCCTAGCTAGCCATGCATTAGAGTGTTGCATCATGTTTCCTCTTTCATCAGAAACTTGAAATGGGGATCTGTGAAACCCTCAGAATCATTTTTGAAAATGATCCAAATAAAAATTTCTCCAAAAAGGTCCAAGAAAATGCTCATGTTGCTCTCTGAAAATATTGGACAGAGATAAAAATCAAACCAATATTTTTAAGAGCTCATAGGTATTTATTTTGGGCATTTGGAATTAATGCATAAATATTTGCATTGGAAATATATTAATTATATATATTAATATATGTCCAAATATTATGCCATTTATAAAGGAGCTCTGAAATAATATATCTAGCTCCTGCAAAAATTGGCATAAGGAAATAAAATGATTTAATATTTTATTTAAATCAAAACAAATGTCAGAAATTAGAAAACAGAAAAAAATAAAAGGGAGAAGCTTACCTGGGCTCCTCCCTGTGCAGCCCAGCCAGCTGGCCGGCCCAGCCAGCAGCCGGCCCAGCCCACCTCCCTCCTCTGTCGTCTTCGTCCCGACAGAGGGAGGGGAGTGTGGCCGGCGCGCGCGCGCGCCACCGCGCCACGCCACCTCTCTCCCTGCCTGCCTGCCCTCCCCTCCTCGCCTCGATGCCCTGGACGACGCCACGCCTCCCCCCTGCTCTCTCTCACTCTCCCCCGGCTCTTCCCTCCTCTCCCTCGCTCTCTCTCTCACACGGCCGAACACCACCGTCGCCGCCGTTCGCCACAGCAGCCGTCTCCGGCCACCCCTCGCTCCCCCGACTAGCTCAGAAGCTCCGCCACGACCCCCTCTTCCTCCCCACCGCTCCACAGCTCCCCGGAAGCCCTGCATCGCCGCCACGTCGCCGTTCCCCTCTTCGGGCTCCGACCATCGTCGCCGTCGAATTCGTCGTCTCCAGCGCGTCCCCGAGCCCGCTAACCATCCCTGCAGCTCCGCGGTGAGCCCCCGGATCGTTTCCCCCTTCTCCCCTGGTCTCTCCCGACCTCTAGGCCCTAGCCCCACCTTGGCCGAGAGCTCCACGCCGCCGGCGATGTCGCCGTCGTGGCCACGGTCACCGTAGCACCCAACCGAGCACACTATCGTGCTCCACACCTCACTAGGATCACGCAGCACACACTAACGCCTCCCCAAACCCCCTGCAACATCGATCCCGACCGCACCCGAACTCCGGCGGCCGCAGCCGAGCTCGCCGCCGTCGACTCCGGCCACCCCAGGCCCAGCCACGGCCACCGTTCGACGCGCGGGAGCAAGAGCTTTCCAACGAGCCCAAGCACGGCCTCGCCCGTGCCCTGTAGCGCGATCCCGCGTCGCGCCGCCGTCTCGGGCCTCGCCGGCGTCACGTCGCCGGTGGGTTTGACCCACTTTGACCACGGCAGGACACCCCCTGAGTCCCTGACAGGTGGGCCCAGCCCTGTAGCTAATTAGGATTAGTGCTAACCACTGTTAGTTAACCCCTGACACTGACCAGTGGGCCCCAGTGCCACTAATCCCTAATTAGGATTAATTTAAACCTGTTAAACCCCCCTGTCACTGACGTGTGGCCCCCACACGTCAGGTTTGACTCCAGACAGCCGCAGTTGACCACTGACGTCATGCTGACGTCATGCTGGCGCAATAATTATAATTTCTGGATTTAATTTAAATCAGGAAATTCCAGAATATTATTTAAACTTCAAAAATTCATAACTTTTATTCTGTAACTCCAAATTGGACAAATTATATATGAAAAATGATCAGAAAAATCCAATCTATCCATCTGTACTATTTTCATGCATGATCAAACAAGTTAAATTGATGTTTTAAGCAGAACAAGGAAAAGCACTTAAAGAGGCCATGTTTGAGTTTGAAATTTGAATCTTTGATTCAAATTTGTTCAAACCCTTCTGGTTTTAGTTGCATTAGCCCAACACACTCATATTGCCATGTTTCATGCATGCATCATATTGTTGCACATTGTTTGGTGATGTTGTGTATCGATGTCCTTTGCGACAGGTTCTGCCCCCGAGGAGTACCGTGATTACCCTAACGAAGAATCATATCCGTGCATCGAACCATCAGGCAAGCAACCAACCATTTGATCATATCGATACAATCCCATGTTCTCGCTCCTGCTCTCTTTTACTGCATTAAGACAACGCGTTTCAAACTGCTGTGTGCTACGGTAGTTGAACCCATTTCCTCTGCATGACCTGTCATTGCCACAGTAACTAGATGAAACCCACTAGCATGTGTAGGAGTTGATTGAGCCATATGTATGTGTTGTTCCTACCTTGCTATGCCTGCTATGCTTAGAGTCGTGTCAGGTCTGGTTCATCTGGGTGATGGGCTAGAGTGAAATGATTATGTCGGTAATGAGAGTGGTGTGGTGAACACGATTTGGTAAAGGTATCGATGAGAGGCCATGTAGGAGTACATGGTGGGTTGTTTCATTGAAGCCGACCTTAAGCACTGAGATCTGTATATGTGATTTAAGATACAGCTACTACCATGCATTGGGCCCTGAAATATGACCCCGCTCGACTTCTTATTCACCCTAGCTCTCTGTCCAGGAGTTGCAAGTAGTTTCTGGTGTTTGTAGCCTACTGGAGGCCGTGGACAGCGCTGACCGTAGGGGTGGGCTGTGATGCGGTAGGTACGTGGCACGGTGTACCGAATACCCGTTAGGTATCTCGGGAACCCTGTTCACATCGTTCGGGGCCGTATGGGAAACCTCGGCCGGACTCCCTGCGGATGGAACCTGAATAGGCGATAAACCTGGACTAGAGGCTTAAGTGTTTAGGTAGGTCGTGGTCTACACCCACGTCGGCTTTCGCTTGAAGTCTGCCGAGCACATGTCGTGTGCAGACGCTAAGTGGTGGAAACATGTATGAAGAAGTACACCCCTGCAGGGTTATCATAATCTATTCGAATAGCCGCGTCCGCGGTAAAGGACTACTTGGTTGCCTATACAGTTCATAGACAAGTAAATGGAAACTACTAAAAGCCTCAAGATAAGTGTGAGTGCCGAGGATGGCTCTTCCGTAGGAAGACGGAGGTGGATCCTCGGTAGTGTATTGAAGTGGTGAGTAGTGGACTCGTGTGCGCAAAACCATTTCAAGTTGGAGTATCGTAGGATAGTCTAGCCAAGAGTCAAAGCTGGCTTGCTGCAATAACTCCACCAACCCTTCTTGATAATATGCATGTATGTAGGATCTGATGTAAGTCTTGCTGAGTACCTTTGTACTCATGTTGCTATAATCTACATTTTTACAGAAGACGCTGCAACCCCTTCTGATGGGTTCTATGTAGACGTTGACATCAACGAGTAGGCTAAAGACCCAGGTGGTGACCCTGAGCTTGTGATGGACCACGTAGTATAGCTAGGCTTTCCAAGCCTCTTTTATTTTACTAGTTGTCTGTACTCAGACAATGTACTTCCGCTGCTGGTTTGTATGACTGTATGACTTGTATGTTGGGTCGTGAGACCCGTACCTTTGTGTATGATATGTATGGCTCCCTGAGCCTTAAATAAAGTACTTGTGTCGTAGAGTCATGTTGTGATGCTTCGTTGTATTTGCACATATCGAGCATATTGTGTGTATGATTGAAATGCTTGGTATGTGTGGGATCTGACTATCTAGTTGTTTATCTTTAGTAGCCTCTCTTACCGGGAAATGTCTCCTAGTGTTACCGCTGAGCCATGGTAGCTTGCTACTGCTCTGGAACACTTAGGCTGGCCGGCATGTGTCCTTCTTCGTTCCTGTGTCTGTCCCTTCGGGGAAATGTCACGCTTTGAGTACCGGAGTCCTGTTAGCCCGCTACAGCCCGGTTTACCGGAGTCCTGCTAGCCCAGTGCTACAGCCCGGACCCATTTGCTGATGACCGACACGTTCGGAGCTGGGTCATGGATGCCTGTCCCTGTAAGTCTGTGCCACTTTGGGTTTACGACTAGTCATGTCAGCCCGGGCTCCTTATCATATGGATGCTAGCGACACTATCATATACGTGAGCCAAAAGGCGCAAACGGTCCCGGGCAAAGGTAAGGCGACACCCATGGGGATACCGTGCGTGAGGCCGCAAAGTGATATGAGGTGTTACCGGCTAGATCGATGTGACATCGAGTCGGGGTCCTGACAGAACTTTAAGCGTGCGGACCCTACGGGTTCGAGAACTATGTAGACATGACCGAGACACGTCTCCGGTAAATAACCAATAGCGGAACCTGGATGCTCATATTGGCTCTCTCATATTCTACGAAGATCTTTATCGATCAAACCGCACAACAACATACATTGTTCCCTTTGTCATCGGTATGTTACTTGCCCGAGATTCGATCGTCGGTATCTCAATACCTAGTTCAATCTCGTTATAGGCAAGTCTATTTACTCGTTCCGTAATACATCATCCTGCAACTAACTCATTAGTTACAATGCTTGCAAGGCTTATAGTGATGTGCATTACCGAGTGGGCCCAGAGATACCTCTCCGACAATCAGAGTGACAAATCCTAATCTCGAAATACGTCAAACCAACAAGTACCTTCGGAGACACCTGTAGACCACCTTTATAATCACCCAGTTACGTTGTGACATTTGGTAGCACACAAAGTGTTCCTCCGGTAAACGGGAGTTGCATAATCTCATAGTTATAGGAACATGTATAAGTCATGAAGAAAGCAATAGCAACATACTAAACGATCAAGTGCTAAGCTAACGGAATGGGTCAAGTCAATCACATCATTCTCCTAATGATGTGATCCCGTTAATCAATTGACAACTCAAGTCTATGGTTAGGAAGCTTAACCATCTTTGATTAACGAGCTAGTCAAGTCGAGGCATACTAGTGACACTATGTTTGTCTATGTATTCACACATGTATTATGTTTCCGGTTAATACAATTCTATCATGCATAATGAACATTTATCTTGAAATCAGTAAATAAATAATTACTTTATTATTGCCCCTACGACATATTTCCTTCACCCCGTCCTCCTTCTCCCTCATGTGGCCTCCTTCGCACGCGCGCCGGCCGCCTGCAAGCTCCAATGCATGGCCTCACACGCGCGAGCTCTCTGGAGCCTTCCCCGCTCCTTCTCTTCCCTCCTCTGGACGTGGACCTGATGCACAAACGGTCTCTGGCCTCGCCCGCGACCTCGACGGTGCACGAGTCCATGGTGGACCGGTGCCCGGCTATATAAGCCCGCCCCGGGCCGCTCCAGTGGCAGCCACCTCCTCCTCACACCCCCAAGAATACGCCCGCACCACCCAAACGTCCTCAAGGGGCTTCTGTGCTCGGGATCGACCGAAGCTCCGCTGCCTCGGGTCACTGTCGATCCAGAGGTACAAGCCTTCTCCGCCACCGCTCTCACTCAATCTAGAACAGCACCGCCCTACTGATTGATTCCCTCTCTTTCCCGCATAAATTACAGGCCGGTCGGAGCTATTCATCCACTTCCCGACGCGCCGCCACCCAGCCACCTCGTCGCCGGCGAGCCAGGCCACCCCGGCGGCCAACTCCTCACCCACCAGAATGGCGATATCCTCCCGAGTCCAATGGTACCACCCCCATCTCCAGTCGTGTCCTATATCACCAGCGGCAAGCTCGCCGACGGCTTTGGACGGAGGTAGACTACGGCGACCGCAGGCCCTGTTCCTCAGCCTCACGCCCTGATGGGCGGGACCCACCTGTCTGGTTTAAAAATGCACACGCGCGCGCACCGGTTCGCCCGTCGGCTGAAGGAGTATTTCACCTTTACGCCTTGGACGTGGCGGCCTCGCGCGGGCTGGTTTCCCCCTGGGCCTACTGCACTGTGGCCTTTCTGGCCCAGTGGCATAGTGCCACTTTTCTTTTACTTTTTCTATCAGTTTTATAAAAATTCCACAGGATAAAATATTTATCCAAATGGAATAATTCCGACTCCTAAAATCTTAGAATAATCCCACCTATTTATTGATGTAGCTTTCATACACATCCATTACACTTTTCTGTACTATTCAAATTTAAATTCAAATTTGAACAATGAAATCTCTATTTGAAAATCCACTACTCTGTCCCCCTAACTCCAAATCCAAAACTAAGAACTTTCCAGTTCTTAGTTTTCATCCTAGTATTTTACAAAAATAAGTTGACCTTTTTCTGAGCACTTTGACTTTTCTATTTTTATTATTGTCTTATTTTTCCTTTATTTTCTTGCGATGATTAGATCCCGTATTTGACAAAGTTGCTGAAGAAGAAGAAGGAGAAGGATTTGAAGACCTCGAAGAACAAGCAAATCAAGGCAAGCAGCCCTTGACCATGACACCCCCTTGTTCATCGGTACCCTCTTTCCGATTGCATGATGATGAAATATGACGGTGGTAAACTTGTTGTGAACTACCACATGATGCATACCCCTACTCATGACTTTATCTTGTTCATGATTGCATTGTCAAGAGACTAGTTGATGCATAATGATGCATCTGTACCATGAAATCTTCGTGGTTACATTCTTTCGAAAACCCCATCGGGTGCCACTAATGCCCTTGGGAGATATTGAATTAAGGTCACCACTTGAGGAAGAAGTGGTGTACGGAAGAGAGCTTTTGGTGTGTGTGTAAAATGATGGATTGGATTTATGTGTGATTACCGTCCCAACCAAACATGTGCAACCACTCTAACCCTTTTATGGGACGGGGCATTATTGATTACTTAGGCCGATACTAGCATGGTGCCCACATTACTAGTGACGGGGGTGACTTGAGGTCACACTCGGGACGGGGTCGTGCTTGGATAGGCTGCCATGACTGTTTTCCCAGGGCACCGGACACACCGTTGCTCCCTTCGTGTATGCGTGCTAATGAAAAAGGGCAGAGACCCACGATCTTTTGCTTATACACGAGGGTCGTGTATCAACGAGTGGACCCTATGTTAGTGTCGTCTAGGGAAAGGTAATGATCGGGTGCTTCCCCCGAGTACTTGAGGTACTGCAGGATCGTGGATTACAAGAAACCTTCCCAGATCTTGTGGGTAAAGTGCGCAACATCTGCAGACTGTCAAACTATTCGAATAGCCGTGTCCACGGTCATGGACAGTTGGGAGGTGCTACTTAAACTATGTCCAGAAATTTTACAATCTTGGTGCATGTGTGTGTGGAAAGGAACTATTTGTGTCAAGGTGGTGACTTGACACGTTGAATGACATGGCATTGATTCAAACTCTATTTATGCTGATATCTATAACCTGTTCTCAAGGTTACCCATGTTCATTGATGCATATCTCACAAGTTGATTGGACATCTCAACTAGCTTGAAGCTAGGTTGCTTACTTATTGTACAATTGCATTGTTACATTGAACCAAATCATGGGTTGCTTGCAAGTACATTCAACGTACTCATTGCCTTGCCACTGGTTGTTTAATTGGCCAGCTTTGGAAGAGCAGGAGTTCGAGGAAGAGTTCTTTGGTGATGAACATGCGAACTAGGATGCTTCCCAATCAAAATGCATGTAGGGTTAAGGCAGATGGCATGGGTTCTACTTATCAACAAAGAATTCCGCTGCTTGTGTTTCATTTGATGTTCAGCCCTTAAGGCTTTATCAATGTAAGACTTGACCATAATGGTCATAGTTTGTGTAAGACAGCATGTATGGATGTAAGACTCTTTGTATTTAGCTTCTGTGTGTTTAGTGAGCATTGATCTCTAGGATCACTATACACGTGCATTCGGTGATCTCGACTTATGAGTCGGGGTCCCCACAACAACATGGGTGTATTGTAAAATCCACGCCTCTTCCCTCATCGGTTTCCCGCCACCAGCTAATGGCTTGCTACATATATCCCAGGCGGCAACGCACCGTCGCGACACTCTATGCAGATCTAGTCCTCACCCATCTACCATTAGATATTCCAAGCATGCCAGGCAACAACCAAAGCTTCGACGTTGACCCCTACCCGTGTTACATCTTCAGCGAGGAGAATGAACCGGAGCAGGTCGGGAAGCAAGAGCTTCATCGGCCAATGCAGGCACCATGGCCCATCGGCAGCGATATTAGCATGACAGTCCTTGGGCGCACAATCGACATATTGCAGAGGAGGTGTGATGAGCAGTTTGCCATCCACCGTGCAAAAGTTCTAGAGCTGCTCGGCGGCATGATCGACGTCCCACCCGAAGAGCCACCGTCACCAGTGCTCATCGAGAGCCTGATGCCCTGCAAGGAATGGGTTGAGGACCTCTACGATTCAGTCAAGACACAGGCAGCCTGCGGCTTCATCATTGCTCGCGGTGGCTGTGTCAACCTCGATCCCAATGATGTGGTGGCCAGGCTTGAGCGCATCCTTGGCGGACTTGACGTCCCCAATGAAGTAGAACATCGCCAACGTGATATCTTGAAGATGTAGGTGATGCACGGAATTTGCTACCAGGCCAATGGAAATGGCACGGTTCCGTGGAGATGTCATGCACGCAATTGCACACTGTCAAGATCTTCTGGAAGAGTCCCAGCAGCCCCAAGAGCCTCCTAGCGCCAGCAGCTCCGTAGGTGGAGGTGGGTCAGGACACTTGGGGTGAACCGCCGCAAGCGTGCTATGCTGATCATGGAGTCCGAGAAGACCATCGTTGGAAGGCCGCTAGCTCAGCCTTTTGTCCTATATTTTATTATAATTGTATACATATGTAGGTCGTGAGTGTTCTGGGCCTTGCCACATATGGCATTTTAAATTATTCTGAATATGTAAGACCATTATTAACTGTTGCCATTGTAAATTTGCCTCAACAGTGACCAAAGCGCGCAGGGACGCCAGAGCGGAGCGCGCTGCGGCCGCCTCAATAGCGAGCAAAACGCGCAGACAGACGCGAGCAAAGAGCGCCGCAGCCGCCTCAACGAGGAGCAGAGCGCGCCACGGCCGCCTCAACGGAGAGCAACCATGTGGTCAACCTTCTGGCACCCCATGGGAGGCGTGATAGCGCATCCAGAGGACACGATAGTGATATCTTGACCGTGTGTGATAGTGAGCAGACACATACACATACATCCGAGAATGCGGGACCATGTTTCGGGCTTCCGATGCGTGGCATATGGTTGATCCAAAAGAACTATTTGCGATGAGCCAAAACAACAGACTGGGCTTTGTAGGCCCAAAACCATCAATATATTTTGACATTGTTTCTCGTCACATTCCAGATTACGACGCAATAAGTAATTGCAAATCTATTCACACCTATCCAACTAATATGTGTTCACACTTGATCCTAAAAAATATGTGTTCACACATAGTACCAGGCTATAAAAACTACCAATTCAAAAATTAGTTCATAGTTCCCGTCCTCATCACCCACAAAACTGGTCTTTCCTGTCAAGTCGTTCTGCCATGACGTGTAGGAGGAGTTTTGGGTGGCATATAACCAGGCAGCAAAGACCAAGGTCGCGAAAGCACTAAAGATGTCCCGCCGCGAAGCGGCAGCCGCAAAAGAGATGTCCCGGCGTGCCGCGGAGCCCTCGAACGAGCTCTCACGGGCACGCGAGGGATCTCACAAGTACACTCGCCACGCCGGCGATCGCGACGAGCTCGCCCTGTTGAAGTCCTAGGCTGGCGACAACGACATTCTCTCTGGCCTCATTAAGCAGCAAGAGTTGGTCGACGGCTTGATGAAGCTGCTCGAGATCAGCGATGCCTCAATTGACAAGGCGACCGGCCTCGTCGAGCAACTCATGGGTGACAATGATAAGCTCCTCAAGGCACTCACCGAGAAGGAGGAGGAGGCCCCCGGCTAAAGGATGCTGCATGAGCAGAGTAGTGCTTCGAGGATGACGCTAACAGCGGTCATCAAAGAACTGATGGGTGACTTAAGGAAGCTTCATATCGAGCACGAGCCGGAGGTGGAGGAATCTGTGGCTGCTTTCAAGAAAAGTCGCGAGGAATTGAAGAAGGGGCTAGAGGTAGTCGTCGCCCGGCGATCAATCGACGAGTAGAGACATTAGTGACCTAGATCGTTGTCCGTGATTTCCTTCTTCTCTTGCCCCCATGTCTTCTGGGCTTTGCCGCATGTGGCATTTTAGATTATCCAGAATATGTAAGACAATTACTATCTATGCCATTGTAAATTTGTCGTCGTTCCCATTTTATTTGTCATCGTATTATCCGTTGCCCTCTGTGGCAATTTAAATTAGGCCGTGATATGAGTTGAAAACACAAACAAAGCAAATGCTGCCATGGGATCACAAGCAAACATCCTCTGTCCAGGTGCTTTAATTAACCCATAATGGAGAAGTTCTGAGCCAGGCGGGCGGCAGCTGGTGCAGGGAGGTCAAAGAGCTCGCTTCCCGGTGAGCATGGGTGGCCTTGCTGCTCGCACGTGTCCCGTCGAGCATTCACGGCGGACTGCTCGCACGCGTCCCATCGAGCCTGCATGGTGGACTTCTCGCGCTCGTCCCGTCTAATCAATTAGTTGCACGCACGCCACCAAGTATGGTTAAATTTTGACACGGTTCATATAATACAGCCGTTTGCGACATTAACGAGTTAGCTATTTGTTTCAAAAAGGACTTCGTTGGCTATTAATGTGTGCGCCTTGTCTCAAATAGGAGAATTTTAATACCACGGCATATATGTGCCATGTCATGAAACCATGCCAAGTTTCACGTTTTTGGGTGAGTTTTTGATTTACTGGGATTTAAAAACCGAGATTCTCAATGTTTCAGGACGATGAGAAGTTTGTAATTCATTCCTATTCCTCAATCAGGCCTAAACATGCAGCCAATGACACATGTATGATTTCCCACCCATTTTGCTTCACTGGAGCATGTGCTTGTAGTTCAAATTAGAATTATGGACTACATTAAATGCCTAGAAAACTTAATTAATATATACAATGGCCAAACAAAGCTAGAACAATTTCAAATTTCAGCATGACACTCCTATTATTCTATGTTCCCTATAGAAAACAAAGTTCAGGGCGAGAAGAGGCATCAATTATGGTTTTGCCCACAAAGGGGCATGTTTCCCTACCGGAACCACAAGCATTGCGAGAAGCTTCATTTTGTAAGAGGCTTGTAATATAGCTTCCCCCATTTTGGACAATTATATGTACCATGTAGTGACACCATGCCAAGTTCCATGATTTCCTAGTGAGTTTTGGATTTACAGAGATTTAAAAACCAAGATTCGCAATGTTTGTGGCCAAGCCAGGACGGCGATACGGTTGAATTCATTCCCATTCATTCCATGGGACCTAAACATGCACCCCAAGGACACATGTACCTTTTTTCTAACCATTTTGGTGCACTAGAGCATGGATTCGTAGTTCGGATTTGAATTATGAACATTCAGTGGCTCGAAAACTCAATTAATCAAAAAAAAGTTAAACGAACCCTGAATAATTTCAAAGTTTAGCGCGAATCCCCTGTTCTTCCGTGTTGCGTGTAGAAGAAAATACGAGGCTAGAAGAGGGAGCGGTTATCGATTGGCGCACAAGGGGACACGTTTCCCTATCAAAACCACGAGGGTTCTCGCGACTGGCTCTAGTTTGTAAGAGGTTTGTAATAAAGCTTGGCCCAAATTGGCAATGTTTTTACCATGACATATATGTGCCATGGCGTGACATCATGCCACCTTTGATGACTTTCTTGTGAGTTTTGGATTTACGGGGATTTAAAAACCGAGATTCCAAATGTTTTAGGACGAGCCAGGACACCGGTACGGTTGTAATTCCTTCCCATTCCTGGCATGGGACCTAAACATGCACCCAAGGACACATGTATAATTTTTCTAGCCGTTTTGGTGAACTAGGTTGAGCATGTATTTGTGGTTCAGATTTGAATTATGGACATTAAATGCCCAGGAAACTTAATTAGTGTATAAAAGGCCAAACCAACCCTGAATAAGTTTAAATTTCAGCATGGATATCATGTCGTTCCATGTTGCCCGTAGAAGAAAATACAAGGTGAAAAGAGGCAGTGATTACGTTTCGCCACAAGGGGAACACATTTCCCTATCAGAACCACGAGGCTTGTTTGAGAGAAACTCCAGTTTGTAAGAGGTTTTTAATAAAGCTTGGTCGAACAATGTCTTTACCATGACATATATGTGCGATGACGTGACACCATGCCAACTTTCATGACTTTCGGATGAGTTTAGGATTTACGGGGATTTAAAAACCAAGATTCCCAATTTTTGAGGACGAGCCAGGACACCGGTACGGTTGTAATTTGTTCCCATTCCCGGCACGGGACCTAAACATGCACTTAAGGACACATGTATAATATTTCTAGCCATTTTGGTGAACTGGAGCATGTATTTCAAGTTCAGATTTGAATTATGGACATTAAATGCCTAGGAAACTCAATTAGTGTATAAAAAGGCCAAACGAACCCTGAATAAGTTTAAATTTAGCACGAATATCCTGTCGTTCGATGTTTCCCGTAGAAGAAAATATAAGGAGAAAAGAGGCAGTGATTATGTTTCGCCCACAAGGGGGACATGTTTCCCTATCGGGACCACGAGGCTTCTTTGAGAGAAGCTCCAGTTTGTAAGAGGTTTTGTAATAAGGCTTGGCCCAAATTAGCAATGTTTTTACAACAACGTATATGTGCCATGACATGATACCATGCCAACTTTCATGACTTTTTGGTGAGTTTAGGATTTACGGGGATTTAAAAAACGAGATTCCAAATGTTCGAGGACGAGCTAGGATGCCGGTACGGTTGTAATTCGTTCCAATTCCTAGCATGGGACCTAAACATGCACCCAAGGACACATGTATAATTTTTCTAGCCATTTTGGTGAAATGGAGCATGTATTTGAAGTTCATATTTTAATTATGGACATGAAATGCCTAGGAAACTCAATTAGTGTATAAAAAGGCCAAACGAACCCTGAATAAGTTTAAATTTCAGCACGGATATCCTGTCATTCCATGTTGCCCGTAGAAGAAAGTACAAGGCGAAAAGAGGCAGCGATTATCGTTTCACCCACAATGGGGACACGTTTCCCTATAGGAACCACGAGGCTTCTTTGAGAGAAGCTCCGGTTTGTAAGGGGCTTGTAATAAAACTTGCGCCAAAATGAACGAAAAAATTCCTCGACATATGTGTGCCATGTCGTCACACCATGCCAAGTTTCACGATTTTTGGTGAGTTTTGGATTTACGGGGATTTAAAAACCGAGATTCTTCTCATGAAATGTTATCAAATAGCACACGGTTCACTCACGAAAGCCGTGTGCCTACCAAACCGTGGTCGATTCCCCCCTCCCCCGTGCCGCGGGCGTGATCTGAGTCATGTGTTCTGATTGGCCAGAACCTAAACCCCACGGATCGTACGTCTGCACCATTTGATGCTTCTAGATCGAGCGGCAACCCTCAGCCCTTTCGACAGCACATGCAGTACATGGGTAAGCACTATGCGCATGCGTCGTGCTAGCTCACGCTTTGTTCTCTACAACATTTTCTAAACAGGCTACCATTTCCCGCCACTCCTCTCTGATCGGTTTCCCGCCTCTTCTCCCATCGTTTTCTCACTACCAGTGTCAGTGCTCACTGAAGGCTAGGCAGTGATACACCGACCATGTAAATATCACATAGTTTCTAAAAGAACAAATGTGCGTGATAGGAGGGAGTAGGTCCCATAGGGTGCCAGCGTGAAACGCTTTAAAGGCGAGGAGGAAATTCCTATCAGCAAGGGGCTGCTTCCCATCTGCTAGCCTAGTCGAATAAAACACACAAGTTAAGCGTGCTCGGGCTGGAGTAGTCCAAGGATGAGTGACCCCGTGGGAAGTTGCATATATCAAGCTTCATTTAAACGCTATGACACGGTCATTATAGAGATATATGATATCTCTATAGTGACCTGTCATGGCGATTATATAAACCTTGGGATCCTTGTTTTGCTAATTTGTAGACTATGTTTTTATTGATTTTGTTTTTGCTCTAAAAAATAAAGAATGATTGACTCTCTAGTGACCTGTCATGGCGATTATATAAACCTTTTTCAGGTCGCATGCATGGTATAGGGGATAGGGTGTTCTGATCGAGCATGTCTCCCTTGTGCGGTTTATAGACACTGCACATATTTGTGGGCTCCCCGAGGTATATATATTATCCTTTACCGGCAATGAGGGGGCCCCACACAATCTATCCCTTTGATCCAACAATGAGAAGTGTTTGACGATGATGGTTTCCTATTGATACTAGTAAGGTACACGTGCAGTGCACGCATGAGATTTGGTAACCAAATATGTATAAATACCACACTATAGCATGTAAGCTTTGAGTCATATATGCATGATGTAGATGTTCGTTTAATTCTTATAGTTCATCTCATTCAAAATCAATTAGTTTATAATAAACTATTTTTAGATACATGGAATTGTGCATTGTAAAGCATAAAGTAAAAAGCAAATAGTGACTACTCATTTAGGAAAAAAAGTTTGGGCAACTAAGATATGGAAGATTCTAGAACAAAGGATAAGTGCTTGTGTTTTGAGGTTTGTGCATTATGCTAAAGTTCAACCATGGAGTCTTCTAGATTGTACACGTGGCAGAATCTGGTGGAATGTAGATGATATCCAATGACCAGTAGTGCCCATATTTGCCATTTCTGTACCGTCGGACTGGCTTCATCCAACGACCAACTTTCAAAGTTATTTACACACTATATAGGGGTATAGATGTGTGCCATGCTATACCAAATAAAGTTTGAGCGCATGCATGGGACGATCCCCCCCCCACCCACTGCCTTGAAGTTGGGAAACCGACATCGTACGTATTGATCCAGGCTTGGAGTCAGGTACGGTGTTTAGTTTGTAATGTAGTTTGTGGCCCATCGAAGTTGTGCATTCAGGATTTAAACACATCACACACCACCGTACCCATACATATTTTCGGGCCGCATGCAGTGTATACGGGGTCTTCTGATCAATCATGTCTCCCTTGTGCGGTTTTTTCTGATGACATGCATATCTATTGGCTCCCCGAGTGTATATATATCATCCCTTTGACCAATAACGAGCGGTATGTGTTGGCCATGAATGGATTCCTCCTAGTTCATGTTAGGGACGGTAATTTCACATGTCGCTCAACCAAAGCTCGAACTCATGCGTTGTTAGGATAACCTCCCACATGCTCGGGTTGTTGGGTTCGACCTACATCGTACCCTGCGTATCTCATCCTTAACTACCTTGCCATCATGGTTGTTTTTTGTATCGAGAGGTAGGCACCACATCTAAATTGTACATTATTCTATATTGAAAACACACATCACCCCTTCCCAACGTGCATCATTTTGGGCTGCATGCAAGAGGTGCTGGTTTTGTGGTCCCTCTCGTGCATTTTTTATGATGGTTCAATCTATTTGCCCAAGCAGTTTATCGACAACAACAGTTGTCGTTTGACCAAATGATAGATTAATTCGTCCCTCTTATGGTAGGTCATGGCGACATGCATGTATGACCAAAGTATCATTATGGGCATCCGCCCCGCTGACACGAAGTGGGAGGTGGTGTGGGCCAAGCATCCTAGCTAGCTATGACATTATGTCATTATAGATATACTAAGGGTGGGTTCGGGTTTGCGATGCAGGTGCCACCAAAGTTGTGCATTGAGTATTTAATAGTTTTAAACATCACACCCAATATTCCTACATATATTTGGCCACTTCCAGGTGGTTCTTGACTCCTGGCCCATCTCATCGATCTTCGACGAGTTGTGCATTGGAAGTTTGAACATCATAGACCACCCTTTTCACTCATATATATTTGGGCCACATGCTGGTGTGGCTGTCTTCTGACCCTCTCTAACGTTTTTTTTGCCGCAAAGACTCTGATGACGCTCAACGGACACGAGTATAATGTCTTAACCGTGTGCGATGCAAGTGCGCTGTGAATCACGGTGATTGCGCAACAGCGAGCAAAGGTGGAGGTGTCGGTGTCAAAACTGGCAGATCTCGGGTAGGGGGTCCCGATCTGTACATTATTCTATATTGAAAACACACAATGTTTACCCAGGTTCTGGCCCTTTCGATGGAGGTAAAACCCTACTTCCTGCTTCATTAATATTGAAGATATGAGTAGTACAAGAGTAGATCTACCACGAGATCGTAGAGGCTAAACACTAAGAGCTAGCCGATGATGGTATGATTGTAATTGTGATCGGCCTTCTAAGGACCAACCTCTTTGGTTTATATAGACACCAAAGAGGGCTAGGGTTTACATGGAGTCGGTTACAAGGAAGGAAACACAATATTCGAATCGCCAAGCTTGTCTTCCACGCAAAGGAGAGTCCCATCCGGACACGGGCCGAAGTCTTGAGTCTTGTATCTTCACGCTTCAATAGTCCGGACGATGTATATAGTCCGGCTGTCCGGATAACCCCTAATCCAGGACTCCCTCAGGAGGTACTGGCTCAACCGTGTGCGATGCAAGTGCGCTGTAAAATCACCATGACTGCGCAAGCGCGAGCAATGGGTGGAGGTACTGGCTTAACCGTGCGTGATGCAAGTGCGCTGTAAAATCACCACCTGCGCAAGCTAAAGGTGTCGGCGTCCTCGACTTGGGGGTATCCAGTCTAGTCTGACTGCGGCCCACCGCGTGGCTTCATTGACGGCCTGGTACAGACCAACTTCAACACCAACACAACAAGACCCTCGCGAGGCGAATGACGCTAAGACGCCTGAAGGGAGTGGCCTCCTTAGGAGGGCTCCTGAGGGGCGGAGAGTTCTATGCAGCTACCTCATGAGGCTCAGCTGACGTGAGCCATGATAACCAAGGCCAGGCGGGCTGCCAGGCGGGTGCAGAGTGTAGGTTTCCTCTTTGGTTCAAGGGAGGCAAGCCACAGGAACGGAGTCCCGAGGGATCAGCCAAAGGTTTCCATTCTGGTGAAACAAGACCAAGACCACCAGGACAACAGGACAGAGGTCATCACTGAGCCCACCGTAGCGTCACGACCAGAGGCTTTTCACAGGCGAAGACTACTTTTGTTAGGATAAACTGTACTACTTGTCCCCTTTCAAATCCCACCATTATGGAATACCTTCCCGCTCATATTTGGGAAGAGGACCAAGGCCACAATATATAGGACTTAGCCACCACCATATAGGAGAGAGATCCATTCCGACCTGAGCACCACACCAACTCAAGAACACCTCACCTCCTTAGGCTTGTTCATCCTTGTACTAGTTCATCCATAGCCCCTCGAGGCAATCCACCACACCACACTGAATTAGGGTATTACACCAAAACGGCGGACCGAACCAGTATAAATCTCTATGTCTTTGCGTCTCTGTGATCTCTACTCGCTAGGCTAGGGAGGATCGCGAGTAGGCAGGCTAGGCAGGTTGAGATCTCCTCACACTCCCTAGAGTTCAAACCTCTCAAGGGTTACTGCATCCTGAAATCCGACATTTGGCGCGCTAGGTAGGGGTGCATCAGATCCTCTCTTCCATGGTTCGATCCGCCACTGCTCCGACACCTCCATGGCTGATGCCCAAGAGCCCACATCGAGCACTGGGTCGTCTAGACCTCTTCAGTAGCACCCACCGGCGAAGAAGACCTCCACTCTGCCCTGCTCGCGGCCCGCATTCCGTCGGGGGCGACCGGCCACGGGGGGCGCACGACGCAGCCTTCTCCCCTGTCGCCGTGCCGCGGCCATGCGGTCTGCGAACTACGCTGCAGCAACTGCTCCGCACTCATGCAGGGAACAAGCGAACATGCGGGCAGCGGTCATCGTGGCCCGTGAGCTCCTGCGGTGTAGGCTTCTTGAGAGCGGCCGTGACGCCCTGCTCGAGCGGGTCGCTGAGCTGTTGGATGTGGCATGTAGAGGGGCGGCGCCATTCTACACCCTCCCCACGTCGCAAGCAGTGGTGGGGGCGCGCGCGCATCCCCAACACAACCGCACGCCCCCTCCCAGGGCCACGGAGAGCCTCTCAACGCCGACCAGCCTCGTGGAGTAGCCCACGCCATCCCGAACATGCCCCCTCGGTGCGGGGCTGCTTCGGGCGACACCACCAGGGGCCGCGCTAGAGTGCTAGCCCCTGGGCAACAGGACCAGAGGATGATAGAAGGGAGCGGGAACGTTAGGCGGCCAAACGGCACCCCTGGCACGAACATCCCGGAAGCCTACGTCCCCGTCGCGATGGATCCAAGGCACGCGCTAGGAGAAGGCCCCAGCCGATCCCTCGCGCCAGGCTGGGCACTGGACATACACGAGGCCGACCTCTCCTTCGAACCACCACCGAGCCCTGCCGGCGTTCCCAGCAGCGGCAACCTCTGGGTAAAGTTAACGTCGTAGGGGCACACTTACACTGAACATGGATCGTAGGTAAACCAAGACGCGGTGACCACCAGAACCCTCAGGATGGCAGACCCTCCTTAGGAACATGGAGGACGTTGGGAGTAGCGCGGGGGAAGCCTAGTGGCAGGGCCCTCCTCGCGCTGCGTGGAGTAGGATCCAGCCTGGAGGTAGGTTCCCTGCTGGGGAAGGCGCCAGCGAGCCCTTCCCCTCGGCAGGGGGCCTACGGTCGCCGAGGATGCCGCCAGCGTCCCCTTGGCCCCTTGGTCTTGTCCTAGTTTTTGGTCTCCCCAACGGTGGTCAGGGGTGGCGCATGGCAGGGTCCTCGTCGGGCGACATGAAGCAAGGCTCCGGCTATGAAGGTCTCCGCTCATGACATTCTCATGTAATAATGAGTGGGGTTGTACACGCCCCGGAGTCTCCTGAGTGCCACCCTGGGGCGTCACGGGGGCTCCCACGCACGCCCTAGTGGAAGCACCATGCTCCGCGCTGGCCGTCAACACTGTCCCCAATGACTAGGCCCAGCCAGTGGAAGCACTTAGCTCCGCGCTGGTGAGAAGACGAAAGACTCAAGAATGAAGACCAATTAGGCACCGGACGCAACCGCCTGCTTTTTGCCTCCCTTTTTGTACTTGCTTGCCGACTTTCTGAAGCAGTTTGTTTTTGTGCGTTTATAAAATGGGGGGAGTTTTCTTTTGTCGTTCGTGTCGCTCTCTTGCCTTCAGTTCTGCATTCTTTTCTCGGAGCTCGTGACCGCTACCCTGCCCTCTAGCGCCTCGCGAGCGGACCTGGGTACGGTGTACGCACTGGAGCCGATCGCTCCCACTGGGGGCTCAAAGGTGCGGCCTCTCTGCGCGCCCACCTTGCCACGGTCTGGCAATTGGCTCCTCACGAGGCACTCCACGGCAGGCCAGCAGCCCCCTCGAGAGGCATGGGGCCTCGCAAGCCTACAGCAGGCTCGCCTCAGGAGAAGGGGCCCGGCCGTGATGGCAAGCCCCACGCAAGACCTCCGAAACCCAGTTTGAATGGCTATATTTGGTTCTAGTTATGTGTGGTGTAGTTAACACATGCCCATTATTTTAGTTTTACACATTTATCCAATGTGATGTTTAAGCATTACCTACGTTCTATTCATATTCAACAATACCAGTTTGAGTTGCAATATTTGATGGCTGTTAAGCCTGCTATCGGTAACATTGCCTTCCATTTTATATATTCTTTAACAGCATGCTGAAACCAACACATTCAAGCTATCATTTGGAGGTGATGTTGTTTACCTTTGATATATTTGTTTGATTTTAAGGTTGTTGTACTTATCATGCCTTTCCACTACTTATGCAGGATAACAACGGGAGTGGCCAACTGATACGTCCATTTTGCATCATGTTTTCTTGCTGTTATTTATACTATTTTTATCCATAGTAATGCTTTTTGGAGTAATTCTAATGCCTTTTCTCTCATAATTTGCAAGGTACACACCAAGGGGGAGAATTCTGGCAGCTGGAAATCTGGACCTGAAAAAGCTATGTCAGGCTACCTATTTTGCACAACTCGAAACAAGCTGAAACTTCATGGAGATTTTTTATGGAGTATTTAAGAATTATTGGAGCGAACAAGTACCAGAGGGGAGCCACCAGGTGGGCACAACCCACCTGGGCGTGCCAGGCAGCCCAGGCACGCCCTGGTGGGTTGTATCCTCCTCGGCCCACCTATGGTGCCCATCTTATGGTATATAAGTCATTTTGACCTAGAAAAAAAATAAAGAAAAGGCTTTCGGGACGGAACACCGCCGTCTCGAGGTGAAACTTGGGCAGGGGCACTTTTGCCCTCCGGTGGAGCGACTCCGCCAAGGGAACTTCTCACCCGGAGGGGGAAATCATCGTCATCATCAATAACTCTCCCATCTTGGGGAGGCAAATCTCCATCAACATCTTCAACAACACAATCTCATCTCAAACCCCAGTTCATCTTGTGTATTCAATCTTCTTACCGGAACTATAGATTGGTGCTTGTGGGTGACTAGTAGTGTTAATTACATCTTGTAGTTGATTTCTATATGGTTTATTTGGTGGAAGATTATATGTTCAGATCCATTATGATATTTATTACTCCTCTGATCATGTGCATGTTTATCATTTATGAGTAGTTACTTTAGTTCTTGAGGTCATGGGAGAAATCATGTTGCAAGTAATCATGTGAATTTTATATGTGTTCGATATATTGATAGTATGTATGTTGTGATTCCCTCATTGGTGTCATGTGAACATCGACTACATGAAATTTCACCATATTTTGGGCCTAAGGGAATGCATTATGGATTAGCAATTAGATGGTGGGTTGCGAGAGTGACAGAAACTTAAACCCCAGTTTATGCGTTGTTCCGTAAGGGACCAATTGGATCCTAGAGTTTAATGCTATGGTTAGAATTTATTCTTAATACTTTTCTCATAGTTGCGGATGCTTGCGGGAGGGTTAATCATAAGTAGGAGGTTTGTTCAAGTAAGAACAGCACCTAAGCACCGGTCCACCCACATATCAAATTATCAAAGTAGTGAACACAAATCAAACCAACATGATGAAAGTGACTAGATGAAATTCCCGTGTACCCTCAAGAACACTTTGCTTATCATAAGAGACCATTTTGGCCTGTCCTTTGACTCAAAAGGATTGGGATACCTATCACGACCGGTTTTCCAATGAAAATATTTATTGAGAAACCAATCTTTGAGTCCAGTATGAGAGAAATCCTCCTCACTGGTAGACAAATTCTTGATACAATAAGCCAGTAGCATAAAATATATTACAGGGTCGAACTACGGTTGCTCAACCAAATTATTACAAGTACGCCAATAAATATACATAACGGCGGACATGACACAGTGGTGTGGAGGCATACTACTAACTCGAGGATAGGGCGGTGGTGGAGAAACACAGCGGGGAGAGAGATACAAGTCTCTAAAACTGTCATCTCATCGAGCGTCGAGGTGAGGCTCGATGAATTTATTTGGTAGCGGAAGCGGATATAATACAGTGACCAAATCCAGCGTCGTACGAGACTGACTGGGACTCCTCTAGGCATCGGACTCGCAATCAAATTCTTCATCCATGAGATCGCCTTCGTCAGCATCTGGCCAAATCAACAAGCCAGTGAGTACTTTGAAAGTACTCGCAAGGCAGTTCGGACGTAAGATATAACAAATGCATGCATGAATGCGTCATGATTAATTCACCAATGTACATTCAAAAATTAGCATAACGAGGTAAGTAAAAGGGAAACGGCGGTAGTCCGCCTGAAATCCCACAAAACATAAACGAAGACCGATCGGGTGTCTGAAGCGACGCCTTGAAAGGTGAACAAATAAATATAAGGAAATGATGCCACAGTCGGGCGTCTTAGCGACACCACATAAAGGGCTTTAAAAGAAATGCCACAGTCGGATGTCGGGGCGACATCACAGAAAGGGCTTTAAAAGAAATACCACAGTCGGGCGTCTTAGCGACACCACATAAAGGGCTCTAAAAGAAATGCCACAGTCGGACGTCGGGGCGACATCACAGAAAGGGCTTTAAAAGAAATACCACAGTCGGGTGTCTTAGCGACACCACATAAAGGGCTTTAAAGGAAATGCCACAGTCGGACGTCGGGGCGACATCACAGAAAAGGCTTTAAAAGAAATACCACAGTCAGGCGTCTTAGTGACACCACCTAAAGGGCTTTAAAAGAAATGCCACAGTCGGACGTCGGGGCGACATCACAGAAAGGGCTTTAAAAGAGATGCCACAATCGGGCGTCTTAGCGACACCACATAAAGAGCTTTTATTCACAAGGAAATAATGCTCATAATAAATATTCAATTCATGAGAATAAACGGGTTAGTCCATCCACAAGAATAATCATTTAACCGGACTTAGCACTCATGCGGTTCACCGGAGTCTCTGTCATCAAAACTGACATTTGGTCAAGATAATTTAATATCGAACTTGGACATGGAATAGATGATTCGAAGGAATATATGACTCTGCAGAGTTTGTACAAAATTTTTCCCACAGCCAACGGATTTCTGTAGTCACGAAGGACTAGTTCCGTTTACGGTATTTCGGAAGAAAACACAGCTAACCAGTACACACCCATCCTACCTCTCGATGCTAGGAATCACCCTAGACATCGTCCAAGAAAAACTTTTGAGACGGGGAGATCACAATCTCGAATAGCATGGGATCAAATTTATATACGCGCGCTCTAAGGAGTGCCCCCCTCTCGGTCCCAACCGGAAACACCCATGCTCCCTAACCGGATGACTCGCTTTAATCCAGGGCCATGGAACCATCATCACGGCCTCTCCTTTTTGGTGTGTACCAGGAAAGCGGTTTACCACTTACTAAGCCATATTCCTTGCGGAAAACATGTGGTAGTACAAGGAAGGAAGAATGGAAGGAACTGGAATGATACAAGTTGACATTGAAGTCACATAGTCTGGCATAAGCCTGGCATGCTACAACACTGCCATCTTACCCATCCTCATGCCAACACATGGCCATGCATACTCACATCCATCCACTCATGGATTTTCGGAACTCACTTGCCTCATCGTCTCAAGTAACAGGGCATTCATCAGTATGTTCATCAACATGCCATAAACTAATTAATGCAAACATGCCAAAACAATCATCATCTCAAAAGTTCAAACATGCTTGCCTGGTTCGGAGTAGTCGGATCCGAGCTCGGTGAAGTTTGCGGTCCCGTCACCTCCTTCGGTATCTACGGTATAAAGGAAATATACGCGCTATCGTGAATACCTTGAGGTGCACAAAATTTATACCAAGTATTTTTCAAATAAATCTGGTAAAAAACTAGACAAAAATCTGAAGAGGACAGAAAAAGAATCAATCAAAAATACTATTCTGTTTAAAAGTTATAAAGGTTTTTGTCTAGTGACTCATCTGTAATGAAACAGAAAGTTTCCAGGGGCTAGCTTATAAAAACAGAAAATGTTTCAGTAGCAACTACGCCAGCCCAGCGGGGAAAACGTATTTTGCCCGAAGGCGTTTTCAGAAAACAATTCATTTAGAAATGACAAAGAGCCTGACTGTGGGTCCCGCCTGTCAGGTGCCCGAGAGACGCGGTGGTCGCCGGCGGTGATCCACGGTGAGGCAGGGGGATCGGAGGGTACCTTCGTGTTCAGGGCACCTTTCCACGTCGGTTGGTGGTGGTGGTGGTCGCCGGCGAGTACGACGTCGGCGGCGAGCCCTGCTCCGGCGGACAGCGGCTCGGGTGGTCGGAGAGAGTTGCGAAGGACAAATCGATGCTGGCGTTAGTTTACTGGGTGCTAGAGGAGGCTATAGACAAGATTTGGGCGCCGGGGACGGCCTCACCGGAGCGAATCGAGGTGGAGGCTGAGGCGGGTCGGGGCGGCCGGAGTTGGGGGAGGAGACCTCCTCGAGGTCCTCCTAGCGGCCTGGCGGGGCTTTGGTGAGGTGTAGAGGTGGTGCGTGCTCGAGGGTGAGCTCGGGGGCCCTGTTTATAGGCGGTCCGAGGCGGTGGCCATGAACGGGGATCTCCGGTGAAGGTTACGGCGGCGCAGGGCTTGGTCGGGGGTGATTAGGGAGTTGGGCGTCGTCGTTGAGGTCCACCGGTTCTATTTAGGTGCTAATCGGGCTGGGATTTGGTGCTATGGGCGAGTTCGACAGAACGGGGCGGCGCGGGCCCGTCGGCAGCAGGGAGCACGTTCCGTGCTTGCCGGGCCACGGCGACGGTGCCACGGGCGTGCGCTGGCATGCATGAGGCCACGCGGAGAGCAGAGGGGCGTTCGGCGGCGCCGAACGGTGTTGAGCCGCCGTTCCGTCCCCTGTCGGCTGCTACGGGGGTTCGGCCGCTGCAAGACACGCCGGCGCGGGCGGCCAAGGGCGCCACCGACGCCGGGAAGACGCCAAGCGCGCGTGCGGGGGTGCTGGCCAGGGAGAAGAAGCCGCGTGCAACACGCCAAGCGCACTGTCTACGCGTGATTGAAACTGACGGACGAAAACGACACTGAAAACTGAATTCTTCTGAATATGAACAACAATAGTGTACGCCAAGTGTTCGACAGAATGATCTAGGCATGTAGGGATTTTTCCTTGAGCTGAAACTTGGTGGAGTGGCTACTCATTGCTCCAGTAGGCTGCCTGAATTTTGGTGGAATTTTTGGAGAAGTGTAGGTATGAATTTCACCAAATTTGGCAAATCTGGTCCAAACTTGCAGAGACTGAATTTTGAAAAATTTGAAAAGAGAAGGAGTGGATCAAGATGGTTCTGGGTTGTGGGTACAAAGGACTATCCAGGAGAGTTGGTTTGAGGTCAAAACTCAAATGCAAAAGGGTACTTTGCTTTGAAAATCTCTCAAGCTCCAAATAATTTGCAGAAAAGATTTGAGGGGAAAGAAAATTAGAATAAAATCCAAAACTTGCTTGGATTAGTTGGGACAGAGAACTTAGGTTGATTACAAGGAGGAGGGGAGGTTTTGGAGGGGTTTTACCACATGGGCAAAATACAAAGTCATGGGTGGTTTCCAAGATATGAAAATCCCAAATTTTCATAGAGTTTCTTTTTAAAAGAAAAAAAGTTAAACTCTCAAAATAAATTTGAGAGGGGACCAACAGAGAAGAAGTTTCAAAAGATCAAACACCATAGTTTGAAGAAAAATAAAATCCTTGCCAAAGCAAAGAAAGTTTCTAAGAGGAAGGTTTTCTGGAAAATTTTAAATGGCCTCTTTTCAAAAACCACAAAGTTTTTGCTGAAAACCAAATAAAAATTTTGGAGTGTCACAACACCTACCCCCTTAGGAAAAATCTCGTCCCCGAGATTCCAGCTGATCCTTAAATAAGTATGGATGTTCTGTCCGAAGAAAATCCTCTCTTTCCCAAGTTGCTTCGCTTTCGGTGTGGTTGCTCCACTGTACTCTCAAAAACTTGATGGTCTTCTGTCGGGTTCTCCTTTCAGACTCCTCTAATATTTTTACTGGGCGTTCCCGATAAGTGAGATCTGGCTGCACGTCAATGTTCTCATGGAATACTTTTTTCTCTGGTTTGCTTACGCACTTCCTTAATTGAGAGACGGGGAACACGTCGTGAATGTCGGACAAGTCTTCGGGTAAGTCTAGCTGGTAGGCTACAGTGCCTCTTCGTGCCACTATGCATAATGGTCCAATGAATCTTGGTGCTAACTTTCCTTTAATCTTAAACCGTTGCAGTACCCTCATAGGTGATACTCGTAGGTACACAAATTCACCGGGTTCAAAATTTACCCCACGATGTTTCTGATCGTCATAACTCTTCTGTCGGCTTTGAGCGGTCTTGAGTCAATCCCTGATTAGCTTGACTTTTTCCTCGGCTTCTTTGAGCACGTCTAGGCCGAAGATACGGCTGTCTCCGGTCTCTGACCAATTTAGCGGGGTACGACATCTCCGTCCGTATAGGGCTTCAAAAGGTGCCATTTACAGGCTGGCCTGGTAACTGTTGTTGTATGCGAACTCGGCATATGGCAGGCTTTCTTCCCAACTGGTTCCATAGGTGAGGACACATGCTCTCAGCATGTCTTCTAAAATTTGGTTTACGCGTTTAGTCTGTCCATTAGTCTGGGGATGGTAGGCTATGCTGAAGGCCAATTGAGTTCCCAGAGCCTGTTGTAAATGATCCCAGAATCTCGAGACAAATTGAGTGCCTCTGTCGGATATTACAATCTTCGAGACTCCATGCAGACAAACTATACGGGAGAGATAAATCCTGGCAAGCTTCTGAGTGTTGTAGGTTGTCTTCACTGGAATGAAATGTGCCACCTTGGTTAATCTATCGGTGATGACCCATATGGCATCATTCCTGTGTCGTGACCGAGGTAGTCCGACAATAAAATCCATCCCTATTTCATCCCATTTCCACTCAGGTATTTTGTTTGGTTGCAGTAGTCTGGCTGGTTTTTGATGCTCAACTTTTATGCGTTGACAAGAATCGCAACATGCAACGAATGTGGCTATGTCCCTCCTCATACCGTGCCACCAAAATCTTTCCTGAATATCCTTATACATTTTGGTTCCTCCAGGGTGGATTGAATATGGAGTGGTGTGTGCTTCAGCTAGGATTTGCTGTCTGAGGTCCTCTATGTTTGGCACGCAGAGTCTGTCCCCGTACCATAATATTCCATCATCGCCTATGACAAATTCCGAGGCCTTGCCCATACTCACCTTTCTTTTAATTCCTTCAATGCGGGGTGACCAGGCTGAGCTTCTTTAATTCTCTCCACAAGGTCGGGCTTTATTTCCAAGTTTGATATGGTGCCTCCCGCGATCATTAACAAGTTGAGTTTGGCAAATTCTTGTTGGAATTCGGGTCTCAAACTTTGTAGACTGTTTTCGTCGGAGCTGGGGTTTCGACTAAGAGCATCGGCCACTACATTTGCTTTCCCTGGATGATAGTGGATACCAACATCATAATCCTTTACCAATTCCAACCAGCATCGTTGCCGTAAGTTTAGTTCTGGCTGTGTGAAAATATATTTGAGACTTTTATGGTCCGTGTATATTTCACATTGATTCCCAAGTAAGAAATGCCTCCATTCCTTAAGTGCATGAATGACTGCTGCCATTTCTAAGTCATGAGTGGGATAATTTTCCTCTTGCTTGCGGAGTTGTCGTGAAGCGTATGCGACAACCTTGCCTTCTTGCATCAACACGCACCCGAGACCTTTTCAGGATGCGTCACAATACACCTCAAAGTTTTTGTGTATGTCTGGCACAATTAATACTGGTGTTGTGGTTAATTTCCATTTTAACTCTTGGAAACTTTTTTCGCACTCTTCTGTCCATTCAAACTTCTTGTCCTTCTTGAGCAACTGCGTCATTGGCTTGGCTAGAGTGGAGAATCCTTCAATAAATCTGCGGTAGTATCCTGCCATTCCCACGAAACTTCGTATGTCCGTTACGCTGGCTGGTGCCTTCCAGTCAAGTATGGCCCTAACTTTCTCCGGGTCCACTGCGATACCGTCTTGGGTCAGCACGTGACCTAGAAAGCCTACTTGTCTTAGCCAAAATTCGCACTTGCTGAACTTGGCATACAATTGTTGTTTCCTGAGTTCTCCTAGCACAATCCTGAGATGTTCCGCGTGCTCTTCTGGTGTTTTGGAGTATATCATAATATCATCGATAAATACCACAACGAACTTGTCCATAAACTTCATAAATACTTTGTTCATGAGGTGAACAAAATATGCGGGGGCGTTTGTTAATCCAAAAGGCATAACTGTGAACTCATATAGTCCATATCTGGAGGTGAAGGCTGTTTTGGGGATATCTTCTGTTCGCACTTTTAATTGATGGTATCCTGACCTTAAGTCAATCTTTGAGAATACCTTGGCCTGAGCGAGCTGATCAAACAAATCATTTATTCGTGGCATTGGGTATTTGTTCTTGACTGTTACCATGTTAAGTGCCCGGTAGTCTATGCACAATCTTAGTGTTCCATCCTTCTTTTTGGCAAATAAAATTGGTGATCCCCAAGGTGAGGAGCTGGCTCGAATGTATCCCTTGTACAGTAATTCCTTTATTTGTTTCTTCAACTCGATCAACTCGGATGGTGCCATTCTGTATGGTTTCTTGTAGATGGGGGTGGTTCCTGGTGCTAGCTCAATGCTGAATTCTATTTCTCGGTCTGGTGGCATGCCTGGTAGTTCTTCGGGAAATACGTCTGGAAATTCACATACTACTGGAAGCTTGCTTAACTCAGAAACGTCCACCTTATTCAATCTCGGCTGCCGGGGTATTTTTCTTTCCTTGGCTGATACTTTTATTGTCTACCCGTGGTGGTGCGTGAGAATTACGGTCCGGTTGAAACAGTCAATAAAACCTTTGTTGGTGGTTAACCAGTCCATCCCTAGGATGACATCCAGTCCTTTATTTTCCAACACAATAAGATTGGCGAAAAATTTCAATCCTTCGAACTCAATGACCACATTCTGACAGTAACTCTGAGTAACTTGCTGAATCCCAGGGGACTTGATGATCATGGATTTTTCCAAGGGAAACATCGAAAAATTATTTTGCAAAGCAAAACTTTTCGAAATGAATGAGTGAGAAGCTCCAGAATCAAACAAAACTGTTGCAGGTATTGTGTTTACAGGAAACGTACCGAGTACGATATCTGGAGCATTTTGTGCTTCTTCTTTGGTCACGTGGTTTAGATGACCCTTCCTGTGGTTGTTGTTGGGGTTGAAATTGTTGCGCTTGGGCGCTGAATTATTTCCACCATTGTTTGGCTTCAAGGTCGAGTTCCTTGGCTTGGGGCACTGTTTGGCGTAGTGCCCTTCTTCTCCACAAGCGTAGCAAGTAACGCCTGGGCGATATGTGAACTCTTTGTCCCTTGCATGGAAATTATTGGTTGGGTGAGAGATGTTTGTTGTAGGTTTGTGTGTCCCACCTTTCTGAAAATCTGTCCTGCTTCGGTGGTTGCGTGCAAGAGTAGTCTGGTCTCTTTTTCACTAACGTAAATCCTCCAAGCTACGTCTCTCATTTTCCAGAGTAATAGCTTTGTCCACTAGTGTCTTAAAATCTGGAAAAGTGTGAACTACCAGTTGGCATTTAAGCGCGGGCGCCAGACCGTCAAGGAATTTCTCCATCTTCTTGCTTTCAGTCATACGTTCTTCATTGGCATAGCGGGACAATAGAGTAAATTGACCGTTGTATTCTGACACTTTCATGTTCCTTTGTTTGAGGTCATCGAATTCTCTCTTCTTAATTTTCATAATACTCTTGGGAATGTGTGCACCACGGAAACCTTCCTTGAAATCATCCCAGGTTATATCATTTTTGTTGGGGTGCATGTGCAGAAAATTCTCCCACCATGATGCAGCTGCTCCTGTGAGATAGTGTGGAGCATATAGTACTTTCTCGAGATCTGAACATTTTGCAATAATTAATTTTCTCTCCATATCTCGAAGCCAATCCTCGGCTTCAAGAGGCTTGTCAGTATGAGAAAATGTTTGGGGACGGGTCGTCTGTAGCTCAGATAACTTGGAATGCTGTTGATACCGTGCATGGTGATTTCCCATGTTGATGACTTGGTTCATCATTTCCCGATGTTGTTGCTGACTCTGCTCATAAAGGCGGCACATTTGTGAAAGTGCCGATTCACTGCCCTGTTGGCTTGACTGTCCCTGAGTGAACTCGTTGCTGGGTTGTGTATCATAATTTTCCTCTGGTGGAGTTGGCATGGAGCGAGTCCAAGGATGAGACAGTTTTCACTCTGGGGATATATTTGTAAAACCCGTAAGAAAAGCGGAAAGAGTCACAAAAACAAATCCATAAATGCATAAAGCTGGCAAATAAAATTAAATAACCAAGCTTACTTAAGAAAAACAAATCAACTTGCGCACGGAGAAGGACTGCTCATTACATATCTTAGACGCGGGCGGTAATTATACAATACATCACTCAGGATATGTGTACATAATCCTGACATGTTATTTAGGCTAGTGCACTTCTCCAGATCCTACATGATGCGCAAACAGGCTACTTCTCACAACCTATGTACATATAAACATATCATACAAAGCGGTACACTACATGGCGGCTAAGCGTACTCAGGCGGAGATGTTGACGACCTCCTTTGCCCTGCCGAGGGCGAGGCGTAGCGAGGTTGGGGACTCAACTTCCTCCTCGCTAATAGGCTCCATACGTGTAGTGTTGCGCAGAGTGGACGGAGCGGGTGCCAGGGGCGGAACAACACGAACAGGAGTGGGCGCGAAGGGTGGTGGAGTGCGTGCTGGAGTGGGCGCAATGACTTGGTTGAATTCTTCGGTAGAAGGTAGGCGACGAGTAGGCGTATAAGATGCTGAGGACGAGACCAAAGTTAGTGGCGGTGCGGTGGGTAGGAGCTCCCTCCTGTTGGTAGCACAGCCATGAACTGAGTCCATGCGGGCAGCCACGAAGTCGTCTACCAGGTTGTCGAAGGCTGCCTCCAGGGACCGGAGATACTCAATGAGCATCTCAAAAGCCTCGTCTCATTCTCCTCTGCGGCAGGAGAATGCGTAGTGATAGGTGTAAGGCACATGGCATGGAAGATAACAGTAACGACGAGTCTTCATCACGGAGAGGACATCCCTGAGACGAGCTATCGCCTCGCGGGCTGCCATCTGCATAGCATGCCTCTCCGTAGGCATGGCTCTTCCCAAGAACCGGAAGCGGCGTAACTCACCACGCCCTCCCTTGAACTGCACCGCGGCCTGGTGCATGGTCAGACTATCGTTGACTCGGTGCTGGTAGAGTGTGAAGACTGGGCGAACAGATGGCCCCATCGCGACCTGAACGATGAAGGAAAGAAGCTTGACGAACCCATCGGGCACGTTGGCGAAGGTCTGAGACTCGCAGCTGTTGTCGGCCATCTACAAAAGTAGGCAAAAATTCTGCATGGTCAGATCATAAATTTATGCTGACTGACAGAAAATGACTACAATCAAGAAAATATGAAAAGGCTCAATCACGCTAATAACCAATTAGCGATCGCACCTAGTGGCTTCCTACAGTCAGCCTAGCTCTGGTACCAAGCTTGTCATGACCGGTTTTCCAATAAAAATATTTATTGAGAAACCAATCTTTTGAGTCCAGTATGAGAGAAATCCTCCTCACTGGTAGACAAATTCTTGATACAATAAGCCAGTAGCATAAAATATATTACAGGGTCGAACTACGGTTGCTCAACCAAATTATTACAAGTACGCCAATAAATATACATAATGGCGGACATGACACAGTGGTGTGGAGGCATACTACTGACTCGAGGATAGGGCGGTGGTGGAGAAACACAGCGGGGAGAGAGATACAAGTCTCTAAAACTGTCATCTCATCGAGCATCGAGGTGAGGCTCGATGAATTTATTTGGTAGCGGAAGCGGATATAATACGGTGACCAAATCCAGGGTCGTACGAGACTGACTGGTACTCCTCTAGGCGTTGGACTCGCTATCAAATTCTTCATCCATGAGATCGCCTTCGTCAGCATCTGGCCAAATCAACAAGCCAGTGAGTACTTTGAAAGTACTCGCAAGACAGTTCGGACGTAAGATATAACAAATGCATGCATGAATGCGTCATGATTAATTCACCAATGTACATTCAAAAATTAGCATAACGAGGTAAGTAAAAGGGAAACGGCGGTAGTCCGCCTGAAATCCCACAAAACATAAACGAAGACCGATCGAGTGTGTGAAGCGACGCCTCGAAAGGTGAACAAATAAATACAAGGAAATGATGCCACAGTTGGGCGTCTTAGCGACACCACATAAAGGGCTTTAAAAGAAATGCCACAGTCGGACGTCGGGGCGACATCACAGAAAGGGCTTTAAAAGAAATACCACAGTCGGGCGTCTTAGCGACACCACATAAAGGGCTTTAAAAGAAAAGCCACAGTCGGACGTCGGGGCGACATCACAGAAAGGGCTTTAAAAGAAATACCACAGTCGAGCGTCTTAGCGACACCACATAAAGGGCTTTAAAGGAAATGCCACAGTCGGACGTCGAGGCGACATCACAGAAAGGGCTTTAAAAGAAATACCACAGTCGGGCGTCTTAGCGACACCACATAAAGGGCTTTAAAAGAAATGCCACAGTCGGACGTCGGGGCGACATCACAGAAAGGGCTTTAAAAGAGATGCCACAGTCGGGCGTCTTAGCGACACCACATAAAGGGCTTTTATTCACAAGGAAATAATGCTCATAATAAATATTCAATTCATGAGAATAAACGGGTTAGTCCATCCACAGGAATAATCATTTAACCGGACTGAGCACTCATGCGGTTCACCGGAGTCTTTGTCATCAAAACTGACATTTGGTCAAGATAAGTTAATATCGAACTTGGACATGGAATAGATGATTCGAAGGAATATATGACTCTGCAGAAGTTGTACAAAATTTTTCCCATAGCCAACGGATTTCCGTAGTCACGAAGGACTAGTTCCGTTTATGGTATTTTGGAAGAAAACACAACTAACCAGTACACACCCATCCTACCTCTCGATGCTAGGAATCACCCTAGACATCGTCCAAGAAAAACTTTTGAGACGGGGAGATCACAATCTCGAATAGCATGGGATCAAATTTATATACGCGCGCTCTAAGGGGTGCCCCCCTCTCGGTCCCAACCGAAAACACCCATGCCCCCTGACCGGATGACTGGCTTTAATCCAGGGCCATGGAACCATCATCACGGCCTCTCCTTTTTGGTGTGTACCAGGAAAGCGGTTTACCACTTACTAAGCCATATTCCTTGCGGAAAACATGTGGTAGTACAAGGAAGGAAGAATGGAAGGAACTGGAATGATACGAGTTGACATTGAAGTCACATAGTCTGGCATAAGTCTGGCATGCTACAACACTGCCATCTTACCCATCCTCATGCCAACACATGGCCATGCATACTCACATCCATCCAATCATGGATTTTCGGAACTCACTTGCCTCATCGTCTCAGGTAACAGGACATTCATCGGTATGTTCATCAACATGCCATAAACTACTTAATGCAAACATGCCAAAACAATCATCATATCAAAAGTTCAAACATGCTTGCCTGGTTCGGAGTAGTCGGAGCCTAGCTCGGTGAAGTTTGCGGTCCCGTCACCTCCTTCGGTATCTACGGTATAAAGGAAATATACGCGCTATCGTGATTACCGTGAGGTGCACAAAATTTATACCAAATATTTTTCAAATAAATCTGATAAAAAACTAGACAAAAATCTGAAGAGGACAGAAAAAGAATCAATCAAAAATACTATTCTGTTTAAAAGTTATAAAGGTCTTTGTCCAAGGACTCATCTGTAATGAAACAGAAAGTTTCCAGGGGCTAGCTTATAAAAACAGAAAACATTTCAGTAGCAACTACGCCAGCCCAGCGGAGAAAACGTATTTTGCCCAAAGGCGTTTTCAGAAAACGATTCATTTAGAAATGACAGAGAGGCTGACGGTGGGTCCCGCCTGTCAGGTTTGAATATACGAACGGGGCGGCAGATTTCGCCGGTGCCCGAGAGACGCGGTGGTCGCCGGCGGCGATCCACGGCGAGGCAGGGGGATCGGAGGGTACCTCCGTGTTCAGGGAACCTTTTCGCGTCGGTTGGTGGTGGTGGTGGTCGCCGGCGAGTACCACGTAGGCGGCGAGCCCTGCTCCGGCGGACGGCGGCTCGGGTGGTCGAGGGACTCGTCGGAGAGAGCTGCGAAGGACAAATCGATGCTGGCATTAGCTTACTGGGTGCTAGAGGAGGCTATAGACAAGATTTGGGCGCCGGGGACGGCCTCACCGGAGCGAATCAAGGTGGAGGCCGAGGCGGGTCGGGGCGGCCGGAGTTGGGGGAGGAGACCTCCTCGAGGTCCTCCTAGCGGCCTGGCGGGGCTTTGGTGAGGTGTAGAGGTGGTGCATGCTCGAGGGTGAGCTCGGGGGCCCTTTTTATAGGCGGTCCGAGGCGGTGGCCGTGAACGGGGATCTCCGGTGAAGGTTACGGCGGCGCAGGGCTTGGTCGGGGGTGATTAGGGAGTTGGACGTCGTTGTTGATGTCCATCGGTTCTATTTAGGTGCTAATCGGGCTGGGATTTGGTGCCATGGGCGAGTTCGACAAAACGGGGCGGCGCGGGCCCGTCGGCGGCAGGGAGCACGTTCCGTGCTTGCCGGGCCACAGCGACGGTGCCACGGGCGTGCGCTGGCATGCATGAGGCCACGCGGAGAGCTGAGGGGCGTTGGGCGGCGCCGAACGGCGTTGAGCCGCCGTTCCGTCCCCTGTCGGCTGCTACGGGGGTTCGGCCGCCGCAAGACACGCTGGCGCGGGCGGCCAAGGGCGCCACCGACGCCGGGAAGATGCCAAGCTCGCGTGCGGGGGTGCTGGCCAGGGAGAAGAAGCCGCGTGCAACGCACCAAGCGCACTGTCTACGCGTGATTGAAACTGACGGACGAAAACGACACTGAAAACTGAATTTTTCTGAATATGAATAGCAACAGTGTACGCCAAGTGTTCGACAGAATGATCTAGGCTTTTAGGGATTTTTCCTTGAGCTTTAACTTGGTGGAGTGGCTACTCATTGCTCCAGTAGGCTGCCTGAATTTTGGTGGAATTTTTGGAGAAGTGTAGGTATGAATTTCACAAAATTTGGCAAATCTGGTCCAAACTTGCAGAGACTGAATTGTGAAAATTTTGAAAAGAGAAGGAGTGGATCAAGATGGTTCTGGGTTGTGGGTACAAAGGACTATCCAGGAGAGTTGGTTTGAGGTCAAAACTCAAATGCAAAAGGGTACTTGCTTTGAAAATCTCTCAGGCTCCAAATAATTTGCAGAAAAGATTTGAGGGGAAAGAAAATTAGAATAAAATCCAAAACTTGCTTGGATTAGTTGGGACAGAGAACTTAGGTTGATTACAAGGAGGAGGGGAGGTTTTGGAGGGGTTTTACCACATGGGCAAAATACAAAGTCATGGGTGGTTTCCAAGATATGAAAATCCCAAATTTTCATAGAGTTTCTTTTTAAAAGAAAAAAAAAGTTAAACTCCCAAAATAAATTTGAGAGGGGACCAACAGAGAAGAAGTTTCAAAAGATCAAACACCATAGTTTGAAGAAAAATAAAATCCTTGCCAAAGCAAAGGAAGTTTCTAAGAGGAAGGTTTTCTGGAAAATTTTAAATGGCCTCTTTTCAAAAACCACAAAGTTTTTGCTGAAAACCAAATAAAAATTTTGGAGTGTCACAACACCTTGCTGCACTTTTGTTACTATTATCGTTACTTGCTTGTTACAAATTATCTCGCTATCAAACTACTATGCTACTTACAATTTCAGCACTTGCAGACATTACCCTACTGAAAACTACTTGTCATTCCTTTCTGATCCTCGTGGGGTTCGACACTCTTACTTATCGACAAGAGTTACTGTCGGTGTCAAAACCGGCGGATCTCGGGTAGGGGGTCCCGAATTGTGCGTCTAGGCGGATGCTAATAGGAGACAAGGGACACGATGTTTTTACCCAGGTTCGGGCCCTCTCGATGGAGGTAAAACCCTACTCCTGCTTGATTAATATTGATGACATGGGTAGTACAAGAGTAGATCTACCACGAGATCAGAGGGGCTAAACCCTAGAAGCTAGCCTATGGTATCATTGTTGTTCGTCCTACGGACTAAAACCCTTCGGTTTATATAGGCACCGAAGAGGGTTAGGGTTACACAGAGTCGGTTACAATGGTAGGAGATCTACATATCCGTATCGCCAAGCTTGCCTTCCATGCTAAGGAAAGTCCCATTCGGACACAGGACGAAGTCTTCAATCTTGTATCTTCATAGTCCAGGAGTCCGGCCAAAGGCTATAGTTCGGCCATCTGGACACCCCCTAATCCAGGACTCCCTTAGTAGCCCCTGAAACAGGCTTCAATGACGACGAGTCTGGCGCACATATTGTCTTCGGCATTGCAAGGCGGGTTCCTCCTCCGAATACTTCATAGAAGATTTTGAACACAAGGATAGTGTCCGGCTCTGCAAGATAAGTTCCACATACCACCGTAGAGAGAATAATATTTACACAAATTCAATCTGCTGACGTATTCCGTGGCGTGACATCACACCACGGCCAAGCCTCTATTCGAATCGTTTTCACTATCCCACCTCAGCGCGTTTAGCGAGGCGGTTTCCTTGGCACGTCTTGTCAAAGCAGAGATCGTGTCCCCTTATTCCAGGATTCTCATCAATATGGGCGTGGGTAACCCAACCGCGCCATTGATTATGGTGCTTGGGAGATAAGCGAGTTTTACCAGGCTGGTGGGGACGCATAGCTTCATCTGTTCATATAAGGGGATAAGGATCCACCTTTTCACACATGCCTTCTTCCTCCTTTGCTCATCCATTTCCGCGCACTCGAGCTCCAGCACCCAAGTACGCACATCTCTCCTAAACCTTCCCCAACCATGTCCGGAGGGGGAGGCAAGTGGATGGTCTCCTCCGTCACGGAGGGACACATCAAAAAGCTGCGGAAGGCCGGATACTTGTCCAGCGACATCGCGCATCGGCTCCGCGACAAGGGGCAGCTTATCCCCACCCCCAGGCCCCATGAGAGGGTGGTGTTCCTCCCCCACTTCCTTCGCGGACTAGGTTTTCCACTTCACCCATTTGTCCGGGGGCTCATGTTCTACTACGGCCTGGATTTCCATGATCTGGCCCCGAATTTCATCCTCAACATCTCGGCGTTCATTGTCGTGTGCAAGGCCTTCCTGTGCATCCAGCCCCACTTCGGCTTATGGCTGAAGACCTTCAATGTCAAGCCGAAGGTAGTGGGCGGCCGCCAAGCGGAGTGCGGAGGTGCCATGGTGGGCAAGATGCCCAATGTCCTATGGCTCGAGGGCTCCTTCGTGGAGACCATAAAGGGGTGGTGAGGGAGTCCTGGACTAGGGGGTGTCCGGACTGCCGGTCTATCATCGTCAGCCAGACTCCAAGACTATGAAGATACCAGATTGAAGACTTCGTCTCGTGTCCGGATGGGACTTTCCTTGGCGTGGAAGGCAAGCTTGGCGATACGGATATGTAGATCTCCTACCATTGTAACCGACTATGTGTAACCCTAGCCCTCTCCGGTGTCTATATAAACCGGAGGGTTTTAGTCCGTAGGATACACAACCATTACAACAATCATACCATAGGCTAGCTTCTAGGGTTTAGCCTCCTTGATCTCGTGGTAGATCCACTCTCGTACTACCCATGTCATCAATATCAATCAAGCAGGAGTAGGGTTTTACCTCCATCGAGAGGGCCCGAACCTGGGTAAAAACATCGTGTCCCTTGTCTCCTGTTACCATCCGCCTAGACGCACAGTTCGGGACCCCCTACCCGAGATCCGCCGGTTTTGACACCGACATTGGTGCTTTCATTGAGAGTTCCTCTGTGCCGTCACCGATAGGAAGGATGCCTCTTCCCGTCTTTAAAGACGGTATCTTCGCCAAAGGAGCCTTGGCCGCTGGCCAAACTATCCGGCTGGGTGGTTTTCTCATGACCGCCTGTTCGGCCACTGCTTCAACGACGACCTCCCAGGTCGTCAAAAGCAATCTTCGCGTCAACTCGGAATTCGCCGAGCAGTTGGATCCAATAGAGCTCTCGTCCGTAAACGAGCTCTTGGATCGCATCGCCGCCCTGGGAGTCGCTACAGACTACAATCCGATTGGGCTTAAAACCGATCTGAGAGAGATTAACTCTCCCTAGGTTACCCACCACGTCGCGGTGGTAGAGGAACAACGCGGCGACTCTTCTCCTAGGTTGAAAACTAGTCATGTCCGGCTTCCGAACCCTCCATGCCGGACTCCCGTGAGGGGACGGACTTCGATCAAGCACTGAACCTAAAGTCAGGCATCGGACCGGACTCGTTGGACAACATCCAACGATCCAAGCTTCCAAATTCGGGAACTTCTCGGCCCTTGAGCCTCGAGATGGGCAGGATTCCGGACTTAATTCCACCCACCCACCCAAACATATGCTATATTAGGACGGGAGGCATTCACAATTTTTCAAGCCATACCCCATTACGGGTACATGAAGCTTAAGATGCCTGGGCCCGGCGGAGCAATCACTCTCGCTAGTGATCCTAAATAGCACTCCGCGCCGAAAACAAGACAGCCGCATTAGCCCTGGAGGCACTATCCGAAGCCCTAGCAGCAGAAGAACTCACTGCGTTGCGCTCCATGGTGAATAGGGACGATGTGATACTCGATAAGAGATCCAAGTCCACCTCTTTCAAACCAGCGGACGAAATAGTCAAATTCCAGGTCCACCCAACGGACCCAACAAAGACGGCCTCCATCGGGGCATAGGTAAACCCTGATGTAGATTCTGCACTGCGAGAATTCCTTCGGGAAAATTGGGACATCTTCGCCTGGCACCCTTCAGATATGCCAGGAATCCCACGCAGATTGGCAGAACACAGCCTAAACATCCTAAAAGGATTCAAACCAGTCAAACAAGCTCTTCGGCGATTTTCCGAACCCAAAAGACATGCAATGGGAGAAGAGCTAGCCAAACTACTGGAAGCCGGATTCATCAGAGACATCAAACATCCGGACTGGCTAGCAAACCTGGTAATGGTACCAAAGAAGGACAAATCCTGGCGCCTATGTGTCGATTTTAAAGACCTCAACAAGGCCTGCCCAAAGGATCCCTTCCCCCTCCCCCGCATCGACCAAATAATCGATGCTACTGCAGGGCACGATTCATTCTGCTTCCTTGACACATATTCCGGCTACCATCAAATCAAGATGGCGGAAGCGGACCAAGCCGCAACGGCATTCATTACTCCATATGGACCATTCTGCTTCAACACGATGCCCTTCGGACTCAAAAACGCCGGCGCAACATATCAGCTCATGATTCAGACATGTCTGGCTACCCAGATCGGCAAAACAGTAGAAGCATACGTAGACGACGTAGTCGTCAAAACCAAACACGTCGAAACTCTAGTAGACGATTTGAGGCTCACATTCGACAACCTCCGAGCATATGATATCAAGCTGAATCCGGAAAAATGCGTTTTCGGCGTACCAGCCGGAAAGCTCCTGGGCTTCATTGTATCCGGTAGAGGAATTGAAGCAAACCCAGCCAAGATCCGAGCTCTGTGACAGCTAGATATGCCCTAAGCCGCTTTATCTCCCGTTTGGGAGAAAAGGCATTGCCCCTCTATCGCCTCCTCAGGCGCACCAAACACTTCGAGTGGACGGATGCTGCAACTGCCGGACTCCAAGAAATCAAAGCCATATTGGCAACAAATCCGGTCTTGGCTGCGCCTAACCTGGGCGAACCAATGTTGTTATACATCGCGGCAACACATCAAGTGGTAAGCGCGGTACTCGTCGTCGAACGAGAAACAGAAGGGCACAAATTCCCTCTTCAAAAACCAGTGTACTACGTATCCACTGTCTTAACTCCCTGCAAGTCCCGTTACCCGCACTATCAAAAGATAGCCTATGCGGTGTTCATGGCATCCCGGAAGCTCTGACACTACTTTCAAGAGTGTTCGATAACAGTGGCCTCCGAAGTGCGCCTCAACGATATCATAAACAACCACGACGCAATGGGCAGGATTACAAAATGGGCCATTGAGCTCTTACCATTCGATATAACTTATAAACCTCGGCGAGCTATAAAGTCGCAAGTCTTGGCTGACTTTGTCGCCAAATGGACTGAAGCCGAACTCCCTAAAGAGTACGGCGCATACTCCAATTGGATTATGCATTTCGACGGCTCCAAAATGTTGGCCGGCTTGGGGGCTGGCGTCGTATTGACGTCACCAACCGGGGACAAAGTCCAATACGTAATTCAGATAATGTACACGGACTCCAACAATGCAGCCGAATATGAAGCCCTCCTACATGGCCTACGGATGGCATCTCCATGGGCATTCAACACCTAGAGTTGCGCGGGGATTCAAACCTCGCAATATCCCAAGTAAATGGAGACTTTGACGCCAAGGATCTGAAAATGGCAGCCTATCGTAACACTGTCCTAAAAATGTCAGATCGGTTCGAAGGTCTCGAATTCCACCACGTAGCCCGAGATAATAACCAAGCAGCCGACGTAATTGCATGCATCGGCGCGAAACGCGACGCTGTCCCTCCAAACATCTTCCTGGAACCGCTCTTTAAGCCATCCGTACTATGGGAAGAAGAGTTCGGAAATAACAACCCGGAGGCAGCCGCACCACCCAATACAGAAAAATCTGACATAATCGGCGATTCAGCCGATGAAATAACACCTTCAGCCCACGAAATAATGGCAGTAATCACACCTTGGACAGAGCCATTCCTAGCCTACTTACTCAGGCAGGAACTTCCCGAAGACCAAAATGAGGCCCGCTGCATAGTACGGCGATCTAAAGCCTACAAGGTCCACGAGGGAGAACTCTATAAGAAAAGCACAACCGGAGTCCTTCAAAGGTGTATCTCCGAAGAGTAAGGGCGAAACCTTCTGGCTGAAATTCATGCCGGCCTAGGCGGACACCACGCTGCAGCTCGGGCCCTTGTAGGCAAAGCATTCCGTACATGATTTTATTGGCCGACGGCCCGGGCAGATGCTTAGCACTTAGTCCAAAGATGCGTCGGTTGTCAGCTCTTTCCTAATCAGAGCCATATGCCACCAACCGCCCTCAAAACTATACCCATTACCTGGCCGTTCACGGTCTGGGGGCTTGACATGGTCGGACCACTTAAACGGGGAACCCACAAGCAAAGGTACCTGTTGGGCATGGTGGACAAATTCACCAAATGGATAGAGGCCAAGCCAGTTAAAACGGCAGAGTCCGGACCAGTGATAGACTTCATATCCGGGGTAGTACACAGTTACGGTGTCCCCCATAGCATCATTACCAATAACGGTACGAACTTCACGGCCGACGAGGTTAAATTATGGTGCAAAAATATGGGCATTAAGCTCGATTACGCTTCAGTCTATCATCCTCAAACCAATGGTCAAGTGGAACGAGCAAATGGTCTAACAATGAGCGGCATCAAACCCAGACTAGTGCGGTCCCTTACGAAATCTGACACGCACTGGGTAGATGAGCTCGACTCCGTACTCTAGGGGCTGCGGACAACGCCCAACCATACTACCGGATTCACACCATTTTTTATGGTATACGGCGCAGAGGCAGTTTTGCCCTGCGACATCATACATGACTCACCTCGAGTGCGCATGTACGAAGAAAGAGAAGCCGAGCTGGATCGGCAGGACAGCTTGGACACATTGGAGGAAGAACGCGATGTCGCCAAGGCTCGTTCTGCATTCTATCAGCAGCAGGCTCAAAGATATCAAAGCAGAGAAGTACGGGCCAAGACTTACAATGTTGGCGAACTAGTTCTACGCCTGCCGGACAAGAAAAAGGACAAGCTCAAGCCCAAATGGGAAGGCCCCTTCATTATCGATCAATTCCTGACCAGTGGAGCATACCGTCTGCGAAATGCGTCGGACAACCGACTCGAGCCGAATCCATGGAACGCAGCCCGCCTCCGAAGATTCTACGCCTAGCGCCGGACTAAGAGTTCGTCTCCTTCCCCCGTCCAAATTTTTACACTTCAGCTGTCTTTTGTTTCTCTTTTTTTCTCTCACCCCTTTTCATAAAAGCCCTTAAAGGCCTATTTGCACATTGTTCGCGCACACTTGATGTGCTATCCGCACTCATTATACCTGGGGGCTTCTTTACCAGAAGCTTACTTATAAGGGCTTCATGCCCAGCACATGTGTCAAACTTCCACATGTACCTTTTATTCACCACTATATGCATCGATATGACTTAAGTTTTGGCCAAGCTCGGTTGCCTGGCTCCTGTGCTTACCCCTACGTTCCCGATTGTTCGGCTAGGAGGTAAAGGGAGCACCTCTGCGATTGTTACTGCCGGGTCAGCCGGATGTGTACCTCAGACTGGGTGAAGCCGAAAGCTAGCGTTCTTAAGGGAATATTCGGTCGGTGACTTGAAAGATGATTTTTTACCTATTTATTTATCTGCCCCCAGATGTTTTCCTGCTCTTTTCGCAGTCCGGACATGCACTTTAGGGCATGCCTCCCAGGGAAAGGAACCCTTAATGGAACTATTCTCCATGGAAGATGTTTCTTACTAACCATGTAATATAACATAACTAGTTGGGCACTTGTCTGATAAAGCACTAATGACCCCTACGCCTGGTCTCCATGCATGCCCCGGTTGTTTCTTAACCGAGAAGGTATTCGGACACACTCCGGACTCTAGGGTCCCGAGGTTGAAGCGAAAAGGTCGGTAAAGACTAACGATCTACAATCCGGCTAGAAGGCATTTTACATGTCATTTCAAAATACATTGTCAAATCGACTGACTGTATTCCTCCTCAATCCCGTCTAACAGGCTGTCTAATTTACAGTCCCGTTGGGAATATTTAGCGGCCAGCTCTACCTGGTCGTACACTAAACTCACAGGGATCTCCTTCCCGTCGGGCCCCACAGGTCCGACCTCGGCCATGTGGTTGGGATCCGCCTTCTTGTACCGCGTCTTTACCATGGCCCAGGCCTCCCTAGCACCTTGGCGGCAGGCCGAAATCTTCCATAAACGGAAGCGCTGCCGCTCTCCCTGAAGCTTCTCCGCAAGCTCTCCAAGGCCCTCGGGCAAGGAGAGGGACGACGATAAAGCCTGGACGATGCCGCTCATCGCGTGCCGAACTCGTTCGAGCAGTTGCACCAGCTCGGGAAGTTGATCACCCGTTGATACGGGAATCTCCTCCGCAGGGCGACCTATGAGCATTCCTACAGACATATTTTTTGTCAATTGACTTCTTCGCCGAACTCTTCTTTTCAAAAGAGTTCACTCAAGCACTTACTGTAGATGCCGCGACGAAGCCGCTGATTCTCCTTCACGGAGCCAAACAGGTCGGCCCGAACACCTTTCAGTTGTTCTCCAAGCTGGGCGTGGGCATCCTGGAGTTTGTTCCTTTCCTGCTGCACCTTCGTCAGCACTCTCTCGCCGGCCTTCAGCCGGCGCAGTAGGTCTTGCTTGTCCAGATCCAGTCCGGCAACACCTGCAATGTCATTGTCACACTTACACGCACGCCGCACACCGATTATCTTTTTGAAATAATGTGTTACCAGGAGGGGTCTCTGTGTTTCCTCCTGCGGCAGCTAGTGCGGCCTCGAGCTGGGCCTTGCACTTTGTAGCTGCTGGGACAACTGGGTATTCTTCTCTGTAAGAGCCTGCATAACAAATGATCCTTAAATCAGTTACTCTAACTACTTTAAGTCCCGGGGGCTACTGGCATATACAACTATTAACATCTCTTACCCGTATGTCCTTTACATATTGCTCCGTGGCTGAGCAGCACGGAGGTGCACGTACCCCGCGTTAAAGGCATTCAACACCTCAGGGGAGAAGCACGTGTCACGAAAAACTGTCCGGCGGCGCCTATGATTCATGGCGCTCTCCACCTCAGACCTGGTGGCGGACAGTCTGTCGGCATCCTTCGTTGGAGGAGTATTCGGGTCGCGCCTTGCGCTTGCCTCCCCCTCCAGACTAGGTGTTGGAGCCTGGCTGGCAGAGGCTGGGTTGTCAACTCTACGCCCACAGTTCGCCGAGCACTCTTTCTCCTGCAAAGGTCATGAGCATTCAAACACTTCCTAGGAACTATGTCCTAAATAACAACCGCGAGCTATACCGTTGCGGCGACGTTTCGATCCGCGCCGCACTCCTCTTTCGCCTGCTGGGCCGGACTGACCCTTGTTGGCCAGCCGCCGCGGGTTCGGCTTCCTGCCTTTACGGTACCTCCTGCGAGACACCATTCTATACGGTGGTCAGAAATACACGAGGACGAAATAACGGTGTCGGGACTTCGGTCACAATCACCTGGGGAGCCGGAGATAGGCCGGGGTAGTCAGCCGTAATGGCGACTAAAGCATTGTTCATGCTAAGTTGATGGAACACCCCGTCGATTAGCTCCACCTTTATGTCCGGATCCTCGTCGGAGGCCGGATCAAGGGATCTTCCTGGATCCTCGGGTTGTGGAGCCGGGCTATGTATGCTCTCCACAGTCCGGCGCAGATCCTGCGTCAAAACCATAAAGTAAGGTACTTAACTTTGAAAGTGTGGGTCGGATAAATGAACATCCGCTTACCCAGCTTCGAGGGTTGTTCATGGAGAACCCATTCAATGGGCTCGTCTGGAGAAAGTCCTCCTTCTCCCCCTTGTACAGGCCGGACAGAATCTTCACCAGATCTTCGGCCGATCCCGGCCCTTGGCGGCCATGACGAGTGGCATCATTCTCTCCGTTGAAATCCCACATTGGGTGGCCCCTGTATTGCAACGGCTGCACCCCCCGCATAATGCACGTGGCCATGACTCCAATCATGGTCAGTCCGGAATGGGCCAGTAACCTTATCCAGCCCATCAAATAATTGACACACTTGTCTTCCTCCAGCTGGGGTTCTGCGGACGCCAACTCAGGCGTTTCTTCAGAGGAGCATTGCTGAACTCCGGGAGGCCGATCCGAACATGGTTCGGCAGCGGAGCGTCTTCTACGTAAAACCATTCTGAAGGCCAGTCTTCAGACGCCTTCTTAGGGGTTCCGGATGGATATCCGGTCCCGGCGATGCGCCATATTTCGGCACCGCCCACTTGATATATTGACCCCCCGTGAGAGTGGGGTACGAGGCAGAATAGCCTCTTCCATAGCGCAAAGTGGGGATCGATGCCCAGGAATAGCTCGCAAAGAGCTACGCAACCCGCGATATGCAGAATAGAGGCATGCGTGAGGTGATGGAGCTGGAGTCCGTAGAACTCCAGGAGCAAGCGGAGGAACGGATGTACAGGAAATCTGAGCCCCCTTATCAGATAGGGGACAAAGCATACCCGCTCCCCTTTGTTGGGACTTGGGGTGGCCTCCGCTTGCTTCCCACCTTTGTAGGTGGCCAGCTCGGCTCGAACTGGGACCATAAAGGCCGGAGGAAGATATCCCTCCGCTTGGAGCGTCACCAGCTCGTTATGCGGGACAAAACATTTCCCCCAATCTCCTGGCAGAGGGCTGGGAGCACGAGAGGAGGATCCGCGTCGACGGTCCATGATGGAATGGATTTTTGGTCAGAGGTGCTCCGATGAGTACTCGCGGAAGGAAGATGGTGTGGTTTGGATCTGGATCCTTGCCTCTCTTATAGACAGATTATTTGCGCAGCTAGGGGGTAAAACATAAAAGATACCCTGGCCTCTCGCATTCGTGCGACGCTTGGAAGAAGGCCATATTGGGCGTGGAAGTCAAGGAGCGCAACATGTGTGAGGGAGCCGGACACTATTCGGCAAGCACATGGAATCTGGAGGAGAACCCGCCTTGCAACGCCGAAGACTATATACGCGCTGGACTTATCGTCATTGAAGCCTGGTTCGGGGGCTACTGAGGGAGTCCTGGACTAGGGGGTGTCCGGACTGCCGGACTATCATCGTCAGCCGGACTCCAAGAATATGAAGATACAAGATTGAAGACTTCGTCCTGTGTCCGGATGGGACTTTCCTTGGCGTGGAAGGCAAGCTTGGCGATACAGATATGTAGATCTCCTACCATTGTAACCGACTTTGTGTAACCCTAGCCCTCTCCAGTGTCTATATAAACCGGAGGGTTTTAGTCCGTAGGATACACAACCATTACAACAATCATACCATAGGCTAGCTTCTAAGGTTTAGCCTCCTTGATCTCGTGGTAGATCCACTCTTGTACTACCCATATCATCAATATCAATCAAGCAGGAGTAGGGTTTTACCTCCATCGAGAGGGCCCGAACCTGGGTAAAAACATTGTGTCCCTTGTCTCCTGTTACCATCCGCCTAGACGCACAGTTCGGGACCCCCTACCCGAGATCCGCCGGTTTTGACACTAACAGGTGGCAATCGGGGTGGTTCTACATCACCGAGCCGCGTGACCATAAATGGGAAGCGGCCCCCCAATTCCGATCTGGCTTCCCTACATGGCTCACCTCTTCGAAAGAGACGGGCCTAACATGGGGTAATTCGGAAGAGCTGACCGGACTCCAATCCTGCGTCCAGAACCTAGTGAACAAGAAGCTCAAGCTTGCTAACATAGTCCAGGTCATGCTCATCCGTCAGATCCTCCCGTGCCAACAACGGGCCTTCAACTTGTGGGAGTTTGATCCGGCACAGCACCAAACCTTGAGCAGGCTCTTCGACACTACGTACGAAGATGCCTGGAAGGTGCTGTTCAAGGGCGACGAGGCTCCCGCATCCGCTACCGAAGATCGCAGATTCAGCTCGCAGCATCAAGCCAGCGAGGTTAGCTATTTTACCCTTTACAGGACACTTCTTTTTCATAGACTAACTCTATGCGGTATCTAAACTCCCTTACCTTTGACAGGCCTGGCAGAAGACGTCTGGGCAGGTTGACTGTCCGGCTCCCTTGCTAGAAGACCCAGCAGACGCCCGATTGACGGGACTGCTGGTTCTGGCACCTCACGTTGTGCCGGAGAAGAAGGCCACGGGAACTCGAAGGAGTTCCCGGCGCCAGGTGTTGTCGGACTCATCGTCCGGTGACTCCGAGGCGGACTCCTCCAGCGAAGATGAGGAGGATAAAGAGGCCTCTTCCCAGGCGGGGGGAGAGAAGAAAAGGAAGGCCGCCCCAACTGGGGAGGCCGGAGGGTCCAAGAAGGGAAGGACCCTTCCTCCGGACTACTCCACCAACGCCGATGACAGCGAAGAGGAGTGGCCACCGAGGGCTAAGCCCCTGGCGACATCGTAAGTGTCCGGATACCAGAATAACTCATGGTGTTTCGTTTGTCGCATAGAATCTCCTAACGCCGAATATAATCCTGCAGCCCGCCCAAGGACGGGCTCGACACTTCAACGAGCGGCTCCCTGGCTTCGTAGGACATGAATAGCACTTCACTTCCAGCTGTCTCCTCCCCTTGCGCTGCAGATGACGCTGAGGTGGGGTCCCAAAAGGGGCCCAACCAGGAGGAGGAGGTCCCGGAGGTGCCGCAAGGCAACCTCCCGGACTTCGGGCACAAGGGGGATCAAACCCCGAAGGGTTCTGAGTCTGGCCCTGGGCCGGACTCCGCACCCGAACCTTCAGTGGTTCCGGAGTCCGGCAGGCGGCCCCTTTGTAAGAAGGGCGAGATTGTGACACCGGTGACCTGCGTCCAACTGGAGGCACCGGATAATTTGCTGGAGGCACTTAACGGCGCCTCCATCGACGAGGAGCACCGCACTGTTATGAGTGTGGTGATCCAGAAAGTTCAGTCCGCTAAGAGCGGGCTTACTGAAGCCTGTGCCAGCCTTCTAACAGGCTTTGAGGTATGTATTTAAGATATGTACAAATATTACCGCCTAGACAGTAGCCCCTGATGCTCAGTTTGGTGTTCGGAAAGAAAAGTCGAACCGAGGATCTAAAAAGATGTACGCAGGAGTCTAACATAAGTATGTCAATATGGGGAATGCAGGCTGCACTGCTGACCTCTGCCGCGCTGACTGCGGAGGTCAATGCATTGAAGCAAAGCCTCGAGCGGTCCAAGAACGAGCTCGGCCTTGCCAAAAAGCAGCTCGAGGACAAGGAAGGTAAGTAATACCTTATGGAAGTATATTAAAGATGTGGTTGCAAAAAACGACAGGAATAACATAAGAATTGCAGTGGCCACGAACGAGGTGGCGACCCTGAAGGAGGCAGTGTCCAAGGCCGAAAGCAATGCGGCCGCGGAGCGCACCGAGCGAGAGAAGCAGGAGGCGCGGGTGGCGGAGGTGCGGCAAGAGCTCCAGGCTCTCGTGGAAAAACACGAGAGTTTGGAGCATGACTCAAAGACTCGAGAGTCCGAGCTCGCCTTGGCTCTTGAGAGCGCCTAAGCCGCTAAGGCCGAAGCCCAGAAAGCCCTCCAGGAAATTGAGGCGATGAAAAAGATAGCAGCGGGTAAGGCATTCTTCATGCAAAGCAAGCACGTGAAAGTGAATTACTTGTTACTTACCCGAATCTGGAGCTCTCCAGGAGCATTTGCAGATCTGCCCCGCAGTGTGTCTGACGCTGCCGCATTCTACCGGGCCGAGGAGGGGAGCTCGACGGAGAAGGTGTTCTGGTCTCAGTATGCTGAGGCCGGACACCCGGTGCCCTTGAGCGACCAGCTGAAGCAGCTGGTCGAGCTCCATAAGGTGGCCGAACAGGCCATGAAGGGCCTCATAGTTTGGATGTGGCCTAAGGAAGCCATGCCTGGGAGCTACTTCGGGCTGGTGAGGCGGCTGGTGGACGCTTGTCCATGGATTGAAGTCATCAAGCACTCCGTCTGTATCAAAGGTGCCCGTAGGGCCTTTGCCCGTGCTAAAGTGCACTGGGGAAAGATGGACGCTGAGAAGCTTGTGACGGACGCTCCACCGCTGGGCAAGGAGTATCGCAAGCCCGAGATGTATTATGCGGGCGTCCTGAAGGGTGCCCATCTTATAGCAGGTGAATGCTCCAAAGATGTAATTTTTGAGTTAACTCGCATTTGTTATCCTGTACGCTGAAAACTTGTTCAGATGCACTAAGCAACGCTTGTGAATTTAAAATATTACCTTCTGTGCGGCCGTTTATTAAATTTGAGAGATGGCGAGTCATCGGCTTCTGCCCCCATGCCGCGAGTGCTGGGGTTTTCGGGATAAACTTGAGCTCTCTTTTTCCCATTCTTGGGTCCTTCGAGGGAGGCGCTCAACGCAACGAACGAGGCAACCGTACTATAATGCTTGAACACTCTGACTTAGCCATAGAATTCTATAATTTTAAATTTTGGCGGAGCCCCTAGTATTCGGAAGACCGAGTTCGAGGCGCTATCCACGCCTGGTCCGGACAAAGCCGACTCCTCGCTCTAAGCGGCATAAGTCTTTAGGGACTCTAAAACCTCTCGAACAGCGACCGGCTCTCGCCCTATCATGACGGTCAGTTTTAGCTTTCTCCATTGAGGTTCTTAACCCAACTCAACCGGGGAACAGTCGCAGTGGTTCTCCCAGCGCTACCTTAGCCGATATAACGGAACGTAAGGTACCAAAACATGGGAGCCGGGCAAACCCAACTATTGACCCAAGACATGATTCGGAGCCGATGCATATAATGCTATAAGTTCGGGGTGCCGCACTTGTGAAAGTGTTCGGACTTATCACACCGTATTTTGGGGTACTTAAGCCCCTGGTGTATTTGGCCGTACCAAAGCGTACGGATGCAACATGTCATAAGTGACAATATATAGATAAGAAAAAGGAATGCAACAATAGGCAAAAGTTGTGCATTGTTTATTAAAAAAGCTGCGGTAAAAGCAGAACGATACAAATAGTGCAATAAGCAAGGGACGGGACTATTTGACATGTCCCCCTCTAGGAGTGAGCTGCGGGATGATATGTAAAACAAGTATACTACTCGTTATAGAGACCACCTCGACACTCGACGTAGCTTTCTGCTTCCCTGGCTGTTGCATCATGTGTTCGGCGGTTCTACTCCCGGAGAGGGCTTCCTGATAATGGAGTCCTGAAAGTAAGAAAAAAGAATTACACAATCGGGAGCCCCTGGTGCGGTTGAGCCGCATTCTGGGCCTGCCGTGGTCGTGCCCCTCCCCCTATGCCCATGGTATTTCCAGAGTGTAATTATGTACGAGTAGTACTGGTTTCGCAATTTCGCAAGGGCTGGGGTTGGGGCCGCATTACTACGCGTGCTCGGGACGTGCCAGGCGGTCTTGTTGTAGGTTACTCCGGGCGCGCTTGACGGTGTCCAGACGTTTAATATCCGGACTCAAGAATTGCCTTGAGAAGCTGCTTTGTACTTCCGCCGCGAGAGCCGTCATATGCTCCTCCGTTCGGAGAGAGCGTTCGGTGTTTCTGTTGACCGTAATGACTCCTCGAGGGCCTGGCATCTTGAGCTTGAGGTATGCGTAGTGCGGCACCGCATTGAACTTTGCAAATGCGGTTCGTCCGAGCAGTGCATGATAGCCATTGCGGAACGGGACTATGTCGAAGATTAACTCCTCGCTTCGGAAGTTATCCGGAGATCCGAAGACCACTTCAAGTGTAACTGAGCCTATACAGTTGGCCTCTACACCTGGTATGACGCCTTTAAAGGTCGTCTTTGTGGGTTTAATCCTTGAGGGGTCTATGCCCATTTTGGGCACTGTATCCTGATAAAGCAGGTTCAGGTTGCTGCCGCCGTCCATCAGGACTCTAGTGAGGTGAAATCCGTCAATGATTGGGTCTAGAACCAATGCGGCGAATCGGCCATGGCGGATGCTAGTGGGGTGGTCCCTTCAATCAAAAGTGATCGGGCAGGAGGACCACGGATTGAACTTTGGGGCGACTGGCTCCATCGCATATACGTCCCTTACCGCATGCTTCTGCTCCCTTTTGTTTATGTGTGTTGCGTATATCATGTTCACCGTCCGCACTTGTAGGGGGAAGCCCTTCTGTCCTCTATTGTTGGGCGGTCGGGGCTCCTCCTTGTCGTCGCTATGTAGCCCCTTGTCATTATTTTCGGCATTTAACTTGCCTGCCTGCTTGAACACCCAACAATCCCTGTTGGTGTGGTTGGCTGGTTTTTCGGGGGTGCCGTGTATCTGGCACGAGCGATCGAGTATTCGGTCCAAATTGGACGGGCTCTGAGTATTTCTTTTGAATGGCTTTTTGCGCTGACCGGGTTTGGAGCCTCTGAATCCGGTATTGACTGTCGTATCCTCAACATTATCACCGTTCATGTAGCACTTGTGCTTGTTGCGACATGACCTACCGTTGCTGTCCTTGGTATCCGAATTACCAGGGCTCTTGGTCATGTTGTTACTATGAGCTAGCCAGCTGTCCTCTCCCGCACAAAAGCGGGTCATGAGTGTTGTGAGGGCTGCCATGGATTTCGGCTTTTCCTGTCCAAGGTGCAGGGAAAGCCACTCATCGCGGATGTAATGTTTGAAGGCTGCAAGGGCCTCTGCATCTGGACAGTCGACGATTTGATTTTTCTTGGTTAGGAACCATGTCCAGAATTTTCTAGCCGATTCCTCTGGCTGCTGAATTATGTGGCTTAGGTCATCAACGTCTAGTGGTCGCACATAGGTGCCCTGGAAGTTGTCGAGGAATGCGGCTTCCAAGTCTTCCCAACAACCAATTGACTTAGCTGGCAAGCTGTTAAGCCAATGCCGAGCTGGTCCTTTAAGCTTGAGTGGGAGGTATTTGATGGCGTGTAGATCATCACCGCGGGCCATGTGGATATGAAGGAGATAGTCCTTGATCCAGACCACAGGATCTGTTTTGCCATCGTATGATTCAATGTTTACGGGTTTGAAACCCTCAGGGATTTGATGATCCATCACTTCGTCTGTGAAGCATAATGGGTGTGCAACGCCTCTGTATTTGGCTATATCACGGCGCAGCTCAAATGAGCTTTGTCTGCTGTGTTCGGCCCGGCCGGAATTGCCATATCCGGCGTGACGGTTATCATTACGTATCGTGGGGTGCCCACGCGATCCGTAGATCGATCTTGTTTGCCTTGCCTTGTCCTCCAGTATATCCCGCAGGTTTGGCGCATTTTCCCGCGCTTTGGTATTTTTTGAGCGGCGCTGGGGTGCGGCTTGAGTGGAGGGCCAAGAGGCCTCTCTGTTGCGGCAACGAGGTGGCCGGTCGGCTGTATCATGCATTGGTGATGTAGCTTTAGGTGCTTCCTCCTCTAATCGGGGTAGCAGCCTGCGTTTTGGGTAGCTCTTGGAGGGGCGTTTGAGTTCGTACTCTTCGGCCGCAAGGACTTCAGTCCATCTGTTGGCTAGCAAGTCTTGGTCAGCTCTAAGTTGTTGCTACTTTTTCTTGAGGCTGCTTGCCGTGGCCATAAGCCTGCGTTTGAAACACTCTTGTTCGACGGGATCCTCAGGCACGACAAATTCGTCGTCGTCGGGGCTTGCCTCGTCTTCGGAGGGAGGCATGTAATTATTGTCCTCTACCTCTCTGTCTGCCGCTCTCTCATGAGGGCAGGCTTCTCCATCCTCCTGCGCTGAATCCTGCTAGAGGGGGTTGTCTTTGGCACTTTCCGGGGTGTTATTGTCTCCCGTGCCAGAATCACCGTTTTTGCTGTGGCAGGATTTAGAGCGGCGCCGCTGACGCTGGCGCTTAGGCTGTTTCTTGGAGGGGTCATCGTCCGTTGTTCCATCGCCATTCCCATCTTTTGGGATGTCCACCATGCAAATGTCCTATGACGAGGTGGCCTTCCAGTGCCCTGTAGGCGCTGGTTCTTGGTCGTCTCCTGCATCGTCGTCCATACCGTCGATTTCTTCGGAGTCGAAGTCGAGCATGTCGGTTAAATCATCGACAGTGGCTACAAAGTGGATGGTGGGTGGGATTTGAATTTCTTCGTCGTCCGCATCCCAACCTTCCTGACCATAGTCCGGCCAGGGCTCTCCTGACAAAGAGAGAGACTTTAGTGAATTTAGGATGTCGCCAAAGGGCAAGTGCTGAAACATGTCTGCGGCGGTGAACTCCATGACCGGCGCCCGATCGGATTCGATTGGCAGGGGCGCGGAAGGTTCGGAGTCCAGAGAGGAGTCCGGCACCTTGGAGTCACGAGCCTTGCAAAGGACAGGGATGGTGTTCAGCTCAATCGATGTAGAGATCGCAGCCCCCGAGGCGGTGTCCAGCCACCCGTCCTCGATCGGCATAGTCGGATCCAAGCTAAGGGTCGGAGCTGACACTGGTGCGGCCTCCAGGGCACTATTCAGCGGCAGAGCTAGATCATGTCCATCGTGACAGTGCGGCACGCTTGGCTGTGGCTCGAACCCGTCGAAGATCAAGTCTCCACGGACGTCAGCTGTGTAGTTCAAACTTCCAAATCTGACCTGATGGCCAGGGGCGTAGCTTTCAATCTGCTCCAGATGGCCAAGCGAATTGGCCCGCAGTGCAAAGCCGCCGAATACGAAGATCTGTCCGGGGAGAAAAGTCTCACCCTGGACCGCATCGTTGTTGATGATCGGAGGAGCCATCGGGCCTAAAGATGACGACACAGAGGAACTCTCAATGAAAGCACCAAGGTCGGTGTCAAAACCAGCGGATCTCGGGTAGGGGGTCCCGAACTGTGCGTCTAGGCGGATGGTAACAGGAGACAAGGGACACGATGTTTTTACCCATGTTCTGGCCCTCTCGATGGAGGTAAAACCCTACTCCTGCTTGATTAATATTAATGACATGTGTAGTACAAGAGTAGATCTACCACGAGATCAGAGGGGCTAAACCCTAGAAGCTAGACTATGGTATCATTGTTGTTCGTCCTACGGACTAAAACCCTCCGGTTTATATAGGCACTGAAGAGGGTGAGGGTTACACAGAGTCAGTTACAATGGTAGGAGATCTACATATGCGCATCGCCAAGCTTGCCTTCCATGCCAAGAAAGTCCCATCCGGACACGGGACGAAATCTTCAATCTTGTATCTTCATAGTCTAGGAGTCCGGCCAAAGGCTATAGTCCGGCCATCCGGACACCCCCTAATCCAGGACTCCCTTAGTTACAATTGATCCCCTATACTTGTGAGTCATCAAGTCTATTTTCTGGCGCCGTTGACGGGGAGTGAAGCGCCTTTGTTAAGTGGAATTCGGTAAGGAAACATTTATATAGTGTGCTGAAATTTATTGTCACTTGTTACTATGGAAAATAATCCTTTGATGGGTTTGTTAGGGGTATCTCCACCTCGTCCGGAACCACAATTAATTGCCCCTCAACCTACTGCACCTGCTGAAAATATTGAATATGAAATTCCTTCGGGTATGATAGTACAACTGCTAGCTAATCCTTATGCAGGAGATGGAACAGAACATCCTGATATGCACTTGATATATGTGGAACAAATTTGTGGATTGTTTAAGCTTGCAGGTCTACCCCGAGATGAGGTGATGAAAAAGGTTTTCCCTTTATCTTTTAAGGAAAAAGCATTGGCATGGTATAGGCTATGTGATTATACTGGATCATGGAATTGGAATCGTTTGAAATTGGAATTTCACCAAAAAAATTATCCTATGCATCTAGTTCATCGTGATCGGAATTATATATATAATTTTTGGCCTCGTGAAGGATAAAGTATTGTTTTAGATTGGGGGAGGCTTAAGTCAATGTTATATTCGTGCCCCAATCATCAGCTCTCAAGAGAAATTATTATCCAGAACTTTTATGCTCGGCTTTCTCATAATGATGAAACCATGCTTGATACTTCGTGTGCTGGTTCTTTCATTAAGAGGACTATTGAATTCCGGCGGGATATTTTCGAAATAATTAAACGCATCTCTGAAGATTGGGAACTCGACGAAGGTAAAGTGTCAGGTATTAAACTTAAGTATGATTGTGCTAAATCTTTTATGGATACCGATGCTTTTTCAGAAGTTTAGCACTAAATATGGACTTCAATCTGAGATAGTAGCCTCCTTCTGTGAATCATTTGCTACTCATGTTGATCTCCCTAAAGAGAAGTAGTTTAAATATCACCCACCTATTAAAGAAGAAATTAAAAAACTAGTACTAGTTAAGGAAGAAACTATACTTCATAATGTTGATCCAGTTGTTCCTTCTGCTTATATTGGGAAACCACCATTCGATGTTAGGATAGAGGAGCATGCTAAAGTTTCAACTGTGGTTAACAAGAGCTATGTTAGAACACCTAAACCTGGTGAACAAATTAAAGTAGAACCTAGCATTGCTATGGTTAAAGATATCTGAGAGGAAGATATGGATGGACATGTTATTTACTTCTGTAATGAAGCTGCTAGAATTGCTAAACCTGATAGAAAAGATAATTGTACACCTGTTGTTGGCATGCATGTCATCTCAGTTAAAATCGGAGATCATTGTTATCATGGTTTATGTGACCTGGGTGCTAGTGTGAGTGCTATTCCTTACACTTTATATCAAGAAATTATGAATGAAATAGCACCTGCTGCAATAGAAGAAATAGATGCTACTATTAAACATGCTAATAGACACCATGTCACCAATTGGGATTGTTAGAGATGATGAACTCTTGTGTGGGAAAGTAAAATATCCTACTGATTTTCTTATTCTTGGTTCCCCACCAGCTGACTTTTGTCGCATTATTTTTGGCAAAACTTTCTTGAACACAGTTAATGCTAAGATAGATTGTAAGAAACAAATTGTTGGTGTTAGCTTTGATGGTGAGTCTCATGATTTTAATTTTTCCAAGTTTAGTAGAAATCGTCATGAAAAGGAATTTACTAGTAAGGATGAATTAATTGGTCTTGCTTCTATTGCTGTGCCACCTACTGATCCTTTAGAACAATATTTGCTAGACCATGAAAATGATTCACATATGCAGGAAAGAAATGAAATAGATAAGATTTTCCTTGGACAACGTCCTCTACTTAAACACAATTTGCCTGTTGAAACTCTAGGAGGTCCTCCTCCACCTAAAGGTGATCCTGTGTTTGAATTAAAACAATTGCCAGCTGATACGTATCCAACGTATCTATAATTTATGAAGCATTCATGCTATTTTATTATCTGTTTTGAATGTTTATGGGCTTTATTATACGCTTCTATATTTTTTTTGGAACTAACCTATTAACCGGAGGCCTAGCCCATATTGTTGTTTTCTTGTCTATTTCAGTGTTTTGAAGAAAAGGAATATCAAACGGAGTCCAAACAGAGTCCAAACGGAATGAAACCTTCGGGAGCGTTATTTTTTGGAACGGAAGCGATCCAGGAGACTTGGAATTGAAGTCAAGGAAGCTTCGAGGTGGCCACGAGGGTGGGGGCACCCCCCTAATAGGCGCGCCCCCTGTCTCGTGGGCCCTTTGAGGCTCCCCCGACCGACTTATTTTGCCTAAATATTCCCATATACCCTAAAAACATCGAAGCGAACAATAGATCGGGAGTTCCACAGCCGCAAGCCTCTGTAGCCACGAAAAACCTCTCGGGAGCCCGTTCCGGCACCCTGCCGGAGGGGGGATCCCTCACCGGTGGCCATCTACATCATCCCGGTGCTCTCCATGACGAGGAGGGAGTAGTTCACCCTCGGGGTTGAGGGTATGTACCAGTAGCTATGTGTTTGATCTCTCTCTCTCTCTCGTGTTCTCTCTATAGCATGATCTTGATGTATTGCGAGCTTTTCTATTATAGTTGGATCTTATGATGTTTCTCCCCCTCTACTCTCTTGTAATGGATTGAGTTTTCCCTTTGAAGTTGTTTTGTCGGATTGAGTCTTTAAGGATTTGAGAACACTTGATGTAAGTCTTGCCGTACTTATCTATGGTGACAATGGGATATCACGTGATCCACTTGATGTATGTTTCGGTGATCAACTTGCGGGTTCCGCCCATGAACCTATGCATAGGGGTTGGCACATATTTTCGTCTTGGCTCTCCGATAGAAACTTTGGGGCACTCTTTGAAGTACTTGTGTTGGTTGAATAGATGAATCTGAGATTGTGTGATGCATATCGTTTAATCATGCCCACGGATATTGAGGTGACAATGGAGTATCTAGTTGACATTAGGGTTTTGGTTGATTTGTCTCTTAAGGTGTTATTCTAGTATGAACTCTATGATAGATTGAACGAAAAGAATAGCTTCATGTTATTTTACTACGGACTCTTGAATAGATAGAACAGAAAGGATAACTTTGTGGTGGTTTCGTACCCTACCATAATCTCTTCATTTGTTCTCCGCTATTAGTGACTTTGGAGTGACTCTTTGTTGCGTGTTGAGGGATAGTTATATGATCCAGTTATGTTATTATCATTGAGAGAACTTGCACTAGTGAAAGTAGGAACCTTAGGCCTTGTTTCCTAGCATTGCAATACCGTTTGTGCTCACTTTTATCATTAGTTACCTTGCTGTTTTTATATTTTCAGATGACAAAAACCTATATCTACTATCCATATTGCACTTGTATCACCATCTCTTCGCCGAACTAATGCACCTATACAATTTGCCATTGTATTGGGTGTGTTGGGGACACAAGAGACTCTTTCTTATTTGGTTGCAGGGTTGTTTGAGAGAGACCATCTTCATCCTACGCCTCCTATGGATTGATAAACCTTAGGTCATCCACTTGAGGGATATTTGCTACTGTCCTACAAACCTCTGCACTTGGAGGCCCAACAACGTCTACAAGAAGAAGGTTGTGTAGTAGACAGCAAGCTCTTTTCTGGCACCGTTGCGAGGAAGGTGAGTGCTTGAAGGTATATCTTTATATCTTGCAATCGAATCTTTTAGTTTCTTGTGTTATCACTAGTTTAGTTTATAAAAGAAAACTACAAAAAATGGAATTGAGGGTGCTTCATATGCTTCATCTTTTTAATGTCTTCCGTGAAAATAAGGATTCTGATAATTGTGCTCAATTGCTAGAGGAAGAATGCATTAGAATGTTTGGCACTAACTATTTGAATGATGAGCATGATTGCAATGTTGTTAGTATGAGTTCCTTGAATATCCATGATGCTAATGATATGCAAAGCCACAAACTTGGGGAAGCTATGTTTGAGAAGATGATATTTTTTGTCCCCCAAGTTTTGTGAGAATATTTATTATGATGAAAGCATGCCTCCTATTTATGATGATTATATTTATGAAAGTGGGTTTGGAAGAGTGTCAACTTTAGGAAGTAATGATCCCACTATTTTGGAGGATGTTGAATATTATTGTGATAATTATGAAAGTGGATTTGGATAGGTCATGACTTTATTTAGTGATGAATCCACTATTTTGGAAGAGGTTCCAATTGATTATGAGAAAAAAGTTGCTATCTATGATGATTATTGTGATGACTTGTACGCTATTAAGAATAATGATAACCATGAAACTTGTCATCATTATTTTAGTTTTCAATTGGATTATGCCTCACATGATAATTATTTTGTTGAGTTTGCTCCCACTACTATTCATGAGAAGAAATTTGCTTATGTGGAGAGTAATAAAATTTCTATGCTTGTAGATCATGAAAAGAATGCTTTAGGTGCTGGTTATATTGTTGAATTCATTCATGATGCTACTGAAAATTATAATGAGGGAGGAACATATGCTTGTAGGAATTGCAATAATGTCAAGTTTCCTCTCTATATGCTTAAAATCTTGAAGTTATGCTTGTTTTGCCTTCCTATGCTAATTGATTATTGTTCCCATAAGTTGTTTGCTCACAAAATCCCTATGCATAGGAAGTGGGTTAGGCTTAAATGTGCTAGTCATATGCTTCATGATGCTCCCGTTGTGTTTCAATTCTTATCTTTTATGCGAGCATCATTGTTATCATCATGCCTAGCTAAAAGGCATTAAACAAAAGCGCTTGTTGGGAGACAACCTAGTATTTAACCTTAGTATTTTTGTGTGTCCACATGATTATTATACTGTAGTAATCATGTTCTATATCTTTTGTTTCAATAAAGTGCCAAGTAAGTCCTTTAGGATAGCTTACGGTGATAGTTGTGTTGATCCTGCTGAAAATCAGAAACTTTTGCACCCAGTAAATTAGTATTGATAATTCACAGAAATGTGCTTTTGTTCTGATTCTTTTTGCTCTGGATTGGTACACAAATTTCATAGGACTTCCTACTTTGGTAGGATTTTTGGAGTTCCAGAATTATACGTTTGATACAGATTACTATAGACTGTTCTGTTTTTGACAGATTCTGTTTTCTATGTGTTGTTTGCTTATTTTGATGAATCTATGAGTAGTATCGGAGGGTATGAGCCATAGAGAAGTTGGAATACAGTAGATATTACACCAATATGAATTTAGAATGAGTTCATTACAGTACCCAAGTGGTGGTTTTATTTTCTTATACTAACGGAGCTTATGAGTTTTCTATTGAGTTTTGTGTTGTGAAGTTTTCAAGTTTTAGGTAAAGATTTGATGGACTATGGAATAAGGAGTGGCAAGAGCCTAAGCTTGGGGATGCCCAAGGAAACCCAAGGTACTATTCAAGGACAACCAAGAGACTAAGCTTAGGGATGCCCCGGAATGCATCCCCTCTTTCGTCCTCGTTCATCGGTAACTTTACTTGGAGCTATATTTTTACTCACCACATGATATGTGTTTTGCTTGGAGCGTCATTTTATTCTGTTAGTATTTGCTTGATGTTATTTATAATAATGTTTTGCATCTATATTTTCAATAAAAATGTCAAGGATAGCCTTTGCCATGCTTATTTTGCTAGTATACATGTTGCTGTTTGAAAACAGAAAGTTTACCGCTGTTGCAAAAATTCTCTAGAAAAGTCAGAGCAAGATATAACGTTGAATTTTTTTTTGCATTTTGAGATATGATAAATCTTCTACAGCGTAGTATTTTTCTCATAATTTTTGGAGTTAGGGAAGTATTGATACTCTTGCAGTCTTTACAGACTGTACTGTTTTGGCAGATTGCTGTTATGTTTGCATTGTTTGCATATGTTTGCTTGTTTAATGATTCTATTTGAGGATATGAGTATTAAATATGCAGAGGCATTTAGTATGAAATGTTGAATAATAATTTTAGTGATTTGTTACAGTAGAAAATGATAAGGTTTTGCATTGGTTTATACTAACCTCTCTCACGAGTTCTTGTTGAGTTTTATGTGGATGAAGTTTTTGAGAAATAGAGAAACCATGATATGAGAGGAATTAAGGAGACACAAAAGTTCAAGCTTGGGGATGCCCAAGGCACCCCAAGATAATATTTCAAGAAGTCTCAAGCATCTAACACTACAGGAATCCAGTATTTTGCCGTCTGCCACGGCGGACGGCAAAGACACGGACGGCGGATGGCAAAGAGCTTTGCCCTCCGCGGCGGACGACAAACAGCTCCGGCAAAGAGAGGGTCGGCAAACACCTTCTTTGCCGTCTGCTTTTTGCAGCGGACGACAAAGAGGCCTTTGCCGTCAGTGGCAGACGGCAAAGAAAATGGATGGCAAATAGTGGGCGTTACCCACGTTAGGTGCTAACGGAGGCTTTGCCGTCCGCCAAACTAATGTTTTGCCATCTACCGACTAATAACAGACGGCAAAAATGTCCATCTACACGTTTATTAAAATCAGAGACATAAAAGGATTTTTTTTATTAAAATATAGTGAACCAGCAGCCCAAGTGCACCACAGTATCCATCTACGCTTTGTTCCAACAATCAACGACGAATGAACAAATTTCACAATACCAAATTAGTCTATTTACATAGAATAGATTTGCATCTGCTCCATCTACACAAAATTACTCTATTTACATGAACACCACATTATCCATCTACACAAAATCAGCACAAAAACCACAGTATCCACCTCCACCATGGACGCCCGAGGACCTGCCCCTGCTCCTTGAGGCAGAATATGGTGCGGCGTCGAGGGAGGGTGATGGCGCCGGGGCCGACAGAGGCCTGGGGGGGACAGGGCCGAGGCCTGCGGGGGCGATAGGTGACGGGGCGCGGAGGCCGCCAGTGGCGACAGGCGACGGGGCGTGGAGGTCACCAGGGCGAAAGGTGACGGGGCGAGGAGGCTGACGGGGGCGAGGGGCAACGGGGCGCAGATGAATGAGCCGGGCCATGGCCGGCGGGCGCGATGGCGGCCAGCGAGGCCGGGGCCGGGCCATGGCAGGCGGGCGCGATGGCGGCCAGCGAGGCCGGGGACTGCCGCCAAGCTTGTGGCGAGCGCTTGCGGGGGAAGTGGATCGAGAGCAGGGCGCAACTATGATAAGATTCTAGCATCCTAAACCAAGCATCTTTTAAATTTTCTCCTTGTCCTTACTTGAAGTGAAGAACTTCAAAGTCGGGAGACGAAGGGATAAGACCGAGCTAGCCATAACAACGGGCACACAAGCAAACAGAAAATGGCAAGCGAAAAATAGAGGAGAAAGATTGGGAAAGAGAGGGAAAATAAAACGGCAAGGGTGAAGTGGGGGGAGAGGAAAACGAGAGGCAAATGGCAAATAATGTCTTGAGCTTGTGATGGGTACTTGGTATGTCTTGACTTGAGCGAAGACCTCCCCGACAACGGCGCCAGAAATCCTTCTTGCTACGTCTTGAGCTTGCGTTGGTTTTCCTTGAAGAGGAAAGTGTGATGCAAAAATAGTACCGTAAGTATTTCCCTCAGTTTTTGAGAACCAAGGTATCAATCCAGTAGGAGGCTCCTGAAAAGTCCCACGCACCTACACAAACAAACAAGGAACTCGCAAGCAACGCAATAAAGGGGTTGTCAATCCCTTCACGGCCACTTGCGGAAGTGAGATCTGATAGAGATAGTATGATAAGATAAATATATTTTTGGTATTTTATAATATAGATGCAAAAAGTAAAGATGCAAATAAAAGTAGATTGAAAGCTTATATGATAAAAAATAGACCCGGGGGCCATAGGTTTCACTAGAGGCTTCTCTCAAGATAGCATAAGTATTTTGATGGAAAAGCGAATAATTATGAGATTATCCAGGCATGATCATGTATATAGGCATCACATCCGTGACAAGTAGACCGACTCCTGCCTGCATCTACTACTATTACTCCACACATCGACCGACTCCTTCCTGCATCTAGAGTATTAAGTTCGTAAAGAACAAAGTAACGCATTAAGAAATATGACATGATGTAGAGGGATAAACTCAAGCAATATGATATAAACCCCATCTTTTTATCCTCGATGTCAACAATACAATACGTGCCTTGCTGCCCCTGCTATCACTAGGAAAGGACACCGCAAGATTGAACCCAAAGCTAAGCACTTCTCCCATGGCAAGAAAGATCAATCTAGTAGGCCAAACCAAACTGATATTTCGAAGAGACTTCCAAAGATAACTCAATCATACATAAAAAATTCAAAGGAGATTCAAATATTTCTCATAGAAAAACTTGATCATAAACCCGCAATTCATCGGATCTCGACAAACACACCGCAAAAAGAGTTTACATCGAATAGATCTCCACAAGAGAGGGGGAGAACATTGTATTGAGATCCAAAAAGAGAGAAGAAGCCATCTAGCTAATAACTATGGACCCGAAGGTCTGTGGTAAACTACTCACAACTCATCGGAAGGGCTATGGTGTTGATGTAGAAGCCCTCCGTGGTTGATTCCCCCTCCGGCGGAGCGCCGACGAAGGCTCCAAGATGGGATCTCATGGATACATAAGGTTATGGTGGTGGAAATTGTTTTTCGTTGGCTCCCTGGATGTGTTCGGGGTACGTCGGTATATATAGGAGGAAGGAGTACGTCGGTGGCCGGCTGTGGGGCCCAGGAGACAGGGGGCGCGCCCAGGATCACGTTCGTTCCTTGACTTGCACTCCAAGTTCTCCGGATCACGTTTGTTCCAAAAATCACGCTCCCGAAGGTTTCATTCCATTTGGACTCGTTTGATATTCCTATTCTTCGAAATACTGAAATAGGCAAAAAAAAGTGCAATACGGGTTGGGCCTCCAGTTAGTAGGTTAGTCCCAAAAATGATATAAATGTGTAAAATAAAGCCCATAAACATCCAAAGGGGGTAATATAATAGCATGGAACAATCAAAAATTATAGATACGTTGGAGAAGTATCATTTGGCTGCTAGTTGTAGGACCCGTGAGACTCACTCCTCCTCTGACGATGGTGGACCTCTGCCATGGAAATCCTAGGACAAGACCTCTTCTACATCACCACCACCATCTTATTCACCACCAAAGGAGAACTGAGTATCAGGTATGGCCACTCCCCTTTGCTTCCGCCAAGCTTGGGTGTCGGGGAAACTGATCCACGAACACCTATGGGACCGGCGGAGCGAGCCCCTTTCGGTTCAGCGGGGGGCGGAGATCGCACGAAGAGCAGATCGAGGCAAAGCACACGAGCAGTTTACCCAGCTTCGGAGCTCTCCGGAGAGATAATACTCCTACTGCTGCTTGTCTGATTGTATTGAGTTCTTGCTCGGGAGCGTTGAGTGCTACAGTACACACGAGCTGCTAACGAGACCGAGCATGAGTGTGTTTCTGGCTTCCAACCCCCCTCTACATTGCGCATGGGCCTCCTTTTATATGCTCAAGGGGTCACCGACAGGTGGCAACGCAGACAAAGGTAAAAATGGAAAAGTTACTGCGGTAGGTACAAGTACCTGCACTGTGTATACAGTGCATCATACCTAACCCTGACGGCAGGGGACAAAGGCATTAAATGCCCGTCTGCGTCGCCCAAATAGTGCAGAAAGGGACCTTCAGGAGCGCCACCGCTTGCCACGATGGCAATCTTGTCAGCACCGCTTGCCACCGCGCACCGCTGGCTGCATAGCCTCGTGCCACGCGCGCCTGGAAAGACCCCAGGGCGACACGTTGGTGGATGTGCTGGAACGTGGGTACAGAGTGGTAACTGGCCGCGGCAAGCGCCTTGCCACGGTTGTTGTCTTGTCGCGTTCGGAAGCTTGTCGCTCACCGGGCCTTGCCGGGACGCGTGGCGCATCGCGGCAAGTTCCTTGGGATGCCCTGGTTGGCCTTCTCGGCAAGCTCCTCTTGGCGGGGTCTTGTCTCCTTGGCATGAATACTTTGTTCTTGAATGGTTCCAAAGGAACCACGGTGGGTCTTGGCGGTCACCCGGCAAGCCTTGCCGCGGGGCGCTGCGACTGCCCATGCACAAGTTCGGGATACTAGGGTACCCCTACTCTAGTACACCGACAGGAGCCCCCGGGCCTGGGCCACACACGGTGCCGAGCGCTGTTGGGCCAGGCCCAAAACAGGGCACGGGCACGCGCGGCCTGGGTTACGCCGTATCTCACTCCGCATCCACCGCGCCCTCCCTGAACAGCATGCGTCGAATGCGGTGTCGTGGGAGAGATTGTGGGTGGTTTCTTTATTCGGAAAGGCGGAACGTCCGCCCCCTCCCTCTTTATAAGCAGAGGAAACAGGGGCAGTTCGCCCACCTCGCCGGTTACTACTCCAATCTCGGAAATGTCCGCTGCTCTCCCCTCCTTCTCAAAGCCGAAAGAGACCAGCGCTCCTCCCCCCATCGCCACCAGCACCACCAACGCCGTCGATATCCCCCACCACCTCCGCCATGGCTCTGAAAGCCGACAAGGGGAAGGGCGTGAAGTCGACTGAGGCGCAGCGGCTTGCGGCGCTGTGGAAGGGGCGGGCAATCTCCCCCCCCAGCTCGCCGTGAGGGAGCTGAGGGAGTACCACTACCTCTTCTGGTCGACGGAGACGCGAGCGCATCCGTGCACGAAGGTACTCCCAGCTGCCGCTTCGGAACTGGCTCCGAATGGATACCCTTTCTTTGCGCTGTTCTTCTATTGCGGGCTCTGCCCGCCTTTCTGTGAATTCTTCTGCGATATCATGAACACCTATGGGTTCCGCCTCCTTGACTTCACCCCCAATGCCGTTCTGACCATGGCAGTTTTCGCACATCTCTACGAAAACTTTGTCAGAGTCTATGCCAATGTAGCCCTTTTCCGCCACTTCTTCATGCCCCGAGTCGAGAGAGGAGAGCCTTTATCCGGTGGAATCGCCTGGATCTCGAGAACCGGCAAGAAGGAGGCTTATCTGGAGGGAGAGCCTCGCAGCAAGTGGGATGAATGGAGAGCAGATTGGTGCTGGATCGTCGAGGAGAACCCGCAGCCATTCACTGCCCAGCACCAAGCCCCAGTAGTGCGCGGCAACGATTGGAGCAACGTGGCCCCGGAAGACGCTAGGCTGAAGATTGCCGTCACCAAGATCCTATGCCTTAGGCTTGCCGGGCTCATTGTAGGCGCCGTTGGCGCAGATTTTCTCCGTCGCCGCATCGCCCCCCTGCAGGAGAGGAGGAGACCCACTTGGGAGTTCCAGAATGCGGCGGATATCATGAGGCTGCGCCCGGGCCTCAACTTCAATTTCACCGTGCTGGAACTAGATGCAATGCTCTTGGAGCTATTCAAGCATGATCCTGAACATCCCGGAGCGTTCAGGTTGCCGAGGAGCGTCGTTCCGCTGTGCAACAATTCCTCGCTCGACCGCATCCGTGCAATGATGCCATTGTGCGACTCGCATGGAATTGTCCCCACTTGGCAAGAGCCTGCCGACGACGTCGTGCAGGAGTTCTTCGACGGCTTGGTAGAAGTGGCAGTCCGCCCCGATGAGCAGAAGAGCCTCACCCGCGACACCACCGATGATGAGATGCAGCGCATCGCCACCAGGCTGGAAGAGGCGGCAGCAGCCGCCGCCGCAGGCTAGTTTGGATTCACCGTGGAGGAGGCAGAGGCAGCAGAGGCGGCAAGCCTTGCCGAGCGAGAGGAGCTTGCCGGCGAGGAAGAGCTTGTCGAGCCCGAAGGTGAGTCGAGCGAGCCCGCCGAGGGCGCGAGCGACTCGTTGAAGATCGGCTCTACCTCTTCTCCACCTTCAGCCAGCTCGCCGCAAAGCGGAGCCCCTGGCTCTAGCAAGAAGGTGCCTCCGCAAGGCCGGGGACGTAGCAGGGCGACAGACGAGTCAACAGCCGCCGCGCCGCGTGACACGCTCTACCGCGGCAAGCACTGTTGCCACGGGAGCGCCTCACGCTGCTGCGGCAACTGGAGCGGGGTCTTCCCGGTCCACTGCCACTGCTCCCGTCAAGCGGACAAGGGAACCTACTCCTCCGCCTCGTCGCGCCGGAGGGGAGCCGAACTTCGATCTCTCCGCGCTGAGCTCCGACGAGGAAGAAGAAGAGTAAGATTCTCTGCTGTACTTGTAGTTCTTCGATTCTTGCTGTTTTCTCTTGTATCTGAATTGCTTCACTCTGAACCTGTCCATTTTTAGGACGCTGGCCAAGAGAGCGGCGAAGAGAGCCAAGGCCCCGGTGATTGTCATTGAGGACGAACCCACCGCGCCAACAGGGGATGTGTCCGAGACCACCTTACTGGACCCGGCAACCATTCACCAAAGCAATCCCTAGCGCAGCCCCCATCGTAAGTATATGGTTTACTTCCTTCTGTTAGGCGCGCATGGGTGCTCTTTATTTGCTGATATCTTGATTGTTGGTTTTGTGTAGGAGTAGAGCAGCCTCACCAGGAGGGCCCGGAAGCCGCTCCTGACGTGCCATCTGCTTCGACTACACCGCCAAGGGAGGATTCCCCGGGGAGGGAGCGTTCTCCGGCAAGGGAGAATTCTCTGGCAAGGGACAGTTCTCCGGCAAGGGACAGCAACAGCGACCCTCCGGTGGTTGAGACCACGACTGCAGATCCTAGCACAGGTAATCCTCTTGCCTGAAAAATTCCCTTGTGTTCTTCTTCTGATTATATTTTTGAATATTTTCTTGACTTTTCTCCCTTTTCCGGTCGTCAGATCCATCTGCCACGGAGCCAATGGAGACCGAGGTCGCCGGCAAGGAGAACGAGCGTGGCAACAACGATGACGCCGTTGCCACCGAAGAAGGAGCCGAAGCTGACGATCCCGCCGGCGAAGAGGCCGCCAAAGCTGCCGCTGCAGAAGCTGGCGAGGGACTCGGCGATCGCACTGACGACCCTGAAGCCGCAGGAGCGCCAGGCGCTATGCCGACCGCTGATCCCTCCACCGTTGCTGCAGCGTCAGGCTCCGAAGAACCCCAGCCCGGCGCCTACTTGAAGGCCGGCGATGGCATCTTCATCAAGCTCCCCTGGGCGTCAAGCTCCAGGGCGCCAGTCGAAGGAGAAATCCTGGATGGAGAGGTGCTCGCCTCCGCTGGGCTGACGCTGGTCGACGCGCCAAGCAGCAGCAGCGGCGAGCCTGAGGAGGAGCGGCTGCTGCGGAAGCTGATGTCGCTCTACCACGCCCGACAAGCCAAGCTAGAATCGCGAGAAGCGCTTGTCGCGAAGGCGGCAGTGGACATCGAGAAGCGTGCGGAGGAGCTCCGGGGTCTGAGGCAGGAAGCTCTCTGGTCCCTGGCAGAGGAGCGGGAGCAACTTATCGAGGAGCGGAAAGCCTTCCTCCTCGAGAAGGTTGAAGCTGAGGAGCAGCAGCGGCTTGCTGCCGAGAAGCTATTTGCGCAGGAAGGTGAGTTGGTGCAGCACAAGGTTAACCTTGACAGCCACGAGGAGGAGCTTGCCGCGCACGAGCAAACAGTTGGCGGGGCTCTTAAGGAAGCAAAGGATGCTGCCGCAGCTGCCGAGGCCGCCAAGAAGGAGCTGGAGACGACGGTGGTGCAGCTGGAGGCCGATCTCAAGGCGAGCGGCAAGGAGCTTGCTGCGCTCAAGTGTGAGCGCGAGAAGGACGCCTACACCTTTGGCGAGCCGTAGGGCAGTGTTGCCGAGAGGGGCAAGGAGCTTAGCGCCGCCAAGGACTCCAACGCTGATCTGGAGCTGAAACTGGCTACTTTGACCCAGACGCTGGACGGCGCCAGGGAGCGGGAGGTGGCCTTGGCGGAGAAGATCAAGGCCGACGAGGCGCTGCTGGCGAGTGTTGCCGCCGCCCAGAACACCTTCAGGGAGAATGTGGAGCACTGGACAGAGGGTCTCGTGGATGTTGCCGCAACCATCGACGGGGAGCTGGCACAGCTGGGGATGGAGGATCTTGGGTACTCCTCCGATGAGCACCTCCCACCCAGCGCCAAGCTCAGCTTGTTCTTCAAAGGCGTGGCGACGGCCCTCTAGCGACTACGGGAGAGGATCCCAAAGCAGCTGGCCGACGAGTCGCGCAAGATCTGCGCGGGAGCTCTTCAGAAGGTGCTGGTGAAGGTGGCCTTCCGCAATCCAGGCCTCAACCTCACCAACGTCCTTAGGTCCTTGCCGCCGGATGCTGATCTGGAAGCGCTCAAGACCCTTGTCGCACCCATTGTGGACAAGGTGAGGGGGATCAAGAGGGTTGAGGGCGATCGCGTAGATTAGGCCGCCCGCTTTCTCCTTTTTCTTGTCGCTGCTAGTCATGTTATGAGAACACTCTGTTAGAACTGCGACAAGCTATTTTGTAATATAACTCTATTTTGGGTAGCAATTTTGTGTTATTTCCTCTACTTGATTCCTTCCTTTGTATGTTTTTGCCCTACGCTTTTAGGGAACTTGCCGGCGCAGGCACCTTTAGCTGCGAGCGCTGAGTGCGGAATGTCAGCAGCCTGCTGGCGATGCCGCAACCGACAAGAAACCTTGTCGCAACTAGTCGCAGCTCAGTTAAGTTGTTGAGCAGACTCGAAACAAAGTAAGGGCGCAACTAGCTACGAGTTGGTTCCTCTGCGCATAGGTTTTCCATACAAAGCATGGTCGTTCGAGGAAGATAACTTCAAAAATTTAAAACTGATTGCTCAAACTTTGGCAACTTAGCTTTTCTGTCGTTTGCTTCCCGGTAAGGCAAAACTTTCTTGAACGACGCCTGGTCCACACCATTATCTTCTCCTTTCCCCCCGGAAAATTTGTGGTCGAGGGAACCTTCCCTTTTTCTGAGAAAAAGAAAGAAGAGAAAATAAAGGTATGGAGCCTTACGGCTCGTTATTGCTTACCGGGGGTAGGTGCTGCACAAAGTGTCAGATAATACATGCAAAAAAGAAGAAAGCATGAAATTGATAGGATGTGCGGAGCACATGAGCTTTATTTATGCACAGGGTCTGCGCCCGGCTTTGTACGAAGGATTACATGCAACATCGGCAAGACTTGTACAAAAGGTGGTTGCCGGAACAGGTTCCGGCAACCGCGCCCTACGGGTAAAACTTACGAAGATGCTCAATGTTCCAGGAGTTGCTCACCGGAATGCCATCTTCGGTCTCAAGGCGGACAGCGCCAGGCCCAGTGACTCGTTTCACCCGGTAAGGGCCTTCCCACTTCGGCATCAACTTGTTGGAATTCTTGGCGGACTGAACACGCCAAAGAACAAGGTCGCCTTCCTCGAAACTTCTGGCATTAACTTTGCGGCTGTGGTAGCGGCGCAAAGCTTGCTGGTATCGAGCAGCTCGTACAGCAGCCTGAAGACGGTCCTCCTCAAGGAGCAGCGCGTCATCTTGTCGCAGCTGCTCTTGCTCAAGCTCATCATAAGCGAGCACTCGAGGTGACCCGTATACGAGTTCCGTGGGGAGAACTGCCTCTGCTCCATAGACTAGAGCGAAAGGTGTCTGGCCAGTGGCTCGATTTGGCATCGTCCTGATCGACCAAAGAACCACCGGCAGCTCCTCAATCCAGTTCTTTCCGCACTTGCGCAGCCTGTCGAAAGTTCTGGTCTTGAGCCCGCGCAGCACTTCAGCATTTGCCCTCTCCGCTTGACCGTTGCTTCTCAGATGAGCAACAGAAGCAAAGCAGACCTTGGCACCAAGATCTTGGACGTACTGCATGAAGGTGCGGCTCGTGAATTGCGTGCCGTTGTCGGTGATGATCCTATTAGGGATCCCGAAACGGCAAACAATCGACCTGAAGAACTTGACTGCTGACTGTGCTGTCACCTTCCTCACTGGTTCCACTTCCGGCCACTTTGTGAACTTATCGATTGCAACGTACAAGTACTCAAAGCCCCCGACATCTCGGGGAAAGGGGCCGAGGATGTCGAGCCCCCAGACTGAAAATGGCCAGGATAAAGGGATCGTCTGGAGAGCTTGAGCTGGCTGGTGTATCTGCTTGGAATGGAACTGGCACGCTTCACACTTGGTTACTTGTGCAGTTGCATCCTGGAGGGCTGTCGGCCAAAAGAAACCTTGCCAGAATGCTTTGCCAACAAGTGCTCTTGCGCCAATGTGGTGACCACATATTCCTCCATGTATCTCTGCCAACAGCTTTTGTCCGTCTTCCCGGTGAATACACTTCAATTTCACACCGTTGAGTCTTCTTCTGTACAGTGTGTCGTCGACAAACTTGTACATACTTGACTGCCGGGCTACTCTTTCCGCTTCTTCTTGCTCTTCGGGAAGTTCTCCTGTCTGAAGGAAACGGACAATCTGCTGTGCCCATGCTGGAGCTTGCGGCTCGACAACAAGGACTAAAGGCACATCTGCTGCTGCGGGAACATCCGCTTCTATGGCGAGAACCTGCGGCTCAGCTGGAGCTTGATGTTCCCCGGCAAGCTTGCCGGAGCAAAACTTGTCGGGAGCGTCTACTTCGACGGAACAAACCTTAGGGCTTACCGGAGCAGACTGCTCCTCAGCACTCTTGGTGTTGATCTTGGGGACCTTCTTGGCGGCGGCTTCGGGGAGCTCTGCCGGAAAATAGTCACCAGAAATCAACTTCCTCTTCTTGCTCTGTCCAGTTGATGGCGTTACAGACGGTTGAGTCAGCTTGAGCACAAAGATCCCTGGTTCCACAGGTAACTTAAGTGCGGCGCACTTTGACAGGCCATCGGCAATGTCGTTCTGAGCTCTCGGAACATGTTCCATCTGTAGGCCGTCAAAGTGCTCTTCTAGCTTTCTCACTTCATCAACGTAAGCTTCCATCAACGGACTCTGATAATTCTTGTTCACTTGGCGGACGACAAGCTATGAGTCTCCCCTGACAATGAGCTTCTTGATCCCAAGGTCTGCTGCGATCCTGAGTCCGGCAAGCAAACCTTCATACTCTGGGGTATTGTTCGTTGCTTGCTCCTTGGGAAAGTGCATCTGGACTACGTACTTGAGGTGCTCTCCGGTGGGTGCAACAAGTAGCACCCCCGCACCGGCGCCCTGCAGCGAAAAGGCACCATCAAAGTACATCAGCCACTCTTTGCTTGCTTCCTTGACAGGGATGCTCATTTCTGGAATTTCTTCATCTGGTGTTGGCGTCCACTCTGCTACGAACTCTGCCAATGCTCTGCTTTGGATAGTTGAAGTGCTCTCAAACTTGAGGCCAAAGCTTGACAGTTCTAGTGCCCACTCGACAATCCTGCCTGTTGCTTCTGGATTTTGCAGTATCCTCTTCAGCGGAAAACGAGTGACAACTGTGATCTCATGTGCTTGGAAGTAATGGCGCAGCTTTCTCGAGGCCATGAGAAGGCCGAAAAGCAACTTCTGTACACCAGAGTACCTTGACCTAGCCCCCTACAGAAGGGAACTAACAAAGTAGACTGGGCGCTGCACCATTCTCTTCTGCATCTTCTCTTGTGCCTGCGCAGATCCTTCTTTGTCGGGACCAGAGCTTGTCGGTGAAGTCCCTCGCTTGTCGCTGGATGCATCTGCCGTGGTTGTTGGCTCATCATCCGCATCCCTCTCCGCCACTAACGCAGCACTAACCACTTGATTGGTTGCCGCTATATACACCAGCAACTTCTCTTGTGGCTTAGGTGCGACAAGTGTTGGAGTGGAGGACAAGTATCTCTTCAAGTCCTGCAGCGCAGCCTCCGCTTCCGGAGTCCATTTCATTAGACCTGCCTTTTTCAATATTTTGAAAAATGGCAGGGCGCGCTCAGCAGATCTAGAGATAAACCTGCTGAGAGCAGCCACGCAACCGGCAAGTCTTCGTACATCCTTGACGCGCTTTGGTGCTTCAATCTGCTTAATGGCCTTGATCTTGTCGGGATTGGCTTCAATTCCCCGCTGAGACACGAAGAACCCGAGAAGCTTGCCGGAGGGGACTCCAAACACACACTTCTCGGGGTTAAGCTTGAGGTTGATCTTGCGCAGATTTGCAAAGGTTTCGTCTAAATCTTGAATCAGGGTTGCCTTGTCTTTGCTCTTGACCACCATGTCATCCAACGTTGAACCAACATTCTTTAAACCGGAAGGCATCCGTACGAAACAGTATGTGCCACATGGGGTGAAGAATGCGGTCTTCTCCTCATCCTCTTCTGCCATGAAGATCTGATGGTATCCAGAGTATGCATCAAGAAATGAAAGCAAGTCACATCCGGCCGTGGAGTCAACAATCTGGTCAATGCGCGGCAAGGGAAATGGGTCTTTGGGACAAGCTTTATTGACATCGGTAAAGTTGATACAAAGCCTCCATTTCCCGTTTGCCTTGCACACGAATACAGGATTGGCCAACCACGTAGGATGGAGCACTCCTCTGACAAGGCCTGCTGCTTCCAATTTCTTGATTTCTTCTGCGCTCCACTGCTTGTTTCCTGACTTTCTTCTTGACGGACCGCGCATGAGGACAGACGGCAAGATGGTGCTCGATTACTTTCCTGGGAACACCAGGGATGTCGGACGGTTGCCACACAAACACGTCGACGTTCGCCCGCAGGAAAGCAATGAGCGCGCTTTCCTATTTAGGGTCGAGAGTGGCACTGATGGTGAAGGTACCACCAGTGCCGTCCTCCTTGGCGGACACCTTCTCGGTCTCTGGTGGAGCTGCCATTGTCTTCTTACACTTGCCGGTGGAGCTCGATGGTGCGTCCTCGACGGTAGCGCAGCAGTCCGAAGAGGTGCCCTTGCCGGAGTGGGCATCAGAGCTCTTGCCGGACTTGGTCTTCTTCTTCCCCCCGGGAGCTTCAGCGGTAAGTGGCTTGCGATCTATTGCGGCTGCTGCTTCCTGGTAGATCTTGTCGGTGAAGATAAGAGCATCCTTCTTGTTGCCAGGGACAGAGATGACACTTATCGGGCCTGGCATCTTCAGCATATTGTATGCATAGTGAGAGGCTGCCATGAATTTGGCGAGCGCTGGACGGCCGAGTATCCCATTGTAAGGCAATGGAAAATCGGCTACGTCAAAAGTGACCTTCTCAGTCCTGAAGTTCAACTCGCTGCCAAATGTTACGGGCAACGTGATCTTTCCCTTCGGCTTGCTCCTTCCCGGATTGATTCCTTGGAATGTGCAGGTCTCTTCGAGCTCGCTATCAGGGATCTGGAGTTTCTGGAGTACCGCGGAGGAGATCAGGTTCAAGCCGGCCCCGCCGTCAACTAGCATCTTAGTAACCTTGAGGTTGCGGATAGTTGGCGAAACCAACATCGGCAAGCACCCGACCGCAGTTATGCGATCAGGGTGGTCCTCAATATCAAAGATGATAGGCGTGCTGGACCATTTCAGAGGCCTGCGTGACTCGACGGGTGGTTCTGCTGCATTGACTTCCCGCACCCACTTCTTGAGCTGGCGGTGTGAAGTATGCAGAGAAACACCACCGTCAACGCACAGGACCTCTGTGGCTTTCTGGAACTCCTGCTCATCGGCCTCGTCATCATCCATATCTTCGTCGTCGTCGTCATCTTCATCCTTGTCACGGCCGCGGGGAGGTCTGTCTCCTTGCCGCTGCTTGGCCTTGCCGTGGCGTCCTCCCCGCCCGAGGCGTTTCTTATCGGCTCCTCCAGCACCTTCCTGGGCCTTCTCCTTGTCGCGTCGCTCGTATTCAGCCTTTTGCTGCTCGACCTTCTTGCAGCTCTGGAGGTCATGGCCCTTGGTGCGGTGGATCTTGCAGTACTGCTTGTTGGTGTCGTCCTGCTTGTCGGCGACCGCCACAGCCTGCTCGCCGGAGGTACCAGCTTTGGTTTTCTTGGCGCCACCTCCGTTGCCGGACTGCTCAACGACTAGCACATCTTTGCCTTTCTTCTTCCTGTTGTTCCGCCACCGGTTTTTCTTTGCCGGGGCAGCATCCTCACTATCAGATCCTCCTGCTACTGTATTCTCTCCGGGGAGTTTCCTCCCTTCCTCAGCATGTGCACACTTGTTGGCCAGGGCATACAGCTCACTGACGTATCTGATCTTGCTCATCGCCATCTCCTCCCGCATCCTGCGGTTTCGCACGTTCTGATGAAACGCGCTGATTACCGCGGCAGGGTGGACATCTGGGATGTTGTGCTGTACACGGTTGAATCTCTGAATATACTTGCGCAGGGGCTATCCTTTCTTCTGGGCGAGCAGGTGAAGGTCGCTCTCTTGGCCATGAGGCTTGTGGCCGCCTGTAAAGGCGCCGACAAACTGATGGCATAGATCAGCCCAGGTGGATATGGAGTTGTCCGGCAAGTGCATGAGCCAGGATCTGACATTGGGCTTGAGCACCAGCGAGAAGTAGTTGGCAAGGATCTTGTCGTCTCACCCCCCGGCAGCCTGCAGCGCGATGGTGTAGATGCTGAGGAACTCCAATGGATGCGACTTGCCGTCGTACTTCTCTGGTACATCTGGCTTGAAATTCTTCTTGCTGGGCCACTGGATGTGCTGTAGCTCACGAGTGAACGCAGGGCAACCTACCGCGTACGGCAAGTCGCCTGGTTCCCCTGGCGCATGCATGTCGACAAAGGGCCCAGCGCGCTGGTCACATTGACGCGACGCTTCTCTTCGGCGCTCGATGCGAGTACGAGCGTCTTCTTGCTGTCATTCGTGAAGAACTTGGCGCTGATCGCGACGAGCTCGTGGATCCGATGATGCGGTAGAGTCGCTGTCGAGGTGGATCCGTCGAGTCGGTGATCTTGGCCTTCGGGGTGGAGAGTGCATGGTGGTTGCACCCCCATCAGTTTTGTCGCCATCGGCTCGCGCCTGGCGGTCTTGCCACGACAGCGATGTGCTCGGCTGCCGCGGAGTGTCGCCGTTGCCGAAGCCGATGAGACTCTAAATTGTGGCCCTCCATTCGTCGATCTTGTCTATCGTTGGAGGGTAATCCAGGAGCAGTTGAGCTCGCGCCAAAGCTTCTGCTGAAGTGGTGGGAGGCAGAAGCGAACGGTGCGAGGAGCGGGATATGCTCGGACTTCTAACTATGTTAGAAGGAGCAGTATCCCGTCCAGGCGACCATGCCTCGCTCGTGCCAGCACGTTGGCATGCATGCTGGTCTTGAGCACCTTGAGATCCACCAGCTTGATCTTGGTCCAACGAACGTATGGTACTACGAATACCATGACGCTGTTGGTCCTGCGCCTCCTGAGATGGGCGCGGTGCACGTACGGACGCCGAGGTTTGCGCAGCCTTGTCCTTGGACCCGGCAGCACCGTGATCTCCCTCGTCGACGCCCGTTCTTCCGCCGGCGTCTATCCCACCATCCGCTTGCTCCAGTGGCGGTGGGATCGACGCGGACGGAACAGCTGCCTCCGAAGCCTTCTTCTTCGGTGGCATGTTGATGAAGAAAACGAAGATCTCGCTCGTGTGAACGCCGGATCAGGTTCACATAACCTCGACGCCCCCTACCTGGCGCGCCAAAGTTGTCGGGGAAACTGATCCACGAACACCTCTGTGACCGGCGGACCGAGCCCCTTTCGGTTCGGCGGGGGGCGGAGATCGCACGAAGAGCAGATCGAGGCGAAGCACACGAGCAGTTTACCCAGCTTCAGAGCTCTCCGAAGAGATAATACTCCTACTGCTGCTTGTCTGATTGTATTGAGTTCTTGCTCGGGAGCGCTGAGTGCTATAGTACACACGAGCTGCTAACGAGACCGAGCGTGAGTGTGTTTCTGGCTTCCAACCCCCCTCTAGTTGCGCATGGGCCTCCTTTTATATGCTCAAGGGGTCACCGACAGGTGGCAACACAGACAAAGGTAAAAATGGAAAAGTTACTGCGGTAGGTACAACTACCTGCACTGTGTATACAGTGTATCATACCTAACCCTGACGGCAGGGGACAAAGGCATTGAATGCCCGCCTGCGTCGCCCAAACAGTGCAGAAAGGGACCGTCAGGAGCGCCACAGCTTGCCACGATGGCAATCTTGTCAGCGCCGCTTGCCACCGCGCACCGCTGGCTGCACAGCCTCCTGCCACGCGCGCCTGGAAAGGCCCCAGGGCGACACGTTGGTGGATGTGCTGGAGCGTGGGTACAGGGTGGTAACTGGCCGCAGCAAGCGCCTTGCCGCGGTTGTTGTCTTGTCGCGTCCGGAAGCTTGTCGCTCACCGGGCCTTGCCGGGACGCGTGGCACGTCGCGGCAAGTTCCTTGGGATGCCTTGGTTGGCCTTCCCGGCAAGCTCCTCTTGCCGGGGTCTTGTCTCCTTGGCTTGAATACTTTGTTCTTGAATGGTTCCAAAGGAACCACGGAGGATCTTGGCGGTCACCCAGCAAGCCTTGCCGCGGGGTGCTGCAACTGCCCGTGCACAAGTTCGGGATACTAGGGTACCCCTACTCTAGTACACCCTGGTATCGTATCATCCCACTATCTTTTTAATTTGACTTATCCTAGTTCGATCTTTTTTCTTTGGATGAAATAAAGTTTAGTTCGATCCTTTCTTTTTGAGAGTTTGCTTAGTGATCTATCATTGTAATATTGTGTCAAGTTATATAATAAAGTTTAGTTTGAGTTTTTTCTTTCTTTACCTTCTTGTTGCAAATAAAGAAAATAAATAAGAAAGAAGAAGTTGATGAATAAAAGAAAGGAAACAAATCAATAGATCATATACTAATCCGATGGTAGGTGATGGCACCACATAAGAAAAAGTATAAGTAGGAAATTTTATTAGAGGTTAACAAACATAGCATTAGTCAAGGATGCAACTCATGAAAGAATTAATAAGGGAAGAGTAGATTCACATATAAATATACTATCCTAGAAATCGTTTGCGATTGTTGACGTTGGACAAGGAAGACAACTTAATGATTTATGTTTGTTTATACGAGTAAGCTATTCTCCTGCCGACTGTCTGTTTGCGACAGATCCGCACGCATCTAGTGCCATCGATTTCAGATCAGACGGACATATTTTTTTCCACTCGGAACAGTGCAACTGAGACAAAATACGTGGGCAAGAGGAATTGAACCCGCGAGCTCTCGCTCTTATCTTAAACTGAGCACCATCCCGCCATGCCATTCTTCATGTTAGACATAGGAAGGTTATCCTTTTGACCCGCTTTGACTATTGCATTAGTACAGACCTTTTTCAGTTTTTGGGCTCGTTTTTGTGCAACTTTAGTCCTATACCTCACGTTTATATGCATGTTCATCAATTTTGCTCCCGCGTGTAAATTTTCACAATTTTTACATCGACTTCTTGTTTCAACAACTTTTTTCACCAAAGAAAATATAATGCAGAACATCGTGGTAATATACGCACCATAAACACGATAAGTTAGCATAAACCTCATGATAACTTTTTGACCTAAGAAAAAAGTTATTAAAAACATATCCAACAAATCTATCGTTCAAACTAGTTCAATATTGCAACAAGTATAAACGCCCTAATCATCGTGAATCTCCTTCTAAATTGCTAGGTAGGTCGTCAGATAGTCTGAATGCCCTCGCCCATGCTCTCCCGACCCGTCGGTGTGCATGGCGGCCAGCTCCTCCACCAAGGAGGAGATAGTCATCTCCTCCAGTGATGAGGAGGACCAGGTACTGCCGAACAGCCACCACACCAGCCTTCCCGACTCCTCAAGGAGGCCGCACTCACGAACCAAGATTTCATCCGTGAGATCGAGATAATAGCGGAGCGGTCGCTCCATTACATGGGCCTGTCGCCACCATCGCCAGCGCGCGTGAAGGAGGAACCGCTGTCCCCGCCGCTCCACCGCGTGAAGCACGAGCCGGCGTCCCCGCTCCGTCCTATGAAGAAGGAGCCGGCCTCGCCCTAGCACAACTGTACCGTCCAGATCGGACAACACATGAAGGAGGAGCCGGCCTCTCCCCTGCACCATCGCGGCGTCTAGATTGGACGCTGGCTCAAGGAGGAGTCAATGTTCCTACCACTCAGCCAGTATGACCACATGCACGCGCCAACATCTCGTCGTCGAGGAGTTGCCGCCCGCGATCAAGAA